>NC_141537.1:47877500-48477500 GCF_021556685.1 Rattus norvegicus | reverse complement strand
ACCATGAAATTTACTGGTGAGTCTCTATTGTCAAAGATATATTACCTAACTTCAATATCAAATTTAACTAGCTTGTGGAAAATAGGGAATCTTTCATGTACAGCATGATTTTATTAAAACATTTTGATTTAAGATGTAGATATTTAACTATATGCAAATCATGAAAGGAAAGGTTAATTATATAAACTCTGCTTCAGTTACATCACAGAGCTTAGCATACCCCTTGACACCACTGTGTAAGTTGATTATAGCTATCTCGAGTGATCTTAATCAGTGGCAAGGTCAATACTGTTAAAGATTAATCTGTGGAAAGTTCCGTCTCTGCCTGAGCTATAGAAATCTGCAGGGAACAAGTGTTGGATGAACTTTAATTCGGTAAAGCTGACTAAAGTACAAAAGTCATGATTTTCCATGATCCCATCAGTGAGATGTGGTCACTATGCAATGAATTAGTCTGAAATTCACGGAGAAGCAATCTTTTCTGAGAGATAGCTGAGGCAGGACATGATTGATGAAAGAGGTGCTATATTCCACAGAAGTGAGTTAGAACAAATTCAGGGTGAATTTTTAATGAATTGATAATTAATAAAGCATGTAACATATGTGTTAGTTGAGAAATCCTGGAATACTCAAACCAAATCAAATTTTACCTTCACTTATAAATTCTTTTCTACTAATTGCCCTCAAGAGAGATTACATGCAAATTAGGAAACCAGAAGAAAGTCTCTGTGATTATAGAGATATAAGAGATGATGCTCTGCTGCAGTGACAAAAATGTAAATTTCACCATGATCTCTGAATCTCTCGTATATACAGCGAGAGTACTGAGGCTTTTGAGTGACAGACATGAGCATTGCAGTCCTTCATTTATGTCTTAGTTCAGTGTTGTTATTAGGGCAATATGGACTGTTGCTTTTTTTCTCCCAATTCTGGAGGCTGGAAAGCCTAATAGCAAAGCATCATTAGACTTGCGAGAGCCATATTTCTGGTTGACAGAGGATGCTGTCATTTGTTCCCAGACAGACCAACAGCAAAAGTTCCCTGGGGTCTATTTTATCAGTTCTTAAATGGGAGCCAAGGGATCCCAATCATAGTATTTTTACTTTGTGGCTAACATGCGAATAGACAGGGAGGAAACTCGAAGACCTTAGTGCATATAGAGAGAATGTTATTCATAATAAGATTAAATAATGAAAACCTACGGGGTAAAAAAACCACATCACTATCATTAAGACCTGTCAGAGTTATAAAAATGCTGCTGCACTAGGACGAAAGGGCTAGAAACTTCCCTCCAAGTCAGTCACCAGCTCTGTCTAGTAATGAGTGCAATAACTAAAGAGAACAAAATGCCAGCCACACATCGTCATTGCTGTGCAGAAATTACTGACCTTGAAATAGCAGTGCTCTTCCAATACTTCTCACAAGGCAATGGAATACACAAAATTTTATCTTTGGTAAATAAATATGAGAAAGGCTGAAGTCCTGGAATGGAGTACTAACACTTAATTGCCTTGACTCTTGACATTTATATTTATAGTCTAAGACAATAATAAACTAGTATTATCACAATAAAGACAGTAAAAACAACAGCTCCCCCAATTAAAAGGAATTACTTAACTATCCACCATTAATAACCAGAAACAGAAAATGTCATGCTAATTTTCAAGAGTTAATATTCTACCTCCAATAACCAACAATTAATAAAATTATGAGATAGGTAAAGACATGTAAAGGAAAACTATGGAAAAGACAAAATAAATAATATTGATATTTGAACTGTATTTAAACACTGGTTAAATGAGCTAAAAAAGAGAGACAGATGCGTAAGTAACATGGCATTTCAACAAAGATATGGAATGCATAGTATAGAGGTAAACTGGACATAGTCAAGGAAATAATTATCTTAAGAATGCCAGTTAAGGGGTTGGGGATTTAGCTCAGTGGTAAAGCGCTTGCCTAGCAAACGCAAGGCCCTGGGTTCGGTCCCCAGCTCCGAAAAAAAAAAAAAAAAAGAAGAAGAAGAATGCCAGTTAATGTGTAGCATAGTGTTCTTCTAGGACTCCTAAGAGTGAGAGTGTGGGTGTCTCATACTTTAGCCTGCTTTCAGGATCCTTTTCCTCCTATTGGGTTGCCTCATCTATGCATAATATGAGGGGTTTGTACCTAGTCTGATTGTAATTTGATATGCTATGTTTGATTGATATCCCTGGGAGGCCTGCTCTTTTATGAAAGGAAAGTAAGGAGAAATAGATCTGGGTCAGAAGGTAGGTTTTGGGGAAGTTGGGGACTGAGAGTAGTGCAGGGACAGGAAACTGAGATTAGGCAGTAATGTATGAGAGAAGAATAAAAAATGCCAGTAACCTAAATTTAAACATGAAAAAAAATCAAAATTCAAATGAGTAGGCACATTTATTGTACAAGTATGAGGATTTGAGTTCAGATTCCAAAATCTGTATGTACATATGTGTGTGTATGTGTGTGTGTGTGTGTGTGTGTGTGTGTGTGTGTGTGTAAACGAATATATAACATGCTTGGATATGATTGCTTCCAACATCAGTATGGAGGCAGAAGAGGATAACAGGACTTTATGTCCAGTTAGACTTGCTAGACTAATAGTAAACTCTGGATACCAGTGAGAGATCGCTCAACAGAATAAAGTGGAAAGTCTGGCATCCTCCAGTGGCTTTTATGGAAGCAAATAGGAGCAAGTGCATGGGTACACATACTATATACATGTATACCTCTCACGTCACACACACACACACACACACACACACACACACACACAGAGAGAGAGAGAGAGAGAGAGAGAGAGAGAGAGAGAGAGAGAAACAGACAGACAAATAGACAGACAGACAAGCAGGCAGGCAGGCAGATTTGTACTATTTGACTCTAAAAGAAGTAGCGATTTTAAATCCATCTAGATAATATCAGAGCAGACTATCTAATACAATGGTATGAATGTTAATCTTCCCCAATGATTCTCAATGGAAATTCTAAAAGGTAGAGCCTGCTGCAGGGTCCTGAGGTGCTTTGAAACTCACAGGTGAATTAGCAGTGTTAAAAAGAAAGGAAAAGAAAAGAAAAGAAAAGAAAAGAAAAGAAGAGAAAAGAAAAGAAAAGAAAAGAAAAGCAAATAGAAAAGAGCTGCCCAAGTGAATACACTTGCTTTTGCTCCACTGTCAAAGAGGAACACACTGCTCATGTCATTTTGCTCTGATGCCTTCTGTTTTGTGTGGACACTGCAAGAGTGCCACATATCAGATGCCTTTGTGTCAGAATTCCTGGCCTCTTCAGTTTTGAGAAAATAACTGTCCACTCTTTATAGATCCCCAGTCTGGAAAACTCAGTTTTTGCAGGACCAAGCAGACAAGGACAGAAACATTGCACGGAGAATAATAAAGACACACATTATACCAGACTTCTCAGGAACTAAGCAAGTCAGAAGTCAATGGAATGACTCATTGAAAGTACTGAATTGGGGGAAAAAGCGAGAGAAAAACCATCAGCCCAGACTTCTGTAACCATTGAAAATATCTTAACAAAATGAAAGTGACATAAAGGCTTTCCAACAAAAGCTCAGAAAACTCATTGGCAGTAGATACAATATAAAAAATATTAAAGGGAGCCCTTGAGGCAGAAGGAATATGAATCCAGATGGAAACTTGAATCTACACAAAGAGACTATGAACTCCAGAAGTGATAAAAGTGAAATACCAATAATGAACTGTTTCTAAAAGTTTATTTGATTTCAGAGGCAGAGTCTAGTGTTTTACTCTATTTATATAGAAAGTGTTATCCTTCGTAACCTGACACTGGCAGTTTATATCATACTTGACTTATAATACTATTTTTGGTTTGCTTTTAACACTAGGATCACTTGGTCATATAAATTTCTTGTAAGTGAATCAAAGGGGTTAAAGGGATTAAATATTTTTATCTGAACATTGGTATTTGTAATTTTAATACCCGTATGGGGAAGAAATTCCAAAGAATTAACAAATTCTGGCCTCAGAGTTTTAAAAAGTTTCATTCAAGCTAATGGCTTAGATTAAAGTAAAGTAAGGTAAAGTATTTTAATTTAGGACACTATTACTGAAAATAGATTTGTGTTCTGTCACCCAGAAGCACGAAGCACAGAAACAAAAGAGATGTGTGAAAATCTCTGTCAACATTTTTCCATGCCTTGTCGTTATCTGAAATGCAGTCAAGACATATTCCTATTGTGTGACAAAGAGTCTATCAGCAGAATTCTGTTCTTCAGGAAGGCTGTGTGTGTAGATTTTAGGCAGCTGGATTTGATATAAGATACAAAGAGGTAAGCCTTTGATAAATATGTATGTGTATCTTATTAGGAACCCATAGATTTTTATTTTCCACATAAAAAGGAGAAATGGAATTTTCCAGAATTGAAGCAAAAATCAGAGCAATAAAGTAAAAATTTCTTCAATCATGATTAGTATGTGGATGCACATTAAATGCACAGCAAGTTACTTATCCAGCCACAAAAAAAAGCCACCCCACCAGGGAGGATCATCCTAAATGAGACACAAAAACATCAGTCCATAATGAAAAATTATAGAAAACACAAAATGTAAACTTTCCTATCTGGTCCACAGCTATATAAACATTAAAACATATAAAACATTTTTTAGACAGGATAGATAGATAGATAGATAGATAGATAGATAGATAGATAGATAGATAGATAGAAGTGGAAACATTTCTGTATTACTAAAGAAGAAATGATAATACACCTAAATTAACAGTTATTCAAGTCAATCTAGTTCCAAAATCTAATGGAAAGAATGCATTGAACCTCGTTCTTTTCTCTCTAGCTTTGATTAGCTCTCAAAGCTTGGCTCAGATTCAGGTACTTTACTTCTCTAGCTTGGGCGCTATTATGATGGCAACTAAAGCAATCTCTCAGTGGGGCGCTTTGATGTTTCAGAAACTCTCTGTGAACACAGAACATGGACAATACAAAGCACTCTCCTGATTACAGTTCAACTTCTATGGGTCCCATGTACTCTTCTCTGAGCCTAGCCTGAGAGAGCTCTTAACTCTCAGTCCAGTTCATTTGCTTGCCTAGATTTCACTCAAGTGTAGATGTTAGAGAAAACTGAAAACAGTGGCTCCTGAGTTAGCAAAAGGTGCAAGAGTAAGAACGGCTTGAACTGGGGTAAAAGTTACCGTGTAAACCTGCCATGACTTTACATTCTACCATGTATATCAAATACATAATGTGGAAACAAGGAATAAATGTATTCTATGTCTTGGGAAGTAAAGCATAATGGAATAAAACAAATAATATCAAATGTATCCTGGTTCAAGAAAAACAGGACTGCAGACATGTATCATGGTTCACGAAAAATAGGAGTACAGCAAAAGCAAGGCAAATCAGAATAAAGGCCCTGTGGTTTTAATTCACTTGTAAAGGAATCAGTGTTAAGGAGAAGTGGGAGGAGACAGGTAGAGATGCTTTGAGTCACCTATTTTTTAGAATATTTTTTATCTCCTCTTCTCTCATATAACATTCCAGCTGCAATTTTCCTTCCCTCCTTTCCTCCCAGTTCCTACATCTCCAAACTTCCCTCTCTCCCTCCCCATCCACTCTTCCTCCATTTATCTTCAGAAAGGTGAAGACCTACTATGGCTATCAACCAAACTTGGCATATCAAGTTGCAGTAATAATAGGTACTTGCCCTCTATCAGGCTGTACAAGGCTAACAAGTAGCAGGAAAAGGGTCCCAAAAACAGATAGAAGAATCAGACATACCCACTCCCACTGTTAGGAGTCCAGGATGCACCCCTTCTGTTTTCTCTAAAATCTAAACTGGAGTGACTTCTGAGTGAGCAAATTGATTGGACTGAGAGGTAAGAAGCTCAAAAAAAAATACTCCAAGCTACACATATCTTTTACATATGTACAGAGAGACCATAGGTCAGACCCATGCTGGCTCCCCAAAGGTTGGTTCAGTTTTTGTAGGCCCCTTTGAGCCCAGGTTAGTTGATTCTGTAGGTTTTCTTATGATGTCTTTGATCCCTCTTACTCTTAGAGTGCTTCTCCCTCTCTCCAGCAGAATTTCCTGAGCTCTGACTAATGTTTGGCTGTGGATATTTGCATTTGTTTCCATCAGTTGCTGGGTGAGATCTCTCTGATGACTAACAGGGCTGGGCACCAATCTATGAGTAGAGAACAATCTCATTAGGAATCATGTCTTTGATGTTTTATCACCAATCATGTTTAGTTCTATCTTAGGTCACTGGACTATCCAGCCTCTAGTTCATGGCCCTACAGGCAGTGTCAGAACTGGGACCCATCTAGTGGCATGAGTCTAAAGCTTGACTACTCATTGGTTAGCAGCATCCAAAATTTTGTGCCTGGGTTGCTTTCCTAATACCTCCACTAGAAGCCTTGCCTGGTTATAGGAGATGGCCAGCTCAGACTCCATTATCCCCCTTACTAAGACTTTTAGCTACAGTCACTCTGGTTGATTCCCAGAAGTTTCCATTGTACTAGGTTTCTAGCTCACCTGCAAGATGCTTTGCCCCCACCCCCAATTCCAATAGTCACACCCAGCACTCTTTTCTTCCATTCTTCCTCAACATGATCTCTCTTTTCCAGTCCCCATTGAGCCCTAGTCCACCTACAATACCTATTCTCCTTCTCTTTCTCAAGTAGATCCATGCTTCATTCCTTGAGCACTAATTATTTGCCTGCTCTGGGTCTGTGGATTGCAGAATAATTATCCTTTCCAACTCATATCCACTTATTAGTTACAGCTAATATCCATTTATGAGTATATATATATACTATGTATTTCTTGGTACGTTCATGCCAAGTACACACCTTGCTATTCTGGATAAGGTAAAGGTGATGATAAAACCTCACTCAGGATGATTTTTCTGGAATTCCATCATTTGCTAGCAAATTTCATAATGTTATATTTTTAATAGCTGTGTAATACTCCATTGTATAAATATACCACTATTCCTTATTCATTCTTCCTTTGAGAGACATATAAATTGTTTCCAGTTTCTATTATGAATATAGTGGCTATAAACAGTTAAACAAGTGTCCTTGTGGTATTATAGAACTTACTTTGAATATATACCCAGGAATGTTGTACCTGGATCTTGAGGTAGACTAATTCCCAGTTTACTGAGAAATTACCATATTGATTTTCAAAGTGCCTGAACAAATTTTAACTCCCACCAGCATCTCACAGTCTTTGTTATTTGTATTTCCCTGATGGCTAAGGATGTTGAACATTTGTTTAAGTGCTTCTCAGTTATTTCAGATTCCACTGCAGAGATTTTTCTCTTTAGATCTGTATCCTATTTTTATTACATTATTTAGTTTGTTGATGTTTAGTTTCTTGAGATACTTATTTATTTTGGAAATTAGCCCTTTATCAGATATGGAGTTGGTTAAAAAAAAAACTTTCCCCATCCTGTAGGTTGCCATTTTGTCTTATTTGTAGTGCCCTTCACCTTTTCAATTTCATGAGGTCCCACTTATTAATTTGTTCCATGAGTTAAGAGTTGAACCTCTTCTCAAGGTTGGGGTAATATGTGGAAAGGGAATCATAAAGATTTAAAAGGCAGAATTCAGAAAAAAATTGGGGTGAACACAGTGAGTTCTGGATATGATGGGGCCTTGAACTTATGAACTCATAGCAGCTCTATTACCTACAAAGTCGTATACATTATCCAGCCAGTTAACATTCCATCATGAGTAAGTGATGAGCACACAGTCTCACACTCAAAGCTGATGAATTTGAGAGTCAGTTTAATTAAGGCATATGGTATCTAGTTGGTTGACTATGCTCCAGTGATACCCATACAGACCCAGGCATATATGGGCAACACTGATGAAATTGAGTAGGCTATAAATTTGCTTTTTAAAGAGAATATGAAGTTCGAAGAAGAAATGGGGTCAGGGGAAGCTTGGATGTGCTGCAGAATAGAAATAAATAATGAATGTGACCAAAATGTAATGCATGCATGCATAAAATGCTGAAAGCATAAGTTTAATTTATTTCATTAAAAAGAAATGAGAGTTTTCTCAAACTAAATATGAGTTTAATAAAAAAGAGAAAGAGACTTTGGAGTGAGTCTTGTCGTATCTTTAGTAAGGAGCACAGGTTTGAGATAAATAAGATCCTATGACTATCTACCATGTAATAGTGTCATAATTAATTAAATTCTCACCTGTGTCTCAAGGTAGTGAAGCCAGTTCACTAGAGGCTAAGTGACTGCTTCATTTAGCTGTTGATGCAGTCAGGGTAGACCCCTAGGGGTACACTGGATCACTTCTAAGGAGAAAAGATCAAGTTCAGTTCTCTAAAGTCTCAGCTCAAATTAGAGTGAGCTAGCTGTGGAAATTCTATGAAACTCTAAAACAAACCCTGATTCCTTATAGACTGGTCTGATCTTAATTAAATTCAATCACAAATTTTAATTGAATGGTCTCCAAAATTATAACCAAAGTTGAATTTGCCACTTCATGAATTCTGTCATTTAAAGGTTAGACACTGCTGGGAGAGACCAGGAGCTTAATAATAAAAGTGTTCAGTGGGTTGACTACATCAGAGAAAATCTCTTACCCTGTTCTTACTTGCCTTACTGTCAAGAAGCCTGCCTTGTCTTGGAGGAGACCAAATTCCACAGTGTGAACACCCTGCAGTTATCTCTCCTTGCACTCTCTTTTCTGACACAGCACAAGACATCATAAAGTCAGAATGTAGGTATAATATACGTGTGAGGGAGAGCTTGCACGTCTGAACAATGTTAAGACTCGTGTCATTGTTGACAATTATCTAATCGAAAGGTGCGGTTTAGAATTTTATCTATGTTTAACTGGAATATACAAAGCCAAACTTCAGTTCTCTAATTTACAGAAAGCTCTCTAATTCCCATTTATCAGATACAGTGAGTCAATATTACATCATATGACAATGAACAGTATCAGAGACAAACACGTTTGCCTATTATCATAACACATCTCATCAGCATCAATCCTCAGTGGGGCTATTAACAATGATCATCATTTTATAAGTAAAAATAGCTCACATAAACTTATTTTTATGGTTAAGTGGCTATTTGGTAGTATAGCTCATGTTCAAATCTACAACAATCTGACAGGCTTACTTTAATCTTTCGACCGTGGTCTGAAATGAAGTTTTATGATTAAGAGGTAGTTCCTTTCATCAAAAGATTTTACTGTAAGAAATCACAGCTGATGTTTAGCTAGATAATCTAAGAATTTTACAAAAAGTATAGTACATGAATACCTTTTACAAGGTTGTGCTTACAGTTAAATAGTATATTTTTTTGTGATTGGCTTAAGGAATTGCTTTGTTTTCATCCATGAAAACTTGGTGATATATATATTCATTCCCTGAGGTCAGAGTACCCACCTTCATTTTAAGTTCAAGATGTACAGTTTTTACATTGTTTGGAGGGATAAAAAATAAAATCCTAAAACTAAACAATATGTCCCAGCATCCTATTTTCTTTTAAATATCTCCTGTAACTTTCTATTTTGTGGCTCTATGTGATTTCTTTGCTCTGGTCCATATTTCCAAGCCTCACACCTTGTCCGGAAGTCCACACGGCATTGACTGGGTCTCCAGTGCCTCTTTCATCACTGACCATTTCTAAGGTGCCACTGAGTACTAAGCAGGATCAGGCTGAGTTCACAGTAGAGTTCCGTGTAGGTGAGCAGGGTATAAGGCAGAAAATTTGCATTTCTTTCCTTCTGCTCTGTACAAAAAGAAAAGAAAAGCACTCAGTACTTCACAGACAGGAAAGCCCAGAGGACTTGATCGAGCACAAGCTTTGGAGTCTGGCAGATTTGCTGCTGTGTGCATTGGGGCCCATCACGAACCACTCTGGCTTTCATGCTCCTTATGTGTTAAAGAAGAGTAGCAGTGTTTCCCTCTAGTGTTACCACAGGTCTTGAGACTCAGTCTCTAGGTGACATAGTACTAGGAGATTTATGACCCTAGCATTACTCATTAACAGTATCCAGTAAAGAAAAGAACAATTGTCTTCATTATTATATGGTATCAGGACTGAAAGAACCATGTATCTATGACCAGTGTGTATATGGATTTGTGTATGAGAAAAAGTCAGACACAGGAAGACAGAGGCAAACAAAGAGAATCTAATAAAAGAAAAATATAGTAAATGTAAGAAAGTAAAATAAAAGATATTTCATAATTATTAGTTAAATGACTTATCAATGAAAACAACATATTAAACTCTGGTTGTAGAATGGCCCAATGACATCAATTCTGTGAGGACAGGAAAAAATGAAGCATAAATTTAAAGTGATGACTAAATGATTGTGTTTCAAAACTCTTGCAAGAAGTGAAGGAGGAAATAGAAATCTAAAATAAAGTTAATTAATTGAACATTGATCTTGAAGTTCTTCCTAACTCTATAATAAATGCAAAGACATTTGTATCTTAGACACGCATTAATTATTCACACATAATACATTGAAAATAACATTGATCCAGAATACAATTGTGTTTACATAAACTATCACTGATGTGTTTAAAGAAATGCAGAGCAAACAGAGAAGTCTGGCCAGCACATATCTTAGAATTAACTTCCACCAGAAATGCTTGTATGTTGTTTACATTTTAAACCACAAATGCATTAAGTCGTCTCCCCAGAAACACATTTGGAAAGCTTTCTTATTAACTTAGAAAATTCAAAGTGAATGTGAAGCTATTGACAGAGGTTCACAATTGTCCTGGCAAAATTGCCTTGGCCTCTTTCCTGGTGGCCTTTTTGGAAAGAGTTGCTTTTTTACCTCCCACACTTTTGTTGTCCAATCAACAACTGGGCATCTGGTACAGCAGATGGGCTCTGCCATACACCTGAAACAGTCACCAGCAAGTGTGATCACGGGTTTTCCTACTTCTGCAGGAATTTAGTTACATGTTCTACTTGAAAAACAGTAAATATTTATCCATCTTCTGATCAGGGGAGAATGGTAAAGATTTTCAAGGTGAACACAGTCACACAGAAGTACTTCAAAGGCTTGTCTGATACTTACATCCAGAACTGATTGCTGTTATTTCTTACCAAGATGCTCCTATTCTGACATAGAGTATACCACTTTATACACAGCATTTTAATTTTTACATTCTTTTCCTGCAGAATGCTGTCTTCCCTCTTGCAAGAACTTGCTCCATTTGCCCAACAAATGATGCTTATCAGTATGATAAAATAAAATACTGATGCTTATCACTATGTCATGTATTAAAAAGTTTATTTTCCCTATTTCAGCATATGACTTCCACCAAAATAAAGCAAATTATCTTCATATACATATTTTGAATTCTGATCTGTTTGTCCAGGTAGAATCATAGGCCTCATGGTTTTTGTTCAGTTAACTCATATTAATAATACCTGCAATAACTGAATACCAAACAGTTCATAAAAATGTTTTTTCTCAAATATGAAAATCAAATTACCAGGTATAATTTTCACACTAATTTTGCATGCTACACTTTAGTGTTGAGAGATAGGAGATGAGGTGAAGTGATTCTTTTCAATATCTAGCCAGTATGTTAGAATTTTCATTGCTCACATAGCAATTTATTCAGAAGAAATATTTAGTTCAAGTTTTTTTGTTTCATAAACTGGACTCTATATTCTATAGCTTCATTAATTTGGGGGTTGTGATCCACCCCATTTTGGTAATGAAGGCCTGTCACACACACAGGCTTGAGGCAGATATGAAATAGCCACACATGGTTACAGTGCCTTGTTATTTTCTTTTCACTTGGGTCCCCAGCCTATGAGAGAGAACTGCTACCATTGGGAAAAAATATTTGCCAACTCTTCATCTACTCATATATCTGAGGGCTAATTTCCAAACTATACAAAAAACTCAAGAAATTATACTCCAGAAAACCAAATAACCCAATTTAAAAATGGTGTGCAGAGATAAACAAAGAATTCTCTACTGAAGAATACCTAATGGCCAAAAAGCACCTAAAGAAATGTTCAACATCCTTAGTCATCAGGGAAATGCAAATCAAAACGACCCTGAAATTCCACATTATACTAATCAGAGTGGCTAGGATTAAACTCAGGAGACAGCAGATGCTGTCTGGGATGTGAAGAAAAAAGGAACATTCCTCCATTTCTGGTAGAAATGCAAGCTGGTACAACTACTTTGGAAATCAATCTAGCAGTTCCCCAGAAAATTGGAAATAGTTTTACTTGAAGAACCAGTTTTTCCTCTACTGGGCATATACATAAAAGGTGCTCTAACATATAACAAGGGCACATGTTCCACTATGTTTATAGCAGTCTTTCATAGAATAGCCAGAAGCTAGAAACAACTCAGTTGTTCCTCAACAACAACAACAACAACAACAACAACAAAATTGAAATAGAAAGTGTAGTACATTTACACAGAGGAATGAAGTTTGTAGGCAAATGGATAGAACTAGAAAATATCATGTGAGTATAGTAATTTAGGCCCCAAAAGACCTATACATGGTATGTATTCATGGCTAAGTGGATATTAACTCAAAAGTTCAGAACATGCATGATACAACTCACATATGACCGAAGTGTGGATTCCTCAACTCTACTTAGATGGGGGAACAAAGTAATTATGGGAGGAAGAGGGAGGGAAGAATCTGGGAGGTAAAGGAGGAGGGGGCAAAAAGGGGTGGGGAATATCAGGTGTTGGAAGAGATAGAAGTCCAGGAAATCCAGAAAAATGAAGAAATATGTAGCAGTGGTGGGGTGCAGAACAGGAGAACTAAAATGTCCCAAACACTAAGGACCCGAGAAACTCTCAGTACCCAATAGGGATGACCTAACTAGAGGGAAGATAGAACCCGAAGAGACCACTTCCAGTAGGTAGGCAAGCCCACAGCTGACCCCAGAGGGTTCAAGGACAGAACAAGGAAACCCACAGAATCAACTAACCTCTGCTCATAAGGGCTCACAGAGATGGAACCCACAATCAGGGAGACCCCATATGACTGACCTAGTCCCTCTGCATACATGTTACATTTAGTATAGCTTAGTTTTCTTTTGGGAGTACTAATGGAGGCTGTTTGTGACTCTTTTTTTTCTGCTTTCAGAACTTG
Organism: Rattus norvegicus; assembly: GCF_021556685.1. Taxonomy (NCBI): domain Eukaryota; kingdom Metazoa; phylum Chordata; class Mammalia; order Rodentia; family Muridae; genus Rattus; species Rattus norvegicus. Next base: position 48,464,364 of record NC_141537.1, on the reverse strand, counting down.
TTTCCTACTACTCATCCCGCCTGAATCAGAGGAGAGGTGCATGTTATTACCATGTTTGATTGATATCCATGAACAGTCTTCCCTTTTCAGAATAAAAAGGAAGGAATGGATTTGGGGGCAGAACAGAGGTAGGGGGGCTCTGAACTGAGTAAATGATGGAAAGCAAGACAATAAACAGCTCTTCTGATGTCCACTGCATTAACTCTTCCTTCTGTGTTTCTGATCTATTCTATTCTGCCCTGACTTCCCTGGATGACTGTGGTCTGTAAACCAAATAAACCCTTTCCTCCCAAGTCACTTTTGATCATGGTCTTTATGATAGCAATAGAAAGCAGACTAAGACAAGTTAAAGAAGACAACAGAATTGGTATATTTAAAATATACAAACTTTATAGAGCAACATTTTACAACCTGCAGAAATATTCTGTGTGCTTAAAGGACAAGAATTCCTACTTAGTTCTACTAGTTTTCCTTATCTGTAACCTCAGAACTTCATATATTTCTCGAGATGTCCACAGCAGAGTGATCAAATAGGACAAAATTACAAAGCCCTGAGCATTTCAGCCACTGCAAGTGGGCTAGGATGTGTGTTTTCTCTGTGTATTTCCTCATGAAGCTGATTGAGTGTTTTGAGTCTGTCTTCACCTAGAAACTTCTATTTGAGTATTGTCTTCACATACGGTTGGCCCTAAACAGCTGTAACAGATGTATCAAATGAAAGTGCAAAAGACAGTGGGGGGATGTGAAGATGTACAATGTATCCCATGCAATGTGAAACTTCAAGTGCTAATCAGTCACTACTATCTGTAGAAGGTGGTGGGTTAGAATACAAAATAATTCACTGACTTTTTTTTCTTTTTTTTTAAATTAACTTGAGTATTTCTTATATACATTTCCAGTGTTATTCCCTTTCCCGGTTTCCGGGCAAACATCCCCCTCCCCCCTCCCCTTCCTTATGGGTGTTCCCCTCCCAACCCTCCCCCCATTGCCGCCCTCCCCCCACAGTCTAGTTCACTGGGGGTTCAGTCTTAGCAGGACCCAGGGCTTCCCCTTCCACTGGTGCTCTTAATAGGATATTCATTGCTACCTATGGGGTCAGAGTCCAGGGTCAGTCCATGTATAGTCTTTAGGTAGTGGCTTAGTCCCTGGAAGCTCTGGTTGTTTGGCATTGTTGTATATATGGGGTCTCGAGCCCTTTCAAGCTCTTCCAGTTCTTTCTCTGATTCCTTCAATAGGGGTCCTACTCTCAGTTCAGTGGTTTGCTGCTGGCATTCGCCTCTGTATTTGCTGTATTCTGGCTGTGTCTCTCAGGAGCGATCTACATCCGGCTCCTGTCAGTCTGCACTTCTTTCCTTCATCCATCTTGTCTAACTGGGTGGCTGTATATGTATGGGCCACATGTGGGGCAGGCTCTGAATGAGTGTTCCTTCAGTCTCTGTTTTAATCTTTGCCTCTCCCTTCCTTGTCAAGGGTATTCTTTTTCCTCATTTAAATAAGGAGTGAAGCATTCACATTTTGATCATCCGTCTTGAGTTTCGTTTGTTCTAGGGATCTAGGGTAATTCAAGCATTTGGGCTAATAGCCACTTATCAATGAGTGCATACCATGTATGTCTTTCTGTGATTGGGTTAGCTCACTCAGGATGATATTTTCCAGTTCCAACCATTTGCCTACGAATTTCATAAACTCGTTGTTTTTGATAGCTGAGTAATATTCCATTGTGTAGATGTACCACATTTTCTGTATCCATTCCTCTGTTGAAGGGCATCTGGGTTCTTTCCAGCTTCTGGCTATTATAAATAAGGCTGCGATGAACATAGTGGAGCATGTGTCTCTTTTATATGTTGAGGCATCTTTTGGGTATATGCCCAAGAGAGGTATAGCTGGATCCTCAGGCAGTTCAATGTCCAATTTTCTGAGGAACCTCCAGACTGATTTCCAGAATGGTTTTACCAGTCTGCAATCCCACCAACAATGGAGGAGTGTTCCTCTTTCTCCACATCCTCGCCAGCATCTGCTGTCACCTGAGTTTTTGATCTTAGCCATTCTCACTGGTGTGAGGTGAAATCTCAGGGTTGTTTTGATTTGCATTTCCCTTATGACTAAAGATGTTAAGCATTTCTTTGGGTGTTTCTCAGCCATTCGGCATTCCTCAGCTGTGAATTCTTTGTTTAGCTCTGAACCCCATTTTTAATAGGGTTATTTGTTTCCCTGCGGTCTAACTTCTTCAGTTCTTTGTATATTTTGGATATAAGGCCTCTATCTGTTGTAGGATTGGTAAAGATCTTTTCCCAATCTATTGGTTGCCGTTTTGTCTTAACCACAGTGTACTTTGCCTTACAGAAGCTTTGCAGTTTTATGAGATCCCATTTGTCTATTCTTGATCTTAGAGCGTAATCCATTGGTGTTTTGTTCAGGAAATTTTTTCCAGTGCCCATGTGTGCCAGATGCTTCCCTAGTTTTTCTTCTATTAGTTTGAGTGTGTCTGGTTTGATGTGGAGGTCCTTGATCCACTTGGACTTAAGCTTTGTACAGGGTGATAAGCATGGATCGATCTGCATTCTTCTACATGTTGCCCTCCAGTTGAACCAGCACCATTTGCTGAAAATGCTATCTTTTTTTCATTGGATGGTTTTGGCTCCTTCGTCAAAAATCAAGTGCCCATAGGTGTGTGGGTTCATTTCTGGGTCTTCAATTCTATTCCATTGGTCTATCTGTCTGTCTCTGTACCAATACCATGCAGTTTTTATCACTATTGCTCTGTAATACTGCTTGAGTTCAGGATAGTGATTCCCCCTGAAGTCCTTTTGTTGTTGAGGATAGCTTTAGCTATCCTGGGTTTTTTGTTATTCCAGATAAATTTGCAAATTGTTCTGTCTAACTCTTTGAAGAATTGGATTGGTATTTTGATGGGGATTGCATTGAATCTGTAGGTTGCTTTTGGTAAAATGGCCATTTTTACTATATTAATCCTGCCAATCCATGAGCATGGGAGATCTTTCCATCTTCTGAGGTCTTCTTCAATTTCTTTCCTCAGTGTCTTGAAGTTCTTATTGTACAGATCTTTTACTTGCTTGGTTAAAGTCAAACCGAGGTACTTTATATTATTTGTGTCTATTATGAAGGGTGTCGTTTCCCTAATTTCTTTCTCGGCTTGTTTCTCTTTTGTATAGAGGAAGGCAACTGATTTATTTGAGTTAATTTTATACCCAGCCACTTTGCTGAAGGTGTTTATCAGCTTTAGTAGTTCTCTGGTGGAACTTTTGGGATCACTTAAATATACTATCATATCATCTGCAAATAGTGATATTTTGACCTCTTCTTTTCCGATCTGTATCCCCTTGATCTCCTTTTGTTTTCTGATTGCTCTGGCTAGAACTTCAAGAACTATATTGAATAAGTAGGGAGAGAGTGGGCAGCCTTGTCTAGTCCCTGATTTTAGTGGGATTGCTTCAAGTTTCTCTCCATTTAGTTTAATGTTAGCAACTGGTTTGCTGTATATGGCTTTTACTATGTTTAGGTATGGGCCTTGAATTCCTATTCTTTCCAGGACTTTTATCATGAAGGGGTGTTGAATTTTGTCAAATGCTTTTTCAGCTTCTAATGAAATGATCATGTGGTTCTGTTCTTCAGTTTGTTTATATAATGGATCACGTTGATGGTTTTCCGTATATTAAACCATCCCTGCATGCCTGGGATGAATCCTACTTGATCATGGTGGATGATTGTTTTGATGTGCTCTTGAATTCGGTTTGCCAGAATTTTATTGAGTATTTTTGCGTCGATATTCATAAGGGAAATTGGTCTGAAGTTCTCTTTCTTTGTTGTGTCTTTGTGTGGTTTAGGTATAAGAGTAATTGTGGCTTCGTAGAAGGTATTCGGTAGTGATCCATCTGTTTCAATTTTGTGGAATACTTTGGATAATATTGGTATGAGGTCTTCTATGAAGGTTTGATAGAATTCTGCACTAAACCCCTCTGGACCTGGGCTCTTTTTGGTTGGGAGACCTTTAATAACTGCTTCTATTTCCTTAGGATTTATGGGGTTGTTTAACTGGTTTATCTGTTCCTGATTTAACTTCGGTACCTGGTATCTGTCTAGGAAATTGTCCATTTCCTGAAGATTTTAAAGTTTTGTTGAATATAGGTTTTTATAGTAAGATCTGATGATTTTTTGAATTTCCCCTGAATCTGTAGTTATGTCTCCCTTTTCATTTCTGATTTTGTTAATTTGGACGCACTCTCTGTGTCCTCTCGTTAGTCTGGCTAAGCGTTTATCTATCTTGTTGATTTTCTCACAAAACCAACTTTTGGTTATGTTGATTCTTTCTATGGTCCTTTTTGTTTCTACTTGGTTGATTTCAGCTCTGAGTTTGATTATTTCCTGCCTTCTACTCCTCCTGCGTGTATTTGCTTCTTTTTGTTCTAGAGATTTTAGGTGTGCTGTCAAGCTGCTAACATATGCTCTTTCCTGTTTCTTTCTGCAGGCACTCAGCGCTATGAGTTTTCCTCTTAGCACAGCTTTCATTGTGTCCCATAAGTTTGGGTATATGTACCTTCATTTTCATTAAATTCTAAAAAGTCTTTAATTTCTTTCTTTATTTATTCCTTGTCCAGGTTATCATTCAGTAGAGCATTGTTCAATTTCCACGTATATGTTGGCATTCTTCCCTTATTGTTATTGAAGACCAGTTTTAAACCCTGGTGGTCCGATAGCACCCATGGGATTATTTCTATCTTTCTGTACCTGTTGAGGCCCGTTTTTTGACCAATTATATGGTCAATTTTGGAGAAAGTACCATGAGGAGCTGAGAAGAAGGTATATCCTTTTGCTTTAGGATAGAATGTTCTATAAATATCCGTTAAGTCCATTTGGCTCATGACTTCTCTTAGTCTGTCTACATCTCTGTTTAATTTCTGTTTCCATGATCTGTCCATTGATGAGAGTGGGGTGTTGAAATCTTCCACTACTATTGTGTGAGTTGCAATGTGTGTTTTGAGCTTTAGTAAGGTTTCTTTTACGTATGTAGGTGCCCTTGTATTTGGGGCATAGATATTTAGGATTGAGAGTTCATCTTGGTGGATTTTTCCTTTGATGAATATGAAGTGTCCTTCCTTATCTTTTTTGATGACTTTTAGTTGAAAATTCATTTTATTTGATATTAGAATGGCTACTCCAGCTTGCTTCTTCTGACCATTTGCTTGGAAAGTTGTTTTCCAGCCTTTCACTCTGAGGTAGTGTCTGTCTTTGTCTCTGAGGTGTGTTTCCTGTAGGCTGCAGAATGCAGGGTCCTCGTTGCGTATCCAGTTTGTTAATCTATGTCTCTTTATTGGGGAGTTGAGGCCATTGATGTTGAGAGATATTAAGGAATAGCTATTATTGCTTCCCGTTATATTCATATTTGGATGTGAGATTATGTTTGTGTGCTTTCGTTCTCTTTGTTTTGTTGCCAAGACGATTAGTTTCTTGCTTCTTCTAGGGTATAGCTTGCCTCCTTATGTTGGGCTTTACCATTTATTATCCTTTGTAGTGCTGGATTTGTAGAAAGATGTTGTGTAAATTTGTTTTTGTCATGGAATATCTTGGTTTCTCCATCTATGTTAATTGAGAGTTCTGCAGGATACAGTAACCTGGGCTGGCATTTGTGTTCTCTTCGGGTCTGTATGACATCAGTCCAGGATCTTCTGGCCTTCATAGTTTCTGGCGAGAAGTCTGGTGTGATTCTGATAGGTCTGCCTTTATATGTTACTTGACCTTTTTCCCTTACTGCTTTTAATATTCTTTCTTTATTTTGTGCATTTGGTGTTTTGACTATTATGTGATGGGAGGTGTTTCTTTTCTGGTCCAATCTATTTGGAGTTCTGTAGGCTTCTTGTATGTCTATGGGTATCTCTTTTTTTAGGTTAGGGAAGTTTTCTTCTATGATTTTGTTGAAGATATTTACTGGTCCTTTGAGCTGGGAGTCTTCACTCTCTTCTATACCTATTATCCTTAGGTTTGATCTTCTCATTGAGTCCTGGATTTCCTGTATGTTTTGGACCAGTAGCTTTTTCTGCTTTACATTATCTTTGACAGTTGAGTCATTGATTTCTATGGAATCTCCTGCTCCTGAGATTCTCTCTTCCATCTCTTGTATTCTGTTGGTGAAGCTTGTATCTACAGCTCCTTGTCTCTTCTTTTGGTTTTCTATATCCAGGGTTGTTTCCATGTGTTCTTTCTTGATTGCTTCTATTTCCATTTTTAATTCCTTCAACTGTTTGATTGTGTTTTCCTTGAATTCTTTCAGGGATTTTTGTGACTCCTCTCTATGGGCTTCTACTTGTTTATTTATGATTTCCTGGAATTCTTTCAGGGATTTTTGTGACTCCTCTCTATGGGCTTCTACTTGTTTAATTATGTTTTCCTGGAATTCTTTCAGGCATTTTTGTGATTCCTCTCTGTAGGCTTCTACTTGTTCTCTAAGGGAGTTCTTCACGTCTTTCTTGAAGTCCTCCAGCATCATGATCAAATATGATTTTGAAACTAGATCTTGCTTTTCTGATGCGTTTGGATATTCCATGTTTGTTTTGGAGGGAGAATTGGGGTCCGATGATGCCATTTAGTCTTGGTTTCTGTTGCTTGGGTTCCTGTGCTTGCCTCTCGCCATCAGATTATCTCCAGTGTTACTTTGTTCTGCTATTTCTGACAGTGGCTAGACTGTCCTATAAGCCTGTGTGTCAGGAGTGCTGTAGACCTGTTTTCCTCTCTTTCAGTCAGTTATGGGGACAGAGTGTTCTACTTTCAGGCGTGTAGTTTTTCCTCTCTACAGGTCTTCAGCTGTTCCTCTGGGCCTGTGTCTTGAGTTCACCAGGCAGGTCACTTGCAGCAGAAAAGTTGGTCTTACCTGTGGTCCCGAGGCTCAAGTTTGCTCGTGAGGTGCTGCCCACGGGCTCTCTGCAGAGGCAGCAACCAGGAAGATATGCGCCGCCCCTTCCGGGAGCTTCAGTTCACCAGGGTTCCAGATGGCCTTTGGTGTTTTCCTCTGGCGTCCGAGATGTGTGTGCAGAGAGCAGTCTCTTCTGGTTTCCCAGGCTTGTCTGCCTCTCTGAAGGTTTAGCTCTCCCTCCCACGGGATTTGGGTACAGAGAACTGTTTATCTGGTCTGTTTCCTTCAGGTTCCGGTGGTGTCTCAGGCAGGGGTCCTGCCGCTCCTGGGCCCTCCCCCACGGGAGCCCAGAGGCCTTATACAGTTTCCTCTTGGGCCAGGGATGTGGGCAGGGGTGGGCAGTGTTGGTGGTCTCTTCCGCTCTGCAGCGTCAGGAGTGCCCACCTGACCAGGCGGTTGGGTCTCTCTCTCCCACTGACGATTGTTAAAAAGCACAATAACTATCCATACTCATCTTGCCTATTTCAACGTGATAAACTAAAATTCTGTTGCATAAAAAGATAAACTTTGATGTCCAAGTTCATCCTCTTAAAATCATTAGAGCCAGGATGTATTTTCCTTTCATTTGAGATGAGAAAAATTATTCTAACCCAAAATATTTGCAGAATCCCAGGATATACCTGCTTATCTGCTTCAAATGCAAAAGTGTTCCTTCTACCCAGGGCTTATACATCCACGTCTTCTGTTCACAGACTCAGAATATTGCATCAGTTTCATATTGTTTATCCTTTTTCATTACACTTCACAATTCCATGTCTAAATTCCTCAGTTCTTTCCTTTGGTGATGAGCTGCTCACATGCCCACACATTCAAACAAAATGGAATTCTGGTGATGGGTGATCAGCACACTGACTGTGCGTATAGCCAAATTTCATTAGAAATCACTTTCTTGCTACTGATTTTTTAGTGGAACAGTAATATTGAGGTATATCTTTGGTCCCTGAGATGTCTAATCTAAGGTTCTTAGCTACATAGTGTCAGTACGTGTTCCATCTAATGGAGTGGGCCTTAAATAAAATAAGGTATTTTTTGGTTAACCCCATGTCACCATGCACTAGCATATATTGTAGAAAGGACACCATTGGAGATCAAATGTTTTGTGACTGTGTTCATGTTATGTTTCTCGTTTGGTAGCTTACAAGGTACCTTCCTCTATTAAGGGTGCTACGACATAGGTATGAAGACTCTGAGTGGGCACCAGCTTAATTTGCCCATGTTCAATGAACCATATAAGTGTTACCTGCAGCAAAAGGGCCATGCAGTCAGTTTGCAGAGAACAACCTGTAGTCTTGGCAACAGCATGGGTTATTTGGGGACTGTTGGCAGAGAGAAACCTGTTAACTTGGCAACTGTTTGTATTACTTAGGGGTTCCAATGTTACTCCTTTGGCCAAAAATTCCATTGGATGTAACCCATTCCTGATACTGAAAGATTCATTTGTTGATAAGATATATTCAATTGGGAACCTTTCTGTCATATTGACAGTTTCATTTAGATCACACACATATACACATACACCACACATACACACACACAAACCACACACACACATGGACACACACACACACACACACACACACACACACACACACACAACTTAAACAGCCATCTTAGTTTGGGTTTTATCTCTGTGAAAAGACACCATGACCACAGAAACTCTTATAAGAAATACATTTAATTGTGACAGGCTTATAGCTCCAAAGGATTGGTCTATTTTCATCATGGCAGGAAACATAGAAAAGAGGGAAGCACAGTGATGGTGAAGGTGCTGAGAATTCTACATATTGATTGAAAAGCAGAAGAAAAAGATGGTATTCCACAGTAGGTATAGCAAGAACAAAGGATACCTCAAAATTTGTCCCCAAAGTGACACACTTCCTCCAATAAGGCCACACCTTCTAAAAAGCACTACTCCCTGTGGGCAAAGCACTCAAACACATGGGTTATGGGGGCCATTTATATTCAAACCACCCAATGACCATTAATTTTAGCTCTCTCTCCCATAATTCCCTCTCTCATTCCACTTCCCCTTCCCATTTGATCATGTGACTCTAGCTTGCTTTCCACTTATCCATAATTATCTTGCCTTTACTCCCTTTCCTAGGGAGTTAGATATGTTCTACCCTCAGTCCTTTGCACTAACCTAACCTTTGAGGTCCTATGGGCTATAGCTTGGTTATCATTAACAAGAGCCAACATTCACTTATAAGTGAATACATATTTATCATTCTGAGACTAAGATATCTAATTGGGATAATTTTTGTCTCATTATATCCCTTTGCCTGAAATTATTTTGATAAAATACACTGATTTCCATAGTGGCTGTGCAAGATTATAACTCTACACGCTAATATCTAGGCTTGTCTTAGTGAGTGAATGCATTGTTTCTTGGTTCCTGTTGTCCTTTCTGGTTCTTTTGGCCTATGGTGGTTGGGTATTGACTGGCAGGAAATTCTTCTGCGATTCTGCTGGTGATAGACACTGGATTCTTTGTAAAATCTGATTCTAGGTATTGAAAGCTGATACTTGGTAGTGGGAGTGGGCTCAGAGGAGATCTTGAAGATGTCCACAGAAGGGACTAAAGAAAGATGTTTCAGTAGGATTCATTTAGGTTCCTCAGAATGGGAGCAAAGAGGGAAGAAAGGGCACAAGAGAGACTCTGCGACAGAGATGAGAATGAGACTAGGGGAGTAGAATTGGCAGAGGGTTGAGAATGAAGATCTGAAGCTTACCCATCTCTTACCTAACTGCTTGCTTCTCTAGTGGTCTTTTCTTCAAGAATCCTAGGAAATATCTCCTGGAGTTGGGTCATAGAATAATAGGATTGTAGGGGAAAGTTATGAGGAGAAGATCTGCATAATCCACTGGACATGGGGATAGGGAGGATGAGGAGGCTGTAGCAAATGGTCAGCTACAGTACTAGGGGTGAACATGGCATATATGTTTTGAGAAAAGGAGAGAGAGGTGAAGATCTGCCATTAGCCTACCCACTTCCTTGGCCAGAGTAGGTGATGTGTCCTCAGAAAATGCTTGCTGTAGCTGGGGATGAAGGAATGAGTGAGGAGAAGAAAGTTTGGAGGGGAAGAGCTATGTGAGGTGACCTACAGGTGTAGAGGATGTAGCAGCAAGTAATCTGACAAAGACCCAGGCATGAGCCTGGGGAACTGATTTTGAAGAAAGAAGATTGAGGTGAGGACAATCTACCTATTTTCCTGGCATGAGTCATGGGTTTTTGTTTTGGGTGGGGTGTGTGTGTGTGTGTGTGTGTGTGTGTGTGTGTGTGTGTGTTTTCCAGAATTTTTACTTTTAACTGCTATTTTTTTAAAAACCTACAATATTTCATTTCACTTTCATTTTCTGGAAAAGCAATATAAATTATAACTATATTCTACTAAAAATGGTTAGGTGATATCTCTGTGCATAAAATTTTACTAGAAATTTAGTGTATAGTCATTTGTTTTTGCTATAAAAGAGAACTGTAATCTTTGCTTTTTCATATAATGAATAGGTTCAATGTAGGTGTGAGAAGAGTGACCCAGGTTTCAATGATTTGAAATGCTAAGTTCACATTGCATTTCCAGTTCTATTTTGTGAGTAGGTCATTGTCAACTTGAACAAATTTTACTTAAAATGAATTGAATAACAGTATACCATATTTTACTCAGATTTCTGTCACTAAAAAATAAAGAGAAAACATACTTTAAAAGCAAAAATTTTACTTTACCTTTTGGGGATTTCCATCTATCACCCTTTGGCCCCAGTAATATCCCTCACAGATGGTGAGGTACAACATCTGTGGTAGAGAGAACAAAGCATTTGCTTCTCTACCAGAAAGCAAAGGGTAAAGAAGGAAGAGTTAGGGTAACAGGATTCTCTTCAAAATGCATTGCTGATAATCTGAAGACCTCCCAATGGACTCTTTATTAAATGTTTTTCCACATGCTAATAGAACTGTGCTGTGGATTGAAGACTGAATTGTGCAGAGTTCTAGAGTTCACTCTGCATTCAAACTATAGCAGTCATCCACATTTACCTATATACCTGCATCTGCAGCTGCATCCACACCTGCGTCATCTATAGCTGTGTCATACCTACTATAATACATCATCTACTATACATATACAAAATAATGTAATATAGATTTTATATATTTTCTAAATTAACTACATATTTCCTATGATAATAGTAGAGAGCTTCACTATGATTTGACATGTATGTATTCTATATGATTTGTTCAATTGTTGGCTTAAGTAAAAATATTTTGAAACTTTATCAGAAGAATTATTTAGGGGAGCCTATAAATTATTTAAAAATGAAATTCAGGCTTTCTACTAATTAAGTAAATATAAATTATAAACAATGTATTTTGTATGTTCTTGGTATTTAATGGCAAAATTTTATACTAGACATCTGTTAGGTGGTAGAAAATCAGAAATAAGGGAAGTGTGTTCATTAGTGTGGCTATTTTGTAGAGCAATTTGGTAAGACCTAGAAGAGTCAGAGGAGTGTACACTGCATTGCTGTCTAACTTGTTCAAAGCAATAATTATTCATAAAGGTAATCAAGCCCAAGTGGAATAGGAACAATAGGTGACAAATGAATGGAAATAGTACATTATGTTTATACAAGGAAATGTAGTGTATTTACATAATGAAGTGCAATGCACGGTGCAGTCATTAGCGGTTGTATGTGTTACCATGAATATATTGCATTAAAATAAATGAAAAACATCAAGTTGAAGAATGACAAAACCTAACAGCAATTCTAAGCTTTAAAATAATTCAAATGGTCCTTATTGTCATTTATATTAAAATACAGCCAACGTAGAAGAAAAGAAAGTATGGGGAGGAAGGATATACAGCAATGTGTGGACATGAGCTTTTCTACTCAAAATGATTTCAGATGATGGTGAATGGGCTCATATACATAATAAAGAACTTAACTTACCAAAAAACTGTTCATCTTTAAAATTACTGACTCAGAGGAAATACCTTAAAGCTTTATAATTATCAACTTGGAGATTAAGATTATTTGGCTCTAGATTAGCACTCGCTAATATTTGCATTGTTTTTTCTTAGAATAGAAAATAATATTAACTATGAAGATGCCATTTCTCTTTACAATGCAGTTTTAATTCCTTAACGTATTGCTTATTCCTTAACTTATTGTATGGTTTAAGTATCATCAGAGAGTATGATAGTGTGAGCTTTAACATTTTCTGTTTCATACATACATACATATATACATACATAAGTACATACATACATATATACATACATACGTACATACATACATACATACAATGGATCGTAATCATAATCACACATATTACCCTCTCATATCCTCTGCATACTCCTTTTCCCAAGTATCCCTACTACTAATTTCATCCACCCATGTGTTATGTATCTGTATGTATGTGAATATATGTGTGTGTGCTAATATGTGTGTATGTTAGTATGTGTGTGTATTTATATGTGTTTTATATGTATGTTTATGAATGGTATATGTTAGTGTGTACATATGTATGCATATATGCCTGTGTGCATATATATGTGTATGTTAGTATGTGTGTATGTATACTAATGTATTTGTATATATGTGTATGTGTACATATGTGTAGATATATGTGTTAGTATTTTCTTAGCTTTTCATGTCTGTTTATTAACATGTCTGTATTAATATGTGCGAATGTGTTTATGTGTGTGTTAGTGAGTGTGTACATGTATATGTATGTGTGCATGTGTGCACATTTCATGTGCAGATAATATAGTTGTGATGTGTTCATAATTTCAATGGTAATGTCCCACTGAGAAGGTAGCCTTTCATAGCTCTCTTCTTATCCACCAGTTCATACAATCTTTTTGTCCCCTCTTAAACACAGTCTATGTGACTTAGAGGATTGTTATTGATGTTCCCTTAAGGCTATGGACTTAAAACTTATTCTCAGCACTTGGACCAATTCAATTATGAGTATGAGCTTTAACCTTCACCCTCTGCAAAAAGAAACTTCTTTAATCAATGCTGAGAGCAGTGCAAATCTATGAATATAATCATATTAGAGGGCACTTTGATAACATGTTCATTTATCAAAACATCACTTCTAAATTTCCTCTCTATGACATGCATCACCAGTCATTAACTTTTGATTAGGTTTACAATACCAATTTACAGTACCAGATATATATTGTGTTATGTGTAGCAGGCCTCACATCTAATCAGAATGTGGGTTTTAACTCCCCAAACAACCATTCCCATGTTAAATACATTAGTACATTTTGCCTCCAGGACCTTCGGGTATGCACAATCCACAGTTAGGTAAAACTGCTAGCAAATTTTCTTCACCAGAATGCTACATAGTATATTCTGTTTCTATGAAATATAGCAAGCAGACATGAAGCTTCCAAGTCAAGACAAATTTAATTTCTGTGTTTCGTATTCAAAATGTATGACATCTTTAGCAACTGATCATTGCCTCAACTTTTAATGGACAACCAAGAGTGGGGGCAATAGCCTATATTGCTTTGAGAGCTCTGGAGGTTCCCTAGTCAATAACTCATAGGGAGGCAACCCATATTTACTACTAATATTTGTCTACCCATGCAGGAAATTTACATTCAAACTTTCTTAATTGCTGTTATATTTTAGTTATAAATTCATAGACTCCTAAGCTTGATACATCTTAAGTTTAGGCTAATCTTGTCCCTAGCCCTAATCTTTTTTGACTTATATTCACCCATCCCAGTTTATAATCTCACACTCCAGGTATGTCAGCATTCCACATCTGTCTACTTTCAATTATGGTTTTTCAATTGTAGACATAAGAGAAAGCAACAATCACTGGATATTAAAGCTCTTTTTTTCAGGGTTTAAAAATCTCTGATATGAATGATTTTGCTTTGGTGAGGAGAAATGAGTTGGGTATTAAAGAGAAACACATTTATCACTAATTTAGTCCATTTATTTTTCAACAAAACAAATTAAGATGTAAAGTGGTCACATGACTTCCCAAAGCCCTGTCATTTTACCCTGGGCTTTCTTCCCAGCACTCTCTTACATTTAATACCCTAGAATATTTCTACGACTTCGAATTTAGCTTCCTATATTTACATAATTAGTCTTCCATTTACATAATTGGTCAAATCAGCATTTTGTCTTTTGCTTTAACCAATATATTTACCTAGGTAGAAGTGTAGTTTAAGGTTCAATATTTGTGATTCTCATAGTAATGAATTTCCCTGTTTTTCAAATCTTTTCACAAGATAAAAGAGTTTGGTATTCCTTAACTTTCAATGTGGTTTCAATATAGGTTTGAAACTAGTGAGTTGTGTTCAAATTGTTTATATGTGTCACTTCTTAGTGTCCTTTAGGTAAATTATAATTATGTGTCACTGTCATCAGAAATCAATAGCAACTTCTTGGTGCAAGCTTCCTCATCCTGGTAGCATTTACATCAACTGTAGTAAAAGTCATGCCTTCTTTCAGTCTCTTTCCAAAGAAAACTATCACGTTAAAATTTTTGTGATTGTTCCTATATAATAACCTTTCCATGCAAGACACGGGCTATATACAAAGTAGAGTTTTACTATCTCCATGAATGTTATTTGATATTGTTGCACCGCCCTGTATAATAAAATATAGTGTCTAAATAATGAACAGACATAATTAAACATGTTTAAAATATTGTCCATTTTTTGCAAAAGCTAATCAAAGGTAAGAATGTTTTGTAGAATAAAGCTACACCATGTTTTCCTGGTGTCCGTTATAGGGAAAATAAGATAAAAATTAATGAAAGTATTATTAGAGGTTAAGTGGTCATTTTTTAGGTCATAGTATATTTTAAAAAATTAAAAGCATATATGTTCATATATTTATATATATGTATACATATTTATTCAAGAATTTAATATGTTTAATTTCTTACATTGTAACCTGTTGCTTAGCAACAACATGATATTGAGCTTTTAAAATAAATGTAACAGTAAAAGTTGATGTCAGTTACATTATTTCTCAACTATTAAATATCATCATATGCCATAAGCTCTAAAATATCACTCTAAGTGCCATTTGTTCATTCCTTTAAAAGTTAAAAGAAAGCATCTTAGAAGACTGCACTCACTAGTAATTGTTATTATTGTAGTATTACTATCTTATCCTATTGAAAACCAGGAGACAAGAAAAATGTGGTGCTTAGTAAACTGTTGATGAACTTATGAGTTTTCTGTGTGATTTATATGCAGTTTTAGCCACTGTGAATGTGGAGGATGGACTCAGAGAAGAAGAGAAAAAGAGAGCCTCGGGTGTGGCCCTTGGTCATAACATGATTTCAGCGCTCCTTAGCAACTCAGTTGGCTTTATGTCAAATAAATGCTTCATTTGGAGAGTTAGATATTTGTGTGTGTGTGTGTGTGTGTGTGTGTGTGTGTGTGTATGCACACACATGTGATTATGTTTCCTTCACGTATATTAAAACATAAAGCATAAGGGAAGTAAATAATTGACCTTGGTAGAGACAATCAAAGGATATTAAATGTTTTGTTTTGCTTCTTAGGAAGTAGCAAATCAGTTGTCAATAAATTTTAACTTAAAAAGACACCAGGCAAATAAGGCCCCATTAATCAATAGTGCAGAACTTATGTGAACTCACAGAGACAAAAACAGCAAGCACAGGGCCTGCTCAGGTCTACACCATCTTCTCAGTACGTATATTACAGCTTTCAGCGTAGGAGACATGTAGGGTATGAGTAAGAGGGTCTGATCCACGTGTCTGTTCTTAGGGCTGTTTTTCTAGGGTTGCCTTGTCCCGTTTGGATATGATGGGTTGTTTATCTTATGATATTTTATTTTTCATGGTTGGACATCTCTTAGAAGGCTATTCTTTTCTAGTGAGAGAAAGAGATGGAGTAGATCTAGAAGGGAGGGGAAGCAGGGAGGAACTAGAAGGAGTAGAGGGAGGGAAAATTTTAGTCAGGATATATCATAAGAGAATTTATTTTTTAATTAAAAAGTAGAAAAGAAAGTGGACAGTCAACTCCTACTCACCCCTAACATTATTGTGCAAAACAGCTCTAATATGAAAATTGAGTATTCATGGCTCTATATCAATAAAACTATTTACAAATGAAAAAATGGATTGTGTACATGTACAAACTTTTCAAGGAATAAATAAAAATAAATACTGGAACTTCATAACTCAGCATGTTAATATAGCAATTCTGAGACTATTAAATATTTGAAAACATGTGATCAAGCCTACTAAAAGAGGAAAAACATCCAGTAAGAAAAAAAATCAATAAACTGACGTTTTAAGGGAAATATAATCTTCATTTCGTATCTGAATTAACAATTGGAATTAGTGTACGGAAGCACAAAGCAAATGACTCTGCTGTAATCGGCAGAGTGACACGTGGGCTGTTCACCCCCAAAGGAAATTAGCGCACAAAATAAATTTGAAGAAGTAATTATCTTAAGTAAAAAATTCGATATTTCTTCGCATACTGAAACAAGGACATTTCCCTAGTAAATTCTGTTAACAGTGAGCAAATGAAATCCCCTACACTCTGTTATTTTTAAGGAAAATGTAGTTTCCTTACTCCATGCATTATAAAGAAAAAGAAAATGAAAAGGGAAGACACCCATAGCCATAAAATGGGAGGAAGGAAATCGTGTAAGGTCTCAACACTAACCAAGTAACTACAGGTAATTAAAGAATACTGAGAGGGAAATAGGCCTTCCCAAGACAGAACACACCAATAAAAAATTATAAAGTCTATAGAACTGGAAATCTACCACAGGTTACAGGACCTGAAACCCAATGGGCAAGTTGGACAATTAATGGTTACAAGAAAAAAATAAGTGAAATTATCCTTCTTAAAGTTATTTTGTTCAGGTGACTTTTCACAGGTTAAAAATGTTAAGAAATGGTGGTCAGATGCTGTCTTTAATCTGATTCTGCAAACCCTTAAAAGGCTGGTAAGTTTAGTCAGTTGAAATTCCAAATAACTATCTATCCATTATATTATTCTTGAAATTTTGTTTCCTTTTTTGGCATTAATTAATTAATTAAAATTAATTAATTAATTAATTTTACACTCCAGATTTTATTCCCTTCCCAGTCGAACCACCTGCTGATAGTCCTATACCCCATAACTCCTCCTGGACCCCCGCACTCCCGACTCACAGTCTCCACAAGGATGTCCCCAACCCATTCACCCATCAGACCTCTAAACTTCCTGGGGCCTCCATCTCTTGAGGTTTGGGTGAATCTTCTCTGAACCCAGACCCGGGAGTCCTCTGCTATATATGTATTGGAGGCCTCATCTCAGCTGCTGCATCCAGTCTCTTGAGGGTTAGGTGCATCTTCTTTGACTGAATCCAGACCCGGAGTCCTCGCTGTGTATATGTTGGAGGCCTCTTCTTAGCTGCTGCATGCTGCCTGGCTGGTGATCCAGTGTCTAAGAGATCTCAGGGGTCCAGGTTAATTGTGACTGCTGATCTTCTTACAGGGTTGCCCTCCTCCTTAGCTTTCTCCAGC
This sequence comes from Rattus norvegicus, assembly GCF_021556685.1. NCBI lineage: Eukaryota > Metazoa > Chordata > Mammalia > Rodentia > Muridae > Rattus > Rattus norvegicus. The sequence continues at coordinate 48,446,908 of NC_141537.1, read as the reverse complement.
TTTTCCCTAATTCATCCAGAGAAATCATCGGCTTCTGTTCGTTGGTTGGGAACAGTCTGCATCTGACTTCTTGAACTGCTTGTTGGGTCTTTTGGAGAGGAGCCATGGTAGAGGTCCCTTTTGGTGAATGCCCAACAGCTTCAGTAATAGCGTCAAGCCTTGGAGCTTTCCCCTTGAACTGGATCTCACTTTGGGCCTGTTGCTGGACCTCCTTTGCTTCAGGCTCTTCTCCATTTCCATCCCTGCAGTTCTTTCAGACAGGAAGAATTGTAGGTCAGAGATTTGGCTGTGGGATAGCAACCAGATCCCTCACTCGATGTCCTGCCTTTCTGCTGGAGGTGGGTTCAATAAGCTCCCTCTGCCCACTGTAGGGTCTCTCATCTGGTGCACCCCCACCCCTTTGAGTCCTGAAAGTCTCTCCCTAATATTTAATTAAAATTTTATACATCATGTCTATTATAACATGGAGTGCTTGAAAATACATGGCTTGAATGTCATACTTCAAAAAATTGACACGTATATGGATTAAGAGGAATTAATGCAAAAAAGGGCCATGACTTTGAAGTAGAGCAAGGAAAATTAAATTGAAGAAAAGTATAGCACAGGATTATGTAGTTATATTCTAATCTCAAACTATAAAAGAAATAATTTTAAATGTTTTAATAAGGCCTGGGAGCAAGGCTGTCTCTCTTAGCATACAGCATTTTGTGAGATCACATCTATTGGTGATTTAATAACTCCAATTCTTTCTATGAAGAATCCACTACTCACTGTGAGCCTTGTTACGTTTTCCCCTAAGAGTCTTACATCAGTGTGTTTATGAGCAACTAACTGTCACTATTGCCAAACTGTTTTAGCTTTGCTGTTTAGTTCTTCCAACAGCCTAACCAGGTCCCAGATGTGAGTCCTTTGCATTACACATCTATGGGCTCTTGTCTATCCTGAAGGACAAGAAACCTCAAGAACCACACTAAGACTTACGGAGGTATGGTAGAGCTTCTTTAGGGCATATTCCCAGGATCCGTATAGCTGGGTCTTTCTTAAGGTAGATCTATTACCAACTTTATGAGAAACCATCAAATTGATTTCCAACATGATAGTACAGGTTTGTACTCCCACTAAAAATAGAGGCGTGTTCCCTTGTGCCACATCTTCAGCATGATCCGTGTCATGAGTTTTTTTTTTTTATCTTAGCCATTCTGACTGCTGTAAGATGGGATTAAAGAGTTTTTTTGATTTACATTTCCCTGATGACTGAGGAATTTGGTTATTTGGTTTGTTGATCTCTAGTTCCTTGAATTCTTTATATAGTTTGGACATCGGCCCTCTGTCAGATGTGGAGTTGGTGAAGATCCTTTTCCATTCTGGAGGCTGCCTTTTTGCCCTTTTGATAGTGTCCTTTGCCTTACAGAAGCTTTTCATGGAAATGATTGGAACTAGAGAAGAACATCCTCAGTGAGGTAACCCAGACCTAGAAAGATAAACACGATATGTTCTCCCTTACAAGTGGATATTAGTCATAAAGCACAGCATAATCATGCTACAAACCACAGACCCAAAGAAGGTTACAGGGTGAGCCAAAGAAAGGAAGCGTGGTTCTCACTGGGAAAGGGAGATAGATTACACATCTGGGGAGGAAGGGAGGAGGAGTATTGGTGGGGAAGGGGGTGAGGATGGAAATAGAAAAGAAGCACTGGGAACCAGATGGAGGAAGACAGTATTGTAAAAGACAAGTGGATCGGGTGCAGGAGGCAGGGGCGGGGACTACGGAATGAGCTAAAAACTTAGGACAATGGAAATTCCCAGGAATCTGTGAAAATGGCCCTAACAGAGCCTTCTAGCTCTAGCCTCTAGAGTCTGAACCTGTCATCTCTTTAACCAGGCAAGACTTCCAATGTGGAGGGATTAGAACACCAACCCAGTCACAGAACATTAGACTCCACATTCTCCTGTATACACGTTGTGCCGTGGAAAAAATGGAGCAGAATTTGAGGGAATAGCTAGTCAATAACTGGCCCAGCTTCAGTCCCATATCTTGAAAGGAAGCCCACCCATGACACTATTAATGACATTCTGCTACACTTGAAGATGAAGCCTAGCATATCTGTTATCAAAGAGGCTTCACCCAGAAATGATGAAAACTGATAGAGACCCACAGACAAATATTACATAGAGCTTAATCCTGCAGAAGAGGTGGTAGGACAAAGACACCAAAAGAAAACCTTACAGAATCAACTAACATAGTCCCACAGTGGCTCATAGGGACTGGACTGCCTAAACGAGAGCATGAATGAGACTGACTTAGGCCCTCTGTATATATGTAGCAGTTGTGCTATTAGATCTTCATGTGAGATTCCTGAAGTGGGAGCAGGGGCTGTCTCTGACTCTATTGCCTGCTATGAATCACTTTCCCCTAACTGGGCTGCCATGTCTAGCCTCACTAGAAGAAGGTGTGCCTAGTATTACTGCGACTGATATGCCGAGGGAGGTTGGTATGCATGGGAGGTGATCCCTTTTCTGAGGTGAAGGAGAAAGGGATGGGCATGGCTAGAGGGAAGGTCAAAGGCAGGGACTAGGAGGAGAGAAGTAAGGGAAGCAGCAATCAGTATGTAAAGTAAATAAATAATAGGAAAAATTCAAAGAAAAAGTTTTTACTGAATATCTATACATAATGTAAAATATTTTGATGTGTTGGGAACATCTCAATATATCCATATTCTACATACTATCCTTGAATGGTAAAATCCAACATGAAGTACTCTTCCCACTTAAGTTACCCAGATCACTGCAGTCTATACATAAGCTAATAAGGTTATTGTTTCTTTGCTAGAAATGATATTCTTTTGCTGTTTCTAGAAGACCTATAGAAAAGCTGTAATACATACATGAAAAAAACTCTTAAGGTGCTTGACATAGTAGACGTTGAATGCATTTAAAATTAGAATTGCATGGGACAATTGGTGATCAAAGTTTTCATCTCTATCTGTCTAAGTAGCATGTAAAGCCTAGCCACCTAAAAGTTTACCTAACTAACTTTGACTTGGGTATATGAAAGTTGACTGTTGAAGCCTAAGAATTTTAAGTGTTATGAATAATGGGTAGCAGTATCTTATGCAAAAGAAGATATAGAAAAAAACATAGAGAAATGTATTGCATTAGGTTGTAACTTTGTCCTATGAGGAAGTCTAGTTGAAATAAAGGAAGTCAACAGAAACTAACTAAAACAAAGAATAAGACTTCTGCGCCTAGTGTTGAGATCTCTAAATGATAGCCTTAGTCACATATTAATATTTCATCTTTGTCAGAGATGTAAAGTATGTCACCCAAACTCTCAAAGAAGAAAATAGGTTTCTAAAAAAAAATCTTAACATTATTGCAAAATACAAATTCTAGAGGCTTCTCTCATGGCTAAAGGCAAACTGTGAGATAAGTGGTCTTAATTGGGGGAAAGGGTAGCTTATACCTCAAAGAGGTACCAATCCAGATGGAGAGAAGTTGTAACATTTGAGACAAGGAGTATACTTAATAAAATAGAATTGGGCATAGGTACTTGAGAAAAGAACTAAATCAGAAAGTTTGAGCTTAGAATTCACTGGTCTTAGAGGAAAATATCATATGTTTAATCTTTTGTTTTTCACATTTTATTTTTTTAATTTTATTTTTCTAGGATATTTTATGTATTTATATTTCAAAACAGGTTGAAATGCAGGTTTCTTTAAATTCCTCCAATGAACATGGCTAGGCAGTTATACATATAATCTCAGAAGAGAGCCCTGGGCAATTACTTAGCTTCCAGGCCTGACTTAGACCTCGTATACACAAATCACAATAAAGTTAGTATAGAGAAGATATCAGGATTCCAAAGAAAATCTCGCTCCCACCGTATGTAATGCAGGAACGATCTGTAAAAAAGACAGCTTAAAAACAAAAATCTAGATCAATGTAACATGAGAAAATGTAGTCACATACGCAATATAAGGGTTTTATGAATGAAGAGGAAGGAGAGGGTTGAAAGTGTCCCTGAGGTTTAATATCATAGGAACTTTTGGTTGGAGGTCTGTAAAGAAATGATGTGTGCACCAAGAGAACAAATGCACAGTGGGGTTTAGAAAGGTTTCAGAACTTGGGATATAGGTGGAAGACAAGAGAGAATTCCATAGGTAGAATGAGGTTTTGCAGTTAGGGAGAAATTTTCAGTTTAGTCTAGTTAGAATAGTGGATACAGTGAAGAAAGAAAAAAAACTGATAGTGTTCTTACAATGGCGAACACACGCACGTGCGCGCACACACACACACACACACACACACACACACAAAATTGAAATGTATTTATTTGCATGCATGTGAAGAAGCCACAGAGTTTGTGACATTTATAGGTGTTGAAAATATACGATACATCAATGTATGATGCATTTGAAGCAAGATAGAGCTTCAAATAGAGAGCAACATAATAAAATGTAGGAGATCGGGATGGCCTGAAATAAGCTGGAGATACTTTGAAAATAAAGAGCAAACGTTCTCTTTGTGATTCAGCATTCTTTAGGGAGAGTGACAGAAAGAGCATGTAGGTGGCTTTCAGCATTGAATTCAGTAATATGGCGTGACTGTTTTTACAGCACATTAAGACGTTGGGATACTTCTAGATGTGCCTCCATGCAGGCGCGGCTTCCTAACACACTGTCCTTTCTTCAAAGACTCACCCGCATCCATTGCCTGAGGAAGCCATCAAAATTAAAGGCTCTATTTCTTCTCTAGGGCATCAAAGTTTTTGATTTTTTTAGGAGTTCAAACTTTTGAATATAAAAAAAAATACTAGAAACCTTAGAACTAGCGTAATACATACTTCATTTGAGAGAATGATTTTATTATTCAAGCAGGCTTGGGGAGATTGTAAAAGAAAGGTAACCCAAAAGTCAGTTGCTTAAACATGGTGTATTTCACTTTTATAAGAACATAAAGCCACAGTACAGACTAACACAAACTTTGTGATTACCTGAGTCTTGACTTTTTGGTGTTTCTTTAAGTAGAATTTTGATTTGGAGTTAACAACCACTCAGTGTTTTCACCTTTGAGAGACCTCATATTATCTCTTCAAACTAGATGGCTGGCAATGGACAATGGGTAGTCTCATTTGTAAACATGTGCTCATTTCCATTTCCTCTTTGCCTTAAAGCTAAGTTGTGTCCTGATTTCTTAACTGAAGAACTGAAGATTTTTTAACTCTGCTAAATTTAAGTTTTATACCAATTTCATTAAGTTCCAAACATATCTTTTCGGATGCTGTCATGATATAAAAACATCCAAAAGAAAACAAAAACAGACAAACAAAAAAAGAGAACAGGAACATAACAGACAAATTACCTGGTTACAGACAAAACAAGTAGACATCTATCTTTCTTCCTTCCTTCCTTCCTTCCTTCCTTCCTTCCTTCCTTTCTTTCTTTCTTTCTTTCTTCTTGCCATCAATAATAAATTTACTTATTTTTTTAAAAAATCCAAATGCCGGCATTGTCCAGAAAATTTTAACACGTTTAATTGTTATAAAGTTGAACTGTTGAAATGTGTTAACTGAAACATTTTGCTTGCATTAATGCTTTACATCTTGCATTTATATTAAAAATCCACACACAAATGAACATGGAGAAACTGCCAAAACCTGATTCTGTCCCCTATGTTTCCACTCGTATTCATAGACTTAGGTACCTTTGACCTCATGGAAAAAATTATTTAACATTCAGAACTACTGATAGCAGGAAGAAGAAGAAGAAAAAAAAGTTTGGGAATGAAATGTTTCCCCTCATAGTGGATTTTTAAGCACGTTCTCTGCATTTGCGGCATGCTAGCTGGATAACTTGCTTGCTTGCTTATTTATTTATTTATTTATTTATTTATTTATTTATTTATATTTATTTATTTATTTATTTATTTTTCCATTTTTAAATTGGGTATTTCTTATTTACATTTTTGATGCCATAAGGAGCAAATGCCTATAGAGACATTGGAGATGTTCCGTAACCTCACTGTTGTTAATTGCACACTTGCTAAAGCAGTCTGGGAATTTACTAAAGCTATGGCCCTGTTTTCCATTGTGCTACTTCATATCTAACTAAATGATTTTACTGTAACATTTTCATTGGTAACTTGCCTACAAAGTCTTTGATCTTTTTGATGGTCTTTGAACTATTTCTAGCACCTTGCTTCTTGCCTTGTTAATAAGTATTTTCATTAAAATATTTAACTCACAGTTGCTCTAGTGCTATGATATTTTATCTTCTCAAAAATAACTTCTTGGCTAAGGATAAGCAATCTTATAATGTCACAATAAAAGAGTTGTTCAGATCATACCTCTTTGCATATCTTTGGTCACATACTATGGTACCTCAAAAAAGACTAAGAAACAGTTACTCTTTTATGAATGCTAAGCTCTACAATTAAGATTCAGATAATTTCATAACTGAGAAAGAGAAAATTGATATCAAGGGTCATCTACCAGTTTATAATTATAAAATATAACTCACTTCTCCCACTTAAGTAGAAATGGGATTTCTCTGGGTGACTTTAAAAGGTTGTTAAATGAAGGAAATGCTGAATTCTGGGCTTACCTTCCTGTAAGAAGCTCTAGTATAGCCAGGAGTGGATGTCACAAAGAAAGAGAAATGGCACAGTGGCATTAAGTTGGGTAAATCCAAGGATGGATTTTTGCACCTATGCCTTGAAGTCTGCTAGTGTTAGCCCATGTTTAAATTGTGTATTTATTGCAGAGCAGAGAGAACTTCATGAGGGATATGAAGAAACAAACGTGCACACACAAATACACACATATCTGAAATGACACAGTATTTTATCTAGGTCACAAATAATAATTACATACTCACCTGTTACTTATATTAATAAAAAAGAAGTTCTCAACCTGTATTAGGGTTAGCTAAATTAATCAGATCCTCGCTTGTGTATTACACATTAGGAGTTATTTAAGAATTAGCTTCTTAATTATTTGTTGGAAAACTTTACTTACAGCTTGATTTAAATACTTTTTATGTGACATATGCCATATACAATGGTAACTCAAAGTTCTAATAAACAGTCCTACTTCCAAAATAGTTAAACCAGAATATAATGAAGGGGCTGAAACTCATTTAATTGAAGTATTTTCTCAGTTTGGTTAATATTGCTCTAATGTCAGATAGAGTTATACACATTTTTCTTGCCAATTTTATTTTGAAATCAGCTACAGTAAAAGTTGAGGTACATCAAATTACTACCCTCACTTGTGAGTGTCTCAATTAACCTCTGTATGTCTGTCCACCTACAAATATTTTTTTTAATTTTTGGAATTTATGTATTCACCAGTGCAGTCAATACAGTATATATATGCCTCAAGTCATTTTTTTAAATTAAACACCATGATTTACTTAAGTTATTGAATTTAAATAGTCCTGAAATTTCAAAATTCTCCTGTAATTATCTTTAGACATTAGTGTAAATTAGGAATTCTTATATGGCTCACCTTCAACATACTTTGTGATGTTGACCTTAGAAATCATTACTGCACTTTATAGGTGAAGTTCACTTATGTGCAGTATACACTAATTTTAGAACTTTCTTTGGTATTTAATGACAAGATTTCTTATTTTATTCTTCATATTACAAATTAAAAATAATCTTCTAAATGTTCTTCTGTTAAAATAGCACTTTTTATTACTTAATGATGCTATCTCTTCTGAAACTCACTGAAAACAGATTTTGTAAAATAAGTATATTTTATACATATGTATGCTGACTGAGACAGATGCAGATACTTAAAGCCAACAATTGGACACAAGTGGGTGGCCCTTCTGGAACAGTTAGAAGAAAGACTCAAGGAGTTCAATGGATTGCATCCCCATAGGAAGAACATCAATCTTGACCCCCTCAGAACTCCCAGAGACTAAGCAACCAACCAAAGATCATACAAGGGCTGGTCCTTGGCCCCTGGCTCATACACAGCAGAGGTCTGTTTTGTGTGGACTCAGTGGAAGAGGATGAACATAATGCGCTAGGGAAAGGGGTTGCTGGCGGAGCTGAGGTAGGGATGGGAGGTTGGGTGCATAGGGGAGCATCCTCTCAGAAACCGAAGGAAAAAGAGAGGGATAAAGAATTCAGGGAAGAGGAAACCAGGAAAGTGGGACAACACTTGGAATATTAATTAATTAATTAATTAATTAAGGTGCCTAATTCAAATTAAAACTTTAAAAAAGAAAAAGAAAAAAGTCCATGCCACCATGCTTGGGTCTGATGGTCAATTCTTTAGTAGCATAGCTTCAATCCATTTTAATATTGCCTCCCTATCAGTAAGGTTTTTTTTATATTTATATTACCTAAATCTGAAAGGTTGTCTACTAAACATTTCTGTTGGGGGCATGAGTCCAATTTGCAACTCTATGGTGCTAATGGACTCAAAATAAAACACCAATATGTGAATAAACCAGGTACTTTGGTCATTGAAGTAAGAGAGTGCACTCACCAGCAGTTTCAACATGTGTATTGTTAACATTTTGGCAAAACTCCAGAAATATTACATTGTGGTTAATAGCAGTAGAAAAATTACAGTTCCAAGTTACAATGAAAGTAATTTTATGGCTAATGTTCACCACAACATGAGGAATTGTATTAAAGGATCACAGCATTAGGAAGGTTGAAAACCAATGCCAAAGAAGATACTAAAACTCTAAGTAAAACAGTTTCAAGATTTAGGTGACTGACATAATTTAACAAGCACTTAAACATGCGGGCACTCCATTTGAATACTTCAGTCAGCACACAGTGATCTTCTATGACTTGAATATTGAGAGACTGAATCAAGTAATAAGCTAAGGTGGGAGACTTCCAATAGAGATTCCAACTTGCAAACAACTACCAGAGATAGCAGAACAATGACTGTTTACTAAATAAAACAGTGCATGACCTTTAATCATTCTACACTTCTGATTCTGACTGCTCATTAATGACTTGATAAAAACTAGAATCATCTAGGATCCAAGACTGTGGACATGCCTGTGAATGATTATCTAGATTAGACTATGGGAATACCCATGTAGAATCATTTTGACATTATTGACAGCAACAGGATATCTACACAACATAGCATGTTTTGCTAACTCTAGAGAAAGTAAGGGGGTGAGAGAAAAAGAAGAGGAAGCACAAAGGGAACTTTGACTTATTATTCTCATAATTCTCTGATTATCTGAATATTTATCTTGATATTGGTAGAGAATTAACAAGAGGCTGAAATTTTTACATCAGATTAGATATGTTAATGTTTCAAAGCAGGTACTATTTCAAACATATTAAACTGAAAAATCATACTGTCTACTTCTAATAGGAAAATAGTTACAAAGAAAGTACAGAATATATATGATATAGGTATTGAATGTAAAGTTGGTAATATTTATTTCTCTCACACACTTCTTGATTCAGTGAGAGTATGGCATAGGTCTTCCTTTTATTTGTGAATATATTTCATATCATAAAAATAATATTTTAGCACAGCTTGCAAGTCAATAATATAATTTTAATTATTGCTAAACCATGTAAAATTTCCTCATAAATCAAAATATTCTTTGCTGTTGCCGAACATAAATATCGTTATTCTTTTGCTCAGTCCAGGCTGCAGAAAAATGTTAGATGGAAAACTTGTCTTAAGTATAGTTCTCTGGAGACATAAGTGCCAGCTAGATAGTATCTCTTGCTTTTGATACTTCTTTAGTTGTCCACATAAGGCTGATGATCAGATTGTTATATATTTTAATAGGCTGCAACATTCTTGAAATTAATGTTCAGACAATATTGACTCAGGGCATCATGTCAGAACATACCTCAGGTGATAAAGTCTTTTGTAATACACTGGCACACAGTTCTCTCTTCAATATTCCATCTGTATAAAAGGCCCCTTACCTTTTCTAATCTCATAGAGATTTAACATATATTTTCTAGTTGGGCCTGTCACTGAACCTCATTTTCCGCAGTCTGTTCTCCATTTTTGTCCCTGAAGTTTCTTTAAACAGGAACCATTCTGGATCAGAAATTTTGACTGTGGGGTAACAATGCTATCCCTCCACTTGATGACCTGTCTTTCTACTGGAGGTGGAGTCTATAAGCTTCATCTCCCCACTGTTGGGCATCTCAACTATGGCTGCTCCCTTTGAGTCCTGAAAGTCTCTCACCTCCAAGGACTCTGGTACTTTCTAGAGGGTTCCTTTACCTACAACCTCCTGAGGTCACTTATTTCTACTCATTCTGATGGACCTCAGGGCTTCTCTTCTGTCACCCACCAACACTTGACCCTGTTCCCCTTTTCCCCTTCCTCTCCTCTCTGTCAAATAGGTCCCTCCCTACCTTTCCCTCCCATGGTTGCTTTCTTCTCCCTCCCATGTGGGATTGAAGCACCCTTACTTGGGCCCTTCTCCTTGTTTACCTTCTTGAGTACTGTGGATTATATCCTAGGTATTCTATACTATTTTGGCTATTATCAACTTATTAGTGAGTACATACCATGCATGTAGTTTTAGGTCTGAGTTACCTCACTCAGGATGTTATTTTTTTTAGTTCCATTCATTTGCCCGCAAAACTCATATCCTCATTCTTTTTTTTTTTTTATTAACTTGAGTACTTCTTATATACATTTCGAGTGTTATTCCCTTTCCTGGTTTCCAGGGAAACATCCCCCTCCCCCCTCCCCTTCCTTATGGGTGTTCCCCTCCCAACCCTCCCCCCATTGCCGCCCTCCCCCCATAGACTAGTTCACTAGGGGTTCAGTCTTAGCAGGACCCAGGGCTTCCCCTTCCACTGGTGCTCTTACTAGGATATTCATTGCTACCTATGGGGTCAGAGTCCAGGGTCAGTCCATGTATAGTCTTTAGGTAGTGGCTTAGTCCCTGGAAGCCCTGGTTGCTTGGCATTGCTGTACTTTTGGGGTCTCGAGCCCCTTCAAGCTCTTCCAGTTCTTTCTCTGATTCCTTCAATAGGGGACCTATTCTCAGTTCAGTGGTTTGCTGCTGGCATTCGCCTCTATATTTGCTGTATTCTGGCTGTGTCTCTCAGGAGCGATCTACATCCGGCTCCTGTCGGTCTGCACTTCTTTGCTTCATCCATCTTGTCTAATTGGGTGGCTGTATATGTATGGGCCACATGTGGGGCAGGCTCTGAATGGGTGTTCCTTCAGTCTCTGTTTTAATCTTTGCCTCTCCCTTCCCTGCCAAGGGTATTCTTTTTCCTCATTTAAAGAAGGAGTGAAGCATTCACATTTTGATCATCCGTCTTGAGTTTCGTTTGTTCTAGGGATCTAGGGTAATTCAAGCATTTGGGCTAATAGCCACTTATCAATGAGTGCATACCATGTATGTCTTTCTGTGATTGGGTTAGCTCACTCAGGATGATATTTTCCAATTCCAACCATTTGCCTATGAATTTCATAAACTCGTTGTTTTTGATAGCTGAGTAATATTCCATTGTGTAGATGTACCACATTTTCTGTATCCATTCCTCTGTTGAAGGGCATCTGGGTTCTTTCCATTTTCTGGCTATTATAAATAAGGCTGCGATGAACATAGTGGAGCACGTGTCTTTTTTATATATTGAGGCATCTTTTGGGTATATGCCCAAGAGAGGTATAGCTGGATCCTCAGGCAGTTCAAAGTCCAATTTTCTGAGCAACCTCCAGATTGATTTCCAGAATGGTTTTACCAGTCTGCAATCCCACCAACAATGGAGGAGGAGTGTTCCTCTTTCTCCACATCCTTGCCAGCATCTGCTGTCACCTGAGTTTTTGATCTTAGCCAATCCCACTGGTGTGAGGTGAAATCTCAGGGTTGTTTTGATTTGCATTTCCCTTATGACTAAAGATGTTGAACATTTCTTTAGGTGTTTCTCAGCCATTCGGCATTGCTCAGCTGTGAATTCTTTGTTTAGCTCTGAACCCCATTTTTAATAGGGTTATTTGTTTCCCTGCAGTCTAACTTCTTGAGTTCTTTGTATATTTTGGATATAAGGCCTCTATCTGTTGTAGGATTGGTAAAGATTTTTCCCAATCTGTTGGTTGCCGTTTTGTCCTAACCACAGTGTCCTTTGCATTACAGAAGGTTTGCAGTTTTATGAGATCCCATTTGTCGATTCTTGATCTTAGAGCATAAGCCATTGGTGTTTTGTTCAGGAAATTTTTTCCAGTGCCCATGTGTTCCAGATGCTTCCCTAGTTTTTCTTCTATTAGTTTGAGTGTGTCTGGTTTGATGTGGAGGTCCTTGATCCACTTGGACTTAAGCTTTGTACAGGGTGATAAGCATGGATCGATCTGCATTCTTCTACCTGTTGCCCTCCAGTTGAACCAGCATCATTTGCTGAAAATGCTATCTTTTTTCCATTGGATGGTTTTGGCTCCTTTGTCAAAAATCAAGTGACCATAGGTGTGTGGGTTCATTTCTGGGTCTTCAATTCTATTCCATTGGTCTATCTGTCTGTCTCTGTACCAATACCATGCAGTTTTTATCACTATTGCTCTGTAATACTGCTTGAGTTCAGGGATAGTGATTCCCCCTGAAGTCCTTTTATTGTTGAGGATAACTTTAGCTATCCTGGGTTTTTTGTTATTCCAGATGAATTTGCAAATTGTTCTGTCTAACTCTTTGAAGAATTGGATTGGTATTTCGATGGGGATTGCATTGAATCTGTAGATTGCTTTTGGTAAAATGGCCATTTTTACTATATTAATCCTGCCAATCCATGAGCATGGGAGATCTTTCCATCTTCTGAGGTCTTCTTCAATTTCTTTCCTCAGTGTCTTGAAGTTCTTATTGTACAGATCTTTTACTTGCTTGGTTAAAGTCACACCGAGGTACTTTATATTATTTGGGTCTATTATGAAGGGTGTCCTTTCCCTAATTTCTTTCTCGGCTTGTTTCTCTTTTGTATAGAGGAAGGCAACTGATTTATTTGAGTTAATTTTATCCCCAGCCACTTTGCTGAAGTTGTTTATCAGCTTTAGTAGTTCTCTGGTGGAACTTTTGGGATCACTTAAATATACTATCATGTCATCTGCAAATAGTGATATTTTGACCTCTTCTGTTCCGATCTGTATCCCTTTGATCTCCTTTTGTTGTCTGATTGCTCTGGCTAGAACTTCAAGAACTATATTGAATAAGTAGGGAGAGAGTGGGCAGCCTTGTCTAGTCCCTGATTTTAGTGGGATTGCTTCAAGTTTCTCTCCATTTAGTTTAATGTTAGCAACTGGTTTGCTGTATATGGCTTTTACTATGTTTAGGTATGGGCCTTGAATTCCTATTCTTTTCAGGACTTTTATCATGAAGGGGTGTTGAATTTTGTCAAATGCTTTTTCAGCATCTAATGAAATGATCATGTGGTTCTGTTCTTTCAGTTTGTTTATATAATGGATCACGTTGATGGTTTTCCGTATATTAAACCATCCCTGCATGCCTGGGATGAAGCCTACTTGATCATGGTGGATGATTGTTTTGATGTGCTCTTGAATTCGGTTTGCCAGAATTTTATTGAGTATTTTTGCGTCGATATTCATAAGGGAAATTGGTCTGAAGTTCTCTTTCTTTGTTGTGTCTTTGTGTGGTTTAGGTATAAGAGTAATTGTGGCTTCGTAGAAGGAATTCGGTAGTGCTCCATCTGTTTCAATTTGTGGAATAGTTTGGATAATATTGGTATGAGGTCTTCTATGAAGGTTTGATAGAATTCTGCACTAAACCCGTCTGGAACTGGGCTCTTTTTGGTTGGGAGACCTTTAATGACTGCTTCTATTTCCTTAGGAGTTATGGGGTTGTTTAACTGGTTTATCTGTTCCTGATTTAACTTCGATACCTGGTATCTGTCTAGGAAATTGTCCATTTCCTGAAGATTTTCAAATTTTGTTGAATATAGGTTTTTATAGTAAGATCTGATGATTTTTTGAATTTCCTCCGAATCTGTAGTTATGTCTCCCTTTTCATTTCTGATTTTGTTAATTTGGACACACTCTCTGTGTCCTCTCGTTAGTCTGGCTAAGGGTTTATCTATCTTGTTGATTTTCTCAAAGAACCAACTTTTGGTTCTGTTGATTCTTTCTATGGTCCTTTTTGTTTCTAGTTGGTTGATTTCAGCTCTGAGTTTGATTATTTCCTGCCTTCTACTCCTCCTGGGTGTATTTGCTTCTTTTTGTTCTACAGCTTTTAGGTGTGCTGTCAAGCTGCTGACATATGCTCTTTCCTGTTTCTTTCTGCAGGCACTCAGCGCTATGAGTTTTCCTCTTAGCACAGCTTTCATTGTGTCCCATAAGTTTGAGTATGTTTTATCTTCATTTTCATTAAATTCTAAAAAGTTTTTAATTTCTTTCTTTATTTCTTCCTTGACCAGGTTATCATTGAGTAGAGCATTGTTCAATTTCCACATATATGTGGGCATTCTTCCCTTATTGTTATTGAAGACCAGTTTTAGGCCGTGGTGGTCCGATAGCACGCATGGGATTATTTCTATCTTTCTGTACCTGTTGAGGCCCGTTTTTTGACCAATTATATGGTCAATTTTGGAGAAAGTACCATGAGGAGCTGAGAAGAAGGTATATCCTTTTGCTTTAGGATAGAATGTTCTATAAAGATCCGTTAAGTCCATTTGGCTCATGACTTCTCTTAGTCTGTCTACATCTCTGTTTAATTTCTGTTTCCATGATCTGTCCATTGATGAGAGTGGGGTGTTGAAATCTCCCACTATTATTGTGTGAGGTGCAATGTGTGTTTTGAGCTTTAGTAAGGTTTCTTTTACGTATGTAGGTGCCCTTGTATTTGGGGCATAGATATTTAGGATTGAGAGTTCATCTTGGTGGATTTTTCCTTTGATGAATATGAAGTGTCCTTCCTTATCTTTTTTGATGACTTTTAGTTGGAAATTGATTTTATTTGATATTAGAATGGCTACTCCAGCTTGCTTCTTCTGACCATTTGCTTGGAAAGTTGTTTTCCAGCCTTTCACTCTGAGGTAGTGTCTGTCTTTGTCTCTGAGGTGTGTTTCCTGTAGGCAGCAGAATGCAGGGTCCTCGTTGCGTATCCAGTTTGTTAATCTATGTCTTTTTATTGGGGAGTTGAGGCCATTGATATTGAGAGATATTAAGGAATAGTGATTATTGCTTCCCGTTATATTCATATTTGGATGTGAGGTTATGTTTGTGTGCTTTCATTCTCTTTGTTTTGTTGCCAAGACGATTAGTTTCTTGCTTCTTCTAGGGTATAGCTTGCCTCCTTATGTTGGGCTTTACCATTTATTATTCTTTGTAGTGCTGGATTTGTAGAAAGATATTGTGTAAATTTGGTTTTGTCATGGAATATCTTGGTTTCTCCATCAATGTTAATTGAGAGTTTTGCTGGATACAGTAACCTGGGCTGGCATTTGTGTTCTCTTAGGGTCTGTATAACATCAGTCCAGGATCTTCTGGCCTTCATAGTTTCTGGCGAGAAGTCTGGTGTGATTCTGATAGGTCTGCCTTTATATGTTACTTGACATTTTTCCCTTACTGCTTTTAATATGCTTTCTTTATTTTGTGCGTTTGGTGTTTTGACAATTATGTGACGGGAGGTGTTTCTTTTCTGGTCCAATCTATTTGGAGTTCTGTAGGCTTCTTGTATGTCTATGGGTATCTCTTTTTTTAGGTTAGGGAAGTTTTCTTCTATGATTTTGTTGAAGATATTTACTGGTCCTTTGAGCTGGGAGTCTTCACTCTCTTCTATACCTATTATCCTTAGGTTTGATCTTCTCATTGAGTCCTGGATTTCCTGTATGTTTTGGAGCAGTAGCTTTTTCCGCTTTGCATTATCTTTGACAGTTGAGTCAATGATTTCTATGGAATCTTCTGCTCCTGAGATTCTCTCTTCCATCTCTTGTATTCTGTTGGTGAAGCTTGTATCTACAGCTCCTTGTCTCTTCTTTTGGTTTTCTATATCCAGGGTTGTTTCCATGTGTTCTTTCTTGATTGCTTCTATTTCCATTTTTAATTCCTTCAACTGTTTGATTGTGTTTTCCTGGAATTCTTTCAGGGATTTTTGTGATTCCTCTCTGTATGCTTTTACTTGTTTATTAATGTTTTCCTGTGCTTCCCTAAGTGTGTTCATGTCTTTCTTGAAGTCCTCCAGCATCATGATCAAATATGATTTTGAATCTAGATCTTGCTTTTCTGGTGTGTTTGGATATTCCATGTTTGTTTTGGTGGGAGAATTGGGCTCCGATGATGGCATGTAGTCTTGGTTTCTGTTGCTTGGGTTCCTGCGCTTGCCTCTCACCATCAGATTATCTCTAGTGTTACTTTGTTCTGCTATTTCTGACAGTGGCTATACTGTCCTATAAGCCTGTGTGTCAGGAGTGCTGTAGACCTGTTTTCCTCTCTTTCAGTCAGTTATGGGGACAGAGTGTTCTGCTTTCGGGCGTGTAGTTTTTCCTCTCTACAGGTCTTCAGCTGTTCCTGTGGGCCTGTGTCTTGAGTTCACCAGGCAGCTTTCTTACAGCAGAAAATTTGGTCTTACCTGTGGTCCCGAGGCTCAGGTTTGCTCGTGGGGTGCTGCCCAGGGGCTCTCTGCAGCGGCAGCAACCAGGAAGACCTGTGCCGCCATTTCCGGGAGCTTCAGTGCACCAGGGTTGCAGATGGTCTTTGGCTTTTTCCTCTGGCGTCCGAGATGTGTGTGCAGGGAGCAGTCTCTTCTGGTTTCCCAGGCTTGTCTGCCTCTCTGAAGGTTTAGCTCTCCCTCCCACGGGATTTGGGTGCAGAGAACTGTTTATCCGGTCTGTTTCCTTCAGGGTCCGGCGGTGTCTCTGCCATATCCTCATTCTTAATAGCTGAATAGTATTGTATTGTGTAGAGGAACCACAGTTTTTCTTTGTTTTTTGGTTTTTGGTTTTTTATCCATTCTTCCATTGTGGGACTTTTGCATTGAGTCCAGCTTTTGGCTATCACTGGTAAAGATGATATGAACATAGTGGAGCATGTGCCCCTATGGTATGGTGGGGCATCTTTCAGGCTTCTGCTGTGTCTGAAGACAGATGCAGTGTACACTACAGTGCATATACATTAAATAAATAAATCTTTAAAAAATTAAAAATAAGTCATTTTATACATATACAGGTACACAGATATATACATATACATTTCCAATGCTATCACTCCTTAAACAATAATTTGAGTTCCCAATTAATATAAATCTGCTAAAATGCTTGGGATTATGAAGGGTAGATCAAATTTCCAATCAGTGACTAAGAAGAAATTAAAGGTGTAGTACAGAAAGTGATGATGCAAAGTTCCAGTGTATACAAAGGTCTCAGAATGAAGCAAAGTGAATGTTTAAACTACTCCCTGTAGACTTGATATTTAGTAAAATATAACATAACCTATTAATTACATAAGTGTATACAGTCATATTATTCATTAGAATTTCAGCTAGAATAACTTTAAGGGATGTATATGTCACTTAAAATATTTCTTTAACATAAAACATCCTTTCAGTTGTCATGAATTTTATTTGCTATTACACTCAATATATATAGATAGATATATAGATAGATTTATTTAGATAGATAGATAAATAGATAGATTTATTTAGATAGATAAATAGATAGATTTATTTAGATAGAGAGATAAATAGATAGATAGTGTATGTATATAAATATAAATATTCTTAATACATAATTGGGCTCATTGAATGTACTGGATGGTAAATATTCAATATATTCACAAAGTAGTTTTTTGTTAGCTGTTCTTTTTTTTTCCTCATTATTAACTTGGGTATTTCTTATTTACATTTCGATTGTTATTCAAACATTTGGGCTAATATTCACTTATCAATGAATGAATACCATGTGTGTTTTTCTGTGATTGGGTTAGCTCACTCAGGATGATATTTTCCAGTTCCATCCATTTGCCTATGAATTTCATAAAGTCATTGTTTTTGATAGTTGAGTAATATTCCATTGTGTAGATGTACCACATTTTCTGTATCCATTCCTCTGTTGAAGGGCATCTGGGTTCTTTCCAGCTTCTGGCTATTATAAATAAGGCTGCTATGCACATAGTGGAGCATGTGACTTTGTTATATGTTGGGGCATATTTTGGGTATATGCCCAAGAGAGGTATAGCTGGTTCCAATGTCCAATTTTCTGAGGAACCTCCAGACTGATTTCCAGAATGGTTGTACCAGTCTGCAATCCCACCAACAATGGAAGAGTGTTCCTCTTTTTTCACATCCTCACCAGCATTTTTTGTCACCTGAGTTTTTGATCTTAGCCATTCTCACTGGTGTGAGGTGAAATCTCAGGGATGTTTTGATTTGCATTTCCCTTATGTCTAAAGATGTTGAACATTTTTTAGGTGTTTCTCAGCCATTCGGCATTCCTCAGCTGTGAATTCTTTGTTTAGCTCTGAACACCATTTTTAATAGGGTTATTTGTCTCCCTGTGGTCTAATTTCTTGAGTTCTTTGTATATTTTGGATATAAGCCCTCTATCAGTTGTAGGATTAGTAAAGATCTTTTCCAAATCTGTTTGTTGCCATTTTGTCCTAACAACAGTGTCCTTTGCCTTACAGAAGCTTTGCAGTTTTATGAGATCCTATTTGTCGATTCTTGGTCTTAGAGCATAAGCCATTGGTGTTTTGTTCAGGAAATTTTCTCCAGTGCACATGTGTTCGAGATTCTTCCCCACTTTTCCTTCTATTAGTTTGAGTGTATCTGGATTGATGTGGAGGTCCTTGATTCACTTGGACTTAAGCTTTGTACAGGGTGATCAGAATGGATCAATCTGCATTCTTCTACATTATAGCCAAGGTTAAATATAATCACACAACATTTCTCTCTGCTTGCTCTATTACTATCAAGATAGTGCATCTTCTAATTGCATAACATGTTTGAAGCCTTGAATCTATGCAGAATCTAAGCTTCAAAACAAAGGTTTGTATTTCTAACTTGCAGAGTATTTGATTTTAAAATTTGTTTAGAATGTTGTTTCATTGCTCTAAAAATTTCTTTATGCTTATAAATTAATATTGTAACCAAGCTCAAATTCATTCAGGCTGTACATCACATAACTGTATAATATTTTTATTAACATTTTCCTGTAACAAAAATATACATTATGTAGTAGTTCTTCTGTAAATTTATCATACTATCTGAATGTTAAACAGTTCACCAGCATGTTGCTCTGCCTTTTCATTGTAATAAAACAAAGAACCGTACAACCAGCACCACCATCCTGAAGGAGAGGGACGAAGGAATCCTTCCAGATAATTACCTTTATGGAAAAACTGGAAGCTTTCTATTTTCAGCTTTTTTGGCAAAAGACTCATCAAGCCTCCAACAACAGCAAACAATCACCTAAAATATATCCTCTTCCCCTGTGTTTCCTCATCTTCCCTTCCCTTCCCTTTCCCTCTGCTTACCTTCCTTTCTTCTCCTCTTTCTCCTCCTCGTTCTCTTCATCTTCCTCCTTCCTCTTCCGTTCCTCCATCTCTCTCTGTCTTTCTGTCTCTCTCTAGGTATATTCAATCTATCAACTGTCTTCTATTTCTGTCTCAGTCTCTGTCTCTCTGTCTCTCTGCCCGTCATCTCTCCGCTTCTCTCTCCCCTACCCATCTGTCAAAATCAGTATTGGCCTCAGGTGACTTTACTCAATAAATCCTTAATATAACTTTTTGTTTGTTTTTATGTATGATTTGTTTAATCCTAACCCCATTTTCAAAGTCCACTTTGCCTATGGACATAATCGTAGGTATAGCAGATTAAGAGGTGGACTATAATAAGAAGTAGTACATTATTCACATTTATGAAACAATAACAATTGTTCTTTACATGAGAAATAATGGTAAAATTTTAGTTTAGGGGCTAATGGGACGATGGATCATTCAGTAAAGAACTTGCCACAGAAATGTGAGGACTTGAGTTTAGATACCTTAAACCTACATACAAAACCAGGAAATGGGACTTATATCTGTAATCAGCACTAAAGACAAGATGGAGATAAATGGATACCTGAAGCTCCTTGGGCTATTAGCAGAGTCAAATTGTGGAGTTCCAGCCTCAACAGGAGGCAGTATCTCAAAAGGTATGGTGGAGATGGTCGATGCTGATATCTACCTCTGCTTTTACACATATTCAGGCGTGTGCTCGAACACACACACACGCGCACACACACACACACACATACACACACAGGCACACATGCACACACACATGCACTTGAGCACACACACATATACAAAGATGGGGGAGGGGCAGGGAGGGAAAGAGAGGATGGGAGAGGGGTGGGGAAGGGAAGGAGAAAAAAAAGAGACAGACAAAGAGACAGAGCAGGGGAGAAGGGAAACAAAATTTAGAACAGTAATTAGAAGATTTTACCATAATCAAGCTATTCAAATTAGAGTTTAGATTCACAGTATGAGACTTTGTATGCTAAAAATATTTGTTAGTAGTCTGAAACTGACATTTTTTAATTCATGAAAAATTAGGAAAATGGAAACCTTAAATCCATTATATTTCAGGCTATTGAGGACTAGCTGGAAGTTTGAGCAGCACTAAGTTCTCTAAAACATAATTTTTGAACACTGCCTCTGTGGAGCTCAGTACTACAGTAATACTCCTGGACTCTTGGAGAAACTAACTAAGGCTAAACATTACCCATAGGGCCATTTCAAAACTGATAAACAGATTTTATTTTGAAATAATGTCTTAAAGTATACCCATTGCCAGGTCTCTCTCTCTCTCTCTCTCTCTCTCTCTCTCTCTCTCTCTCTGTCTGTCTCTGTCTCTCTCTCTCTCTCTGTCTCTGTCTCTCTGTCTCTGTCTCTGTCTCTGTCTCTCTCTCTCTCTCTCTCTCTCTCTCTCTCTCTCTCTGTGTGTGTGTGTGTGTGTGTGTGTGTGTGTGTGTGTGTGTGTGTGTTTATCTGGAATTTTATCATGTTACTGTCACAGACTTTCTTATTTCTTGGCCTGATTTTTTAAACATTTGTTCCTGAAAATAAAAGAATTTGCTTGAGTGAGAAAAATGTCCATTTTTGGTTTATTGGATCAGTGATTTTCAAACATGCAGTTCCTGACCCCCTTTATGTGACCATAAATGAGCTTCTTAGGAGTGTAAGTGTATATGTAAGAAAGCATATGTCTGTGTGCATGCACATGTGTATGCTAGAGTCCAGGACAGTGGACAGTAATGAGTGTCTTTCCTCCCCAGGTGACATCTACATCATTTTGTGACACAGGGTCACTAACAGGGCCCTCTGGATCGAAAACCATGTTTTGAGATAAGTTATATATAAAAATAACATGTTGGCAATTTAAACTGACCATTTAAAAATATTTTGGTACATTCTATCTCCTTACCAGCACATTAAATTTAATGCCCACAGCATGAGTGGAAACTTATACTTGACAATGCTAAAATTGCAAGAATCTGAGATTTGATAGGTCTCCGGCCTACAGAAAACTTTACTACTACTCAGCTATCAAAAACAATGACTTTATGAAATTCATAGGCAAATGGATAGAACTGGAAAATATCATCTTGAGTGAGGTAACCCAATCACAGAAAAACACTCATGGTATGCACTCATTGATTAGTGGATATTAGTCCAAATGCTCAAATTACCCTAGATGCACAGAACACTTGAAACTCAAGAAGGATGACCAAAATGAGAATGCTTCACTCCTTCTTTAGAAGGGGAACAAGAATACCCTTGGGAGGGAATAGGGAGGCAAAGTTTAATCAGAGGCAGAAGGAACACCCATTCAGAGCCTGCCCCACATGTGGCCCACACATATACAGCCACCCAATTAGATAAAATGGATGAGCCAAAGAAGTGCAGGCCTACAGGAAACGGATGTAGATCTCTCCTGAGAGACACAACCAGAATTCCACAAATACATAGGCAAATGTCATCATTAAACCACCAATCTAGAACGGGAACCCCGTTGAAGGAATCTTAGAAAGGACTGAAAGAGCTTGAAGGGGCTCGAGACCCCATATTAACAACAATGCCAAACAAACAGAGCTTCCAGGGACTAAGCCACTACCCAAAGACTATACATGGACTGACTCTGGACTCCAACCTCATAGGTAGCAATGAATTGCCTAGTAAGGTCACCAGTGGAAGGGGAAGCCTTTGGTTCTGACAAGACTGAATCTCCAGTGATTGTTGGGGGGAGGGTGGTAATGGGAGGAGGATGGGGAGGGGAAGCTCATATAGAAGGGGAGGGGGAGGGGTTAGGTGGATGTTGGCCCAGAAACCGGGAAGGGAAATAACAATTGAAATGTAAATAAGAAATACTCAAGTTAATAAAGATAAAAAATTAAAAAAATTACTACTATTATTCTAGGAAAAGGACAATCAAATGACTCCTAAGGACATAGCACCAGTCCCATAGATAAGTGCATTACTCAGCCTTCATCAGACAAGTTCCTTCTTGCTTGGATGGAAATTAACAGAGAAATTCATAATTAAATAATGTGCAGGCAGTTGTTAATTAACGAACTCAGTCCCAAATGGGATGACTTTAACAAAGCACTCTTTTCAAGGTTCATGGATATATGCTGATTTGAAGACAGAGAGATTGTAGGATCCAGAAGTGGTGAGTGACTCTACTCCAAGAAAACAGATTCTTCTGGACACAACCATAGCAGTGCACATATAAGCTCCCAAGATTGTGGCAACATGCACAAAACTTAAACAGGTTCAAACCAGACAAAATTCCAGAGAAGGAAGAATGGATATAAAACACCACCCCTAACCTGGAAGCTATTTGCAATGGTTACCTTCTAGAAAGGAAATAGCAATTTTCTTGAATGAAGTGTCAGAGTATACCATCACACTTCAAGGTAACTCCCATGTCCAAGAACAGTTGGTTAATACAAAATGAACTCCTTGGTTTTGTGTGTGATTTATGTTCATTTTACTTTGGTATTTTTTGTTTGATTTTTTTTCTTTTGGTGTGTTTTGGTTTTGGTTTCTTATTGTTTTCTCTTTTGCTTTTGACAAAGATCATGAATTTGGGCAGAAAATAGGGAATATCTGGAAGAAGTTGAAGGAGGGGAAACATATTTTATGAAAAAGTTGAGTAAAAATATTTTTCTAACTAACTTTAAATAAGAGTAAACTCACCATGTTAATACAATTAGACTATAGTATAAGAAATATATTTTCTAACCCAAGAAAGTAATTTTATCAGGTTTGAAAAATCTATGCAGTAAATGAAAAAGTAGGTATGAGGAAATCACATGGTTTCTTGGAATATTCTGAAAACAAGAATTACATCACAAATCCTCTGGAAAAATCCTAATGACCACACTTTGGTAACTGCTGGGCTAGTGTATGAAAGGTAGTCGGTGTGTGAAGATACCGCATGATATCAAGGCCATGTTTGTGTTGTATTGTTGAAAGTACTATTACAGAAAGGAAGCTTTAAAATGCCTAGAGTGCATTTGCTAGTGGTAAGCCTTTGCTTTGACTAAATAATTCATGTTCCTTCTAGAAAACATGTGTTGAGAGGTAGGAATTTATAATAGAATAATTTTTGTAGAATATCAAATATGAGCCTTCCATTTATATTATCTCTACCATTTTTCTTTCTTCTAACTTTTTCTCTGTCCTATTCCTTCTTGAATTTATCACTTCTTTTTTAATTTGATATATATATGTATGTATACATATACAGATACATTAATATATATATATATACATACATACTAATGTATACTGTTGAGTCTCATTGATGTTGCTTATGTGTGTGTGTTTAAGCCTGACCACTGGGGACTGAATAACCTGTCAGGAGTTTTGTCTCTATTCCTCTCTCAATAGTCATTGACTGATTATAACTTCATCTAAACATAGGGCTTTGTCACATTTCTCCAGACATGTTGGTTCATCAAGTAGTGTTGCCATTTTGCAAATCTGCTTTAAGTGATGTTAATTTACATACACAAACTCTATGCTAGCCACTGTCAATGCCTTCCTTTGCCCTCCTACCCTCTCCCTTCTGCATGTAGTGAGCTGACAGGTGACAGGCATTTTGATTGTGGATTTTCTGCTCTCTAGAATGGCAAATTAATAAAGTTTATTCATTATAGACGCATCAGCTTCTCATATTCTGTTATGTCAGCAAGAAATAGACTCAGGCAATGAATAAAGAGAAAAAGACAAGTAATAATAATTCAAAATACAGAAATAAAAACCATTTGGAGAAAAGACCAATGAGATTGAGTAAAATGTCTCTCTCTGTCTCTCTGTCTCTGTCTCTGTCTCTGTCTCTCTCTTTCTCTCTCCCTCTTGTGTGTGTGTATGTGTGTGTGTGTGTGTGTGTGTGTGTGTGTGTGTGTGTGTTCATTCCAAAATCTTTTTAAAACACTTGGCATCTCCAAAAACAAGAAAAAATATATAAAGCAAAACAAAACAAAAAACTCACAGCAATACTGTAAAACTAAATGGTACACTTTAATTCATCAATGGAAAATGAGAGAGCCCTTGGTATCAGAACCTTGCATATGATAAATTGGATGTGGTACTTTATGCAGCACAAGTTGAAGTCATGGTTCTACCACTCTGTCAGTGATGATGGGCACAGAGATGGATTCCATGATCTTCCTTTTATTACCTATAAAAGATATTATCAAATAGGCAGCATACTTACAAGAAGAACCAAATACATGGTCTGCATTTGTTAACTAAAACCTTGAAGAAAAATGATACACTGAAAATTCATCCAATAAATTCCTTATTATAATTATAAATGTTGCAATATATTATAATATGTTTAAGTTACTTTTTAACTAATTCACTCTTATTTTTTGAAGATTAATTCATTTTGTGGCTAAATTTAAATTTTTATACATTTATTAGCATTGTCCAAAATATAATTTTATTATTTAATGGGAAAAGACATTATTTGTCAAAGGAATCACATTTTAAAAACCTTCCTTATTCATAAGAAACAGCCTCCAAGAACATTCAAGCAGCAGTCAGGAGGAAAAAAAAATCTTTCAATAGCCCAGTTTTCTTTATAATATGCCAGAGAATACAATCCAATTCACTGCTACAGTTCATTGAATTCTTCAGTGTTTTCTTGAGACTCTGTGGTTCAATGTTGGCAGTTTCTAGTGACTGCCGAGGGCTGCTGGGAAAGGCCAGTGACAGACAGCTGACCAGAAGAACTTTCCCTTCTGGAAAACTGCTCACTTTCAAGGAAAGACATTTGAAGGTTGGGGTGTGGCCCTCAGAATTCATCCTTCTACAGGTCATCGAGTTCCACATCATTGAGGTCAATGATACCCTCCACAAGAAGCTCACCATCCTTGCCATCCCAGGGCTCCCTGGTGATGATGGTAGGGAAAGAACCACACCTCACAGGTGCTGTGGAGCCATGACCATACGACAGTTCCCTGAGAAACTCATTGACGCCTTGTTCACTGAAAGACCCTTTGTGAAGAGCAAACTGTGTCTTGCATGCGTTGATGGCTATCATTACAGGATGTCCAAACCCTCCAACCTCTAGTGCGTTCTCCAGTTCATACTGGGCTCCAGCTTCTGTCCACAGCCACCCCCACATTTCCTTCTTGTACTTATCAGCCAGTTTCAGAAGAACCTCCAAGTAAGAGTTTCTGCCTGCAGCTCCGGTGCCCAGGATGTGAGGCAGCATGGCCACGACACAAAGCTAGTGCTCCTTGCATATCTTCTTGGCTATGTCTTTGTTGATTATCTCAAGCACCTCGGGAGGTGGAACATTATCAGAGAAAAAATTCAGGGTCCTTGACACTATGTCAGATATTGTCCGTCCACCATCACAGTCCACAGAAGACTTGATTTTCTAAAATATCTTGATTGTAGGAATTCTTTAATCCTGCATTGGCTGGCAAAAGACTGATTCATGGTAGCATCTATGGTTACCAGTTTCAGCGTTTCATTTGTTTGTTCCTTTACCACTTTACCACCATTCTGGCTCCAAGTTTATGTCCACACCATGGAACATAAAATCCAACCACACAAGCGTCTTCACCACAAGGACATTATAATCAAAGGTGTCATCTGTCAGCTCTACCATGTCCTTCTTACAAGAACTATCACCTTTGCCCTGCTTTCCAGAACAGTACACACTACTGTGCCTACCGAGGCAATCCTTCAGGAGCTGGTGCAAGGCACTGAGGGCCACATCTACAGTGGCTTCTCTAGTCCTGCCACCCTGGTAATATTCTGGTTTGGTTTTGCTAGCTCCAAAAATCTTGATCGTAGGAAATCCCTGGACACCATACTGATCTCCCAGGGACTGATGTCTACCTGCATCTACTGCCCTGACTTTAACATCTCTCAATACAGTTGCTGCTTTCTTCCATTCTGGTGTTAACATCTGGCAATGACCACATCATAGTGAATAAAATTCTACAAGCAGCGGCAGACTATCACTCTGAATATCATCTCTGCTGAAATTTTATGGTGTTTACTTGATGAAATCATCACTATAGGAATAAAGACCACTGACTGCTAGAAAGAAGGTACAGTTCACCAAACCAAGCACCAGGCAAGCCACGCAGATCACTCACATTCTGTCCGCGCGGCTAACACCTCACATCTATTTAATTTGAAGAGTCCATCTCTGATAATGATGAAATCCATGATGTCATAATAATCCCATTTCCAAAATAAGTTAAATTACTGGAGTAATCTTGCATACACATGCATGCTTGCCTGAACGCGTGCGTGGACACAAAACACACACACACACACACTCGCACGCACGCACCCACACACACGGGAAAAAGACATTCATATTCAAAGATCCATAGAGTTCCTCCCTGAAACCATATATATATATATATATACATATATATACATATATATATATGTTTACAAACAACAAAACTGGACTCATAAGGTTGTATTTATGTATTAATGCAGAGAGAGAAAGAGAGAAATAATATAGATGATAGATCGATAGATAGATAGATAGATAGATAGATAGATAGATAGATAGATACAGAGAGACAGGGAGACACAGAGAGGTATCAATAATATTTAAAGAAAACAAGGCTTGCTTGTTTTCTTGATTACTGAAATCACAACTATCTAAGGGCTCAGTTTTTTTCAAAGTTATTTGGACTATAATTCCTAGGGTATGTCTGTGTGTGTGTGTGTGTGTGTGTGTGTGTGTGTGTGTGTTACATAAACAAAAATACTAAGTAAAAGATGTGTGTATCATGAGAAAGTTGATAAGTGAACATCAAAAGGTTAGATGTTTAGATTGTGGATACTTTAGTATAAATATGTTGATTACTTTATAAAAAAAGATTGAGTCAAGATAAAAATTTCACTGATATATATTGTTTTATTTTTTACAAAAGAGATCCTGAATGTGAAGTAAATAACCACTTAAATGGTCAACATAACTGATTAATTCACACATAGCAAATGATTAGTGACCATGAACGAAGAAATTATTTTAAGTAGTTATCTGTGTGATGCAAGCAATATCGAGAAGAAAAGTACATACTATTAAGAATCTGCCAAGTGATTCAGTCTGTTTTTAATTAAATTATAAGAGAAGGAAGTCAATGCCAAAGATGGGATCTGAAAACGCAAAGATCTACCTGAAAAAATTATTTGAGTTTACAGAACAGCAGATTTAACTGAGATTCTACCTCACACCACTCAGAATGGCTAATATCAAAAACTCAAGGGACAGAATGTGGAGAAAGAGGAAGACTCTTCCATTGCTGGTAAGATTGCAAACTGGTACAACCACTCAGTAAATCAATCTGGAGATTAATCAGAAAACTGAAGATCCAGCTATACTACTCTTGGGTATATACCCAAAAGATGCCACACCATGCCACAAGGGCATGTGTTCCACTATGTTCGTAATGGACTTGTTTGAAAAAAGCCAGGAACTGGAAACAACCCAGATGTCCCACAACAGAAGAATGGATGCAGAAAATGTGATACATTTACACAATGCTATGAGAGTCAGGATATCATGAGTTTTATAGGCAAATGGATGGACCTAGAAAATATCATCCTGAATGAGGTAATGACTCCCAAAATGGCATGCCTAGTATGTACTCACTGGTATTTATTAGCCAAAAATTACAGAATACCTAGGATAAAACCCACAGACACTAAGAATAATAAGTAATAAGCAGGAAGCCCCAAGTGAGGATGCTTCAATCCCACTTAAAAAGGGGAAGAAAATAATCACAGGAGGCAGAGGGAGGGAAGGACCTGGGTGGGAGAGGGGAGGTGGGGAAAGGGAACAGGAAAGTCAGGGACGAGAGAAGCCCAGAGGGCCAGGAGAATGAATGGAAATAAGCAGCCTCTGGGTATGGGAGATGGGGAAGGGGCCTCTAGAAAGTACAAGAGACCTTGGATGTACTCTCAGGACTCAGTGAGGGGTGACCTTAGACAAAATGGTCTAAGGTCATTGAGGAAAGGGAACTTGAAGAGTCTACCTCCAGTAGATAGAGAGGGCCTCAAGTGGAGAGACAGGGTCACTAACCCACAGTCAAAATTTCTGACCCAGAATTATTCCTGCCTAAAAGAACTGCAGGTACAAAAATAGAGAAGAGACTGGAAGAAAGGTGGTTCAGTGACAGTGCAACTTGGGATCCATCCTGTGGGCGGGCACCAAGGCCTGACACTATGACTGATGATGTGACTTGCTTACAGCCAGGAGCATTGCTGTCTTCTCACAGGAGTAGCTGACTGAAACAGATGCTGTTACTTAAACACCCAACCATTGCACTGAAGTCAGGGCCTCCTATGGTTGGATTGGGGGAAGAATTGAAGAAGCTGAAGGGAAGAGTTACCCCATAGGAAGACCAAGAGTGTCAACTAACCCAAATCCCAAGCAGCTCCCAGAGAATGAGCCACTGACCAGGCAGCATACATGTGCTGGTCGGAGGCACCTCACACATATATAGCAGAGGTCTGCCTGGTCTGGCCTCACTGGGAGAAGTTGGGCTTAATTCTCCCAACAGTTGAGGCCCCAGGGAAGAGAGAGAGCCAGGGAGGAGGCAACATCCTCTAGGAGGCAAATGAAGGAGGAATGGGATGAGGAACTGTGGGAGGGAGGACCAATGACTGGAATGTAAATTAATAAAATGGAAAAGAAAATGAGTCAAATTTTCCTTGTAAAAATGAGATGGTCAATCATTTTTTAAATTTTTTATTAGATATATTTCTTTATTTACACTTCACATGTTATTCCCTTTCAATCTTAAAGAAATATCAGAGAAGCAGAAAGGGAAAGTAGCAGAAGAGAAATTAATAAAGATAAACACTGTACTGATTGCTTAGCAGTAACAAAGCACACACAAACACAGAAATTACCTGTTCATGCTGAAAATACAGGTAATAAAAACCAAACAAAATACAATTTTACATGAAAGATGAATTTGAAATGAAACCAAATGAAAGTCGATTTATGAGAAGCCTTTTTGTGAGCTCTCACATGTCACAAACAATCCTAAAATATGTTTTACAGATTAAAGGATATATTAGAAATTTAGAACTCCATCAGGAAGTTGGTTATTTATATAACTGTTTTATATTTTCTTGGTATGTACATATAACACACATAAGCATAGCATAAACAAAATGAGATCGTTAAGAGCTAAAACCTGGATCATTTCATCATTGAAGGGTCAATATTAAATACACCAAGTAAAAGTGGTCTCAAGAATGCAATAAAACAAACGTGATGTATGAATTAAAAATTGATGACACTGACAATTCAAAATAAAACATGATTAAATGTATATAAAACAATTTATACACATAGTTGTAAACTTGACATTTTCCTATAGTGATTCACAAAACAAATGGGAAAAGGCAAAAGATAAAGTTTTACAAAACATTTCAGTTAGTAAATGCAATAAATAAACAAACAAATAAATAAATAACCTCAGAGCTCCTAGAGTCTAAGTCACCAACCAAAGAGCAGGCATAGGCTGATCTGCACATAGGTAGCAGGGATCTGCCTTGCCTGGCCTCAGTAGAAGAAGATGCGTCTACTCCTGTAGAAACTGGATGCCCAGGAAAGGGCATGACATGGGGTGAGGGGGTGGTGTGGGAAGAACACAGTCTTAGAGACAAAGGGGAGGAGGTGAAGAAATCTAGGGGCAGGGACAGGGAAGAAGGGCAACATTTAGAATGTAAATAAATAAAGGAATTTAATAAAAATAAACAAAGGTTATTAAAGCCTAGGATATGTCATAGAGATGTCTCATAAACTTCAAATAAAATATATTTGAATAAATTAACAGCCTACATACATTACCTCTAGTCAAGATACTAGCAAATCCAGGATCAAATCTGACTTTGATATATAACTTGTATAAATAGTTTAAATGTAGTAAAAGGCACATAGCTAATTGAATAATTCAAAATAAATGGCCTACCTATTTTAATTATTGATAATAAAATCTGACTTGCAGAAATTAGAGTGGTCATACTAGTTATCAAGTAAATGGAAACCATCAATATACAGAATTAAAACCAGCATTCATCATCAGAATAGATTTTAAAAGGAAACTACATAACTTTGATTGGAAGTAAATTTTTAATACAATATATAATGATAATGGTTTGCTCCTTCCAACCTCCTCTCAGATCCCCCTCAATTTTCTACTCAGCAAAATCCAAACCTTTTCTATCTCTTTATCATTAAAATACAAGGTGGGCATCTTAAAAAAAATAATAATGAAATGAAATTATATACAAATAAAAAGCAAAGCAGTATAGGTCAAAACAAGCAAACAGCAACAACATCCAAAAAAAAAATGAAAATCAAACAACAACAAAAAGAAAAATGGACCAAAGAAAAAGCTTGAGAAACACATACACAGAGAGACACAGTGTCAGAAATTCTGTGAAAACACAAAGCTGTAATATATATATGCAAAGCACCTGCAAGGTTGAAATCAAGAATCATCCCTGGCAAAGCATATGAGAGAACATGAGACAAAGAACCTTTCAAAATGCCACTGAGTTCATTTTGTGCTAAGCATCCACTACCGGACATGGGGCCTGGCTTTTAAAATGGTTTGTAAACTCAGAGAGACTCCACTGGAGAAAAATCAATTTTTCATCTGTGATCAGTAATCAGTTGGATATACTTTCTCAGTTAGAGATGTGGGTTTGTGTTCATTTCTTTGCTCAGTGCTGGGACCCATCAGGACCTGACCTGTGCAAGCCTTGTGCATGCTGCCTCCATCTCTGAGAGTGCATGTGTGCATCGGTCCTGCTGTGTTTAGAAACCTTTGTTTCCTTGGGATTCTTCATCCCTCCTGGCACTTACAACTTTTCCATTTCCTCTTTTGCAGGGTTCCCTTAGCCCTGGGGGAGACATCCCATTCAGGGTTGAGTGTCTCACATTCTGCATTTTGTCTGTCTATGGGTCTCAGTATTTATTCCCCTCTACTATGGGAGGAGGTTTCTCTGGTCATAGCTGAGTAAGACTGACTCTTTATGAGATAGCAGAATGTCAGTTTAGGAGTATTGTATGTTCCTTTATAAAACCACTAGTAGTTGTTTGTTTTCTGCAGGCTCATGGCCTAGTTAATCTCAAGTTCTTGACCACCTCAACAGTGTCACCCTTCCGGTTCCATCTCGTGAAATAGGCCTGTCTTTGTCAGTGTTTCTATTGCTATAAAGAGATACTATGTATGCGATAACTTTTATAAAGGAATACATTTAATCGGGGCTGACTTACAGTATCAGAGGTTTAGTCCATTACCTTCTCAGGAAGCATGACAGACATGGCATTGGAGAAGTAGAGGCAGCGGGAAGTAAATGAGGCACTGGACCTTGCTTGAGGTTCTAAAACGTCAAGCCCACCCCCAGCAACACGCTTCCTCCAATAAGACCATGCCTCCTCCAATAAGGCCACACTTTCTAATAGTACCACTCCCTATGGACCTGGAGGGGTCATTTTTATTGAAATCACTGCAGGGTCTTAAATCAAATCAGATATTAGTTGGTTCTTCCCACAAGTCTTGTGCCAATATTGCGATAACATATCTTGTAGATGGGTTATCACTGAAGATCGAAGGTTTTGTTGCTTGATTGGTGTTTGTTTCTCTTTGGGTAGCATTCAGAGTAACTTCCAGTACCATGCAGAGAATGTATGTAGACCCCACCTCACTTTTCCATATTCAGGGAGTTGTGCAGGCGTTGTCTTCAGCAATAGGGACTTCTAGTCAGTTGGTGGAGGGCAAAGAGCAGACTTGGCAACAGCCCCTTTGGAAAACAAATGATAGAATTCCCTTCTCACCACTGGAAGATTCCTTTAGTGACACATGATACCCAGCTAGGGCTCCATGTCCTTCATTAATCAAAGATTCCTCTTAGATCACCTTCATGTACATGTATATTTTAGAAAGCTTTTTTCCAAGAGGAAAGCCATTATTTTCTCTTGGCTTTGTACATCAGATTGCCAGCAGGGTTTTTCTGTCTTTGGCACTAGGATTTTCATCAGTGGCCCTGTAGTTTCTTAGGCCTTTTCCTTTAGAATTGGAGTTTATCATTGTGTGTGGCTTTAAAATAGCCCTCCATTTTTTTTTCAGGAGCTCTACACAGACTCATATTTATTTCAATAAGTTTCCCTACTAAATTTCTCTCATGTTTAGTTTCTGGTACATACTCTGTTATCGCTGTTATCCTCAAAAAGCCAGACCAACACAACTATGCAACTTTCAATATTATAAAATGCCCCTACACTGTAGACCTTACAGTGGCCCACTTCTGTTTCCCACTCGGCTCTTAAGTCATTTTGTCAAAATTGCCTCCTACATGTTATTAGCAGTTTCATTCGCAAAAGATTCTGCTTCTCATATAAAATGTCAGCTGTTGCTCTGGACTTACCTATCAATTGTATTTTTAGAACGTGTTTTTTTCCCCTGTGACTTACATCCTCTGATAGGTTAAAAACAAAAGTCACTGGCGGTACAGAATTTTCTCATTATAAAGCTTCAGCAGACATACAAATCTTCATGTGTTGGATAAAATCAAAAATCCCACAACCTGTTTTTGAACCGAAAATGATCTTTTAAGTGTGGGAATCTGTGAATAATAATTTTGGTTTTATGATAATAAAATGTATGCTGTTTCATAATGAATTCATCACATTCATTCTTTAATGTACATTTTCATCAAAGCGAGCTGCAGATGAGCAAAGGTCTAATTATAAGTGGTTCTAAAGTAGATAAACATAATGCATTTTTCAGTGCGTTTTTCATATTTTTAAACTCATTTTAGTCTGTGGCATAATTTCCATTTGAAATTGGAAAAAAACAGGTCCAATAACCATAACAAAGGAAGGCTGATGTGTTTCTCATCCTTAACATGGTGTTTACTTCTTTCTGAACAAATCAGGCCCAGAAGATTTGCATAGCACAGCCAAGAATTACTCCTTGGATCACTGTCACAGAAAGGAAATTTAAAAATATACCTAGGGATTTCTCCACAGAAATATGCTTTTAGGGAAAAGGAACTTTATGAAATCTTAGGCCAGAGAACAATGTTGTTTATCAGAATTTTATTCCTTCTAGGTCCTCATGCTGTGGGAATAAAGTCTAAGAACTCCCTCTCAAGCCACATGTAGGCATCTGCGAAACTTTCTGCTGCTCCTTGCCACCAAGCTTTGCGAGATTTGACTTCTGTTTATCTCTCCAAATTAATTTTATAGACTTTGCTTAAATTCATTTCCCTCTACTCAGGAACGGAATAGAGTTCAAGGTACTTTTGAACACCTTTAGGTGATGGAAGAACCGAGTCAATATCAGTCATGACTCAGGTAGTCTTTGAAATGTCCCGACCTGAAGAACTCTGGGTAAGATGTCAGATTAAATCCTTTACCTTGGTATCTGGATGAAGCAAAGACAAAAGCACCACAGATTTATTCACAGAAGAAAAACAACTGAAGAAAACAGAACTAAGGCAAGATTGACATTTCTTCAATGAGAGCATACATGTTGACCTTGACGCTTACTTAGCATAGATGCTTACCCCACCGGCCAGCAGCAGCAATGCTTGACAGCAAAGTGCTTCCAAGGGCTGTGCAGCAAATCAAGAAAGACAAGGTCAGTGCTTTGGGAAAGACACAGGCTGAATAAGGCATGTTTAAACATAGAGTGTAGATGCTGAAGTGGGTAATAGATGAAGTGAGGAGCTCAGGAAATAGAACCTGAGACCAGGAGATATTCACCAGAAAGAAAAACTGTGTGTGTGCCTGCATGTACACACACACACACACACACACACACACACACACACACACACACAGAGATCTTTACCACTGCTAGGGACAGCTACATGGCATTAATCATTGCCTGAAGGTCTAAGAGCCAAGTTTCTACTGTCTGAATCTTATGGATACACAGTAGCCTCCTACTGCTTGTCTCCTGCTGCTGTTACAATTTTATATCTGGTAACAGATCTACCTTTCCCTAAATATAAGTAGGAAACACAATTCCAGCAAAGACAATGCACCCGGGGGAATTATGTGAAATAAAACAAATTTTGAATGTGTGAAAAAGAAAGCAGACAAGAGAACTGATCTATCCCCAACACTTAAACAAAACAGAAACAAAAAATAAACTGTGAGACAACAACATATCAAGGCAACCCCAGTATACAACTCCTCAATTCTAGGAAGCAAAGACAATATGATCCTGGGTCTTAAGCCTGTAACATTTTCAAACTTATAATAGGAAGGGAAGAGATATATTGTGGAAGGCTCCATAAAACCTCTCTCTCTCTCTCTCTCTCTCTCTCTCTCTCTCTCTCTCTCTCTCCCTCCCTCCCTCCCTCTCTCTCTCTCTCTCTCTCTCTCTCTCTCTCTCTCTCTCTCTCTCCCCCTCCCCCTCTCTGAGAGTAGAGTTGTATTCCTTTTGAAACTTCTTGAGAATAATGTTTCATATATATGGAAATAGTGTATGTATGTATGATTATAGTAAGATTTTTTGAGTGAATATTAATGGGGAAAAGTTATCACAAACTGTTTTGCTCTCAGCTCAAAACGTAGAACATTTTTAAGTGTAGATGTATGGGTTTTACCTTAGAAGGCAAAGAGTTTAATGTTGTAGCATAAACTTTTCATTAAATAAAACAAGCATTTGGTGCAGTATTTCCTCTAAGAAGTTGTAAAATCGTTATCTACCTGAAAATTTCATGAAGAGGGTTTTAATTGAATCACATATATCATTTTCTAAGATGTAATAGTTTTACAATGATAGTTAAATGGCACTCCTGAATTTTGTAATTACATGGCAACTCAGATCTCATTTCAAACTGTAGTAATTGATGCAATAGTGAGATTTAGCCCATGGTTAAGGAAGACAATAGCATTTACAACTAGAATAAATGAAAGCAAATGAAAAGGAAAATCTTATTCTGTGTAATATTGAATTCATTATAGTCCTTAGTGACTATACTAAGTCATGCTTCTAAAGGAGTATAAGGTATAGGGAAAATTGTGAATTAAAAATTTTATCACCAAAAACATAACCTATGTTTTACAGGCAGAAAAACTGTTATAACCTTTGTGAATTTCTCAAGAACGTTAAGTATTTAAAACTATGAATTGCAGACCTGGGGAGACAAGTCACTGGTTAAAAACACTTTCTATGTAGCCATGAAGAATTGGATTTAAATCACCAACAACCACTTGACTAAAGGCCAGGTGTGGTCACATCACCTTAACTATTGAGATGTGGGGTATGGAGACAAAAGGATTACCTGAGCTTGCTGGCAACCATCCTATGTCCAGATCCAGTGATTGCCAAAATCCACGTAAATAAAAAAAACTTAAGGTGGGGAATGTCCTTGTAATCCAATTGCTAGGGAGGCAGAATAAGGGTGATCTTTGGGAGCCTGCTAGGCACCCCGTCTAGCCTATTGGATGAATGCCCCACCAGTCAGAAATCTTATCTCAAAAAAGTAGATAAATAAATGTGAACAGCTTCTGAAGAAAAATACTTGAGAACAGCATCTGGCCTTCACATACAATTGTACACACGTACATGCAAGCACACATAGGAACAAACAGAGAATCACTATTCCCAAACATTCTTGTTAGCCTTTAGTCAATGTTCTGGATTTTTGTTATTCTTTTAGATGTATAGACAGAGCTAATTATTTTAATTTGCATTATGCTAACTTTGTTTTCCATATGTAGTTCTTTTTTGATTATCTATTAAAGACCTATTTATGAATTAAGTTGTTTACTTTCTTCTTGTTAAGTTTAAAGTACTAGTTTTATAACTTTGGCAGTGACCTATTCTCAGAAGTACCTCTTTAATTATTTCCTTCAAATCTGTAATTTGTCTTCTTATTCTTTTGCTAGCATGCTTAAAATGGTATAACTTTACATGTAGAAAAAGCGGGATACAAGAAAGATAACTATGCTTACTAAGCAATATCTTGAGGATTATTACTTTGGAGTTATCAAGTAGTTGCATATAATAACTATTGAGCAATGGTTACACAGATTTATATCATCAGTAAAATTAGATTAACACATGCAATGAATACATACAAATGCACACAGTAAGTTTATAATGATAAATAATTTTAAGGAACTATAAATCAAGTACAGTATTATACATATCTGTTTTTATGATTTTGATACTCTATTGGTTATATAAAGAATTGCCATTGAGAGAAACAGAACCAATAAACAGGACTCACTAAGTACATAGATGGGTTTTCTTATAAGAATGAATAATTTGAAGTTACTAGTGTTACAAAGAAATTATTGTCACTCCAAACCCTAAATACTTATGCATAAAAGAATGCAACCAACAATTTCTATAATCAGATATTTTTTATCAAAAAAAAATTCATTACATATAATATCATCTAATGGTGTTCACAACTGAGTAAAATATGACCAGTTCTCAGATCAGAAAGACTGGAGTTAGGTCAGGTTACAATACTAGAATGTCGATGATTGGGTGACTTAAACAACAAATGCTAGTTCCTTAACATTCTCGGGATGGGTCCTCTGAAAAAGTAAGTCCCTAGCCTTTCCGCTGTCTGGTGAAGCTCTGCTTCTTGTTTTAGAGATGTCTTATTTTTTCTGTAAATTCACTGAAAGCAGAGAAATAGTAAACCTTCTTCCAATTTTGTCTTCATGAACCTCCATGTACTATTTATTTCCACAAATCTGATTTCCCAGTGCTTCCCCATTAAAGTTTAAGATTTCAGAGAATAAATTTGAGAGATGTGCAAACAGCCCATCATACAAACAACTTAAAGAGAGCGGTATCTCACCCCAACTCCTGAGGGTTTTTTTATTGTCCTCCCCCAAAAGCACTGTATAATAGGGGAATTAAAGATCTAATAGTTTTAATAAAACTGTATTTAAGTATTGTTACACAATCATTTTTCTATGCATTGATTCTTTTGTTGGTTTGAATATGCTTGGCCCAGAGAGTGGAATTATTTGGAGGTATAGACTTGTTGGAGTATGTGTAGCCTTGCTGTGGGAAGTGTGTCATTGTGGGGGTGGGCAGTGAGATCCTCCCCTAATCATGTTGTGAGAGTCAGTCTTTTTTCCTAGCAGCCTTCAGACCACGATGTAGAACTTTCAGCTTCTACTGTACCATGCCTGCCTGGTAACCCAGCGCAAATTACAGGTTGTCCTTATAAGAGTTGTATTGATCAACTTGGCTCTTCATCACAATGGAAACAATAACTAAGACAATTCCTTACTACATAGTTACTGAGCAATACTATGTGGTTAATTGAAGCATGACCTAACAAATGTACTGAAAGAAATTCCTATTGCTAGAAAGATGTTAAACATATAATCAATTCAGTTACTCCCAGTGTGAACAATAAAAAAATATAATACATAAACCAATACTAAGCAGTATCTTACAGGTATGAAAGAAAGAAAGTCAACTGAAGGTATGGGGAATCAGGGAACAATGAGGCAACAACATCCTTGGGTTGATTTTTGTTTGTTTTTGTTATTGTTACATACCATGATCCAAAACAAATACTAGAGAAACTGACACTATTGAACTATCATCAGGTAAAGAAAAGACACCCCTTAAACAAATCCCAAAATCATGTTTTCTAAGCAGAGATACCATGAAACAACCTATTCAGTAAGAAAGAAAACTTAATGAGAAACAAGTTCATGCTAGTCAGAAACCATGGACTCACCCACGCCAGATGCTCAATGGGAGCCTTAAACTTTGAATCTTGTGGGCTGTAATGGAGCATGCTTATTTCCTCCAAATGGAATAAAGTCTTCGAGGCCTAATAATGAGGGAACTACTGGAAGAATACTTCAGTGACCCTGGAGGCTGAGTGGGAACAGCCACTTACTGCCTCTCCTCCATCTGCCAAAGAAGGAAATGAAAGGACTTAATGGGCATTGTAATTGTTACCACCAAGCAATAAGAAGGAGTCCCTGAACCAACCCTGGGCCAACAAAGACTGAATCTAGGCTACTGCCCACTGCTAGCATGAATGACGCATTTCCCATTTTTTCCTGTAACATTATCACATACACAGAAATAAAAATGGAAGCCTGTTGAAATCCAAGATTTAAAAAGACCTAAGTTTTACATTAAATACTCAACTGTCCAGGGTCAGTCAAAAGCCTTTCATCACATCAAGAACCAGAGGTTTAGTTAACATAAGCAAAAGCAATCCGAAGATACCAACAACACATTGGCACCGCTGTTAAAATAATCTTACGCGATTCTGAAGTGGTGATCATAAATATTCTTCAATAAAAATGTCTAAGCCCCCAAAGGAATAAGCCTACTGAATTGCATATGAAGACATCATAGTGAGACTTCTGAAAATAAAATCAAAGAAATAAATTTGAAAGAAACAGAGAAGAGAGAAATGACATTTTATCCCCCAGGGAAAAACATCACAAATGGCATGAGATTTTAAATCAGATACCACAGAACACAGAAGAAGTTGACGTAATCCTGTTTTCAAATGTTGAAAACAAACAACAACAACAACAACGACAACAAAAAGGTCAGTGCAGAAGTCCACATCCAGTAACAATATCTTTCCTGCACAATGATTGTAAATATCATT
The DNA here is from genome assembly GCF_021556685.1 of Rattus norvegicus. Classification (NCBI taxonomy): domain Eukaryota; kingdom Metazoa; phylum Chordata; class Mammalia; order Rodentia; family Muridae; genus Rattus; species Rattus norvegicus. The sequence continues at coordinate 48,407,805 of NC_141537.1, read as the reverse complement.
CAACAGGGATAAAGAAGGAGAGTGAAAAATGAGAGGCTATCAATCATAATTTGTTACACCTATTTGAAAGATTTTATGGGAAAGTTCTTCAAATAGAAAGAAATTAATAAAACAAAGCACCCAGGAGCATGGAAATGAAACAGCACATGAAGCAATAAGGCTTTGAAATAGAGAGCTTTTTTATCAATTTTATTCCATAAATTCCAAGTTATCTAAAGCTGAACATATAGTATCATGACTGCAATTGTAAATGCATGTAAAAGAAATCCTTCAGATATTTACAGTATAAAGAACATAAAGGTAAAACTTAGAATTTACTGTAGCTCAAGGAAAGAGTGGCACTATGGATAGAGTTCTGTGTACATACATGCACGGTTCAGTGTAGAGATTTAGAATGTGCGTATAAAGCACAGGGAAACATAAAGAACCATATGGTTTGAATTCTTCTTAAAAATTCTTTTTGAAAATAAGTAATCCATCAGACTTTCAGTCTTAAAAGCAAGTGATTAACTGAATCACAAACCAGTTCTTCACGCTGCTTCCTCAAATCCTGAAACACTCTGCTTCACTTCGCTCAGTAAATTTGTTGAAATTGGTTAATGTATATCATCACAGGGAAGAAGAAATTGAGTAAGTGAGAGGGGATGTTAAATGATTACTAGAAAACTTGAATTATTTATTTTTTAAGTTGTGATTACTTAACTCAGGAGTTGGCTCCACAGACTAGTCACAGAAACACAACTTCTGTATTTCTAAGCATACACAGGGTATATTCTAACACTTTCATCCTAGGAATAAGGTCAATTTACTTTATTTCTAAAATAGACATGTATATTCTATCTCGTTAAATATTAACCAGTCTGAGATAAGGTAGCCTTAATCCAAAATAATTTTCTGTTATGTGACTCATTGCTTAGATTTCTCTGAATATTTTCTTCTTTTCTTACTTTTCAATTTAGTCAACTGAAAGGTTTACGTCAGGTTTCCAACTTCTGATGATAATTACAGGTATTGATTTCTTCTGTTTTACATATTCAGAGTGGATTATAAGGCAGGATAAGGTTCTGGACTCCTAAGTCCAATGAGTTCATAGGTCTAAATATCATGTAATGAGCCTATTTTTTTTAACAAAATTAATTTGGAAACTTCACCATATAAACTACATAGATACAACTCTTTAATGGAAAACAGTAGTGATATAGTGTTCATTATTTACTTTATTTCTAAATTTTAATTACAAACGGGACAGGAACAGAAAAGTAGGATCTTATGCATGGAGACCTGTCAGGTATTTGGTGTTTTTCTTCTTGCACTAAAATATAATTAGAACACAGTCCTAGGTAATACAACTAAAGCTACCATTGGCCACAAATCAAAAAATAATTGACAAAAAAAAAACCCTCTGGAAAGAAGAAGACCCTAGAATAGAATGAAATGCAGTAATTACTGGTAGAATCCAAGAGAGATAATAATATCGGAAATAAATGGGCAAAAAGGATGCCAAAAGGTACAGGTGAAAAAAATATGAACTACAAGTTTAAAATTAGCTCCAAATTAAATATGTTTAATTATTACATGTCAGTTTAAACATATACTTAATATCTGGATTTCTTTTGTTTTGAAACGAGGTCTCGTGCATCTCGGACTGGCTTTCAAGTCTCTAGGTACCTGAGGCTGATTCTGAACTTCTGCTCCTCCAGCCTGTGCATGGTGAGGGCTACAGTGACCAGCCTGTGCACTGCGCTCAATTTGATGCAGTACTAATGATCAAACCTACAGCTACGTGCTTACAGGGCAATGACACAACAAATGAACTGCATTCACAACCCTGTCTAAATATATTTAAAAACTGAAATGATAAGAAAAAGACAGAGCATCCTAAAGTTAAGTTACTAATATTTCCCACATATATCATGTAGATTCTTCTCTTTTCACGTATTTCTAGTCTATTTCTAGTGACACATGGTGTCTTATCTAAAGGTTATTTTTAAATATTTTTCTTGTTTGCTGCTATCATTTCCCTTTATTTTTAATTTTGTACTATTTTGCAAATATAACGCAATGGTCACTTCTCCCTTCCCTTTCTTTCCTCAAAACCCTCCCATTTACCTGTCCTTGCTTCTTTTCAAGTTCATCATCTCATTTTTCAAAACGTGTATGTGTGTGTGTGTGTGTGTGTGAGAGAGAGAGAGAGAGAGAGAGAGAGAGAGAGAGAGAGAATGTATGTTTCTTCTAGTGTTTATATTTTATGAAGCAAAGATTGTGGTTTTCATTTAAAGATAATTGTACACTTCCGGTCTCTCTATGATTTGATTAGGTATTATGCTATTATGTCTAAGAGTATCTAGATCTTGCCACAAGTTGTATTGATCTGGTGTTGTTAGTTAGGTCAAAGTCTGTATGTATAGTTAGTTCACAGACTGTATGTATCACAGTTTTAACTTGAGTACATCAAAAATCTGTTTTTATCTTCTTGGTTGAACATTCCTTATAATTCATTCAGATTCTTCCTATTCAAAACAGAGCAAAGATGCTAAATTGAACTTTAAAACTATTTCTAATTATACATAACAATCAATAAGACAAAAATAACAAAGCAAATAATAATATAAATAAATCATGTAGGAAAAGAAAAAGACAAAAATCATGGAGTCTTCACTGGACTGTGGTTGACTCACCAAAACTCCATTGGAGAAAACTGGCTTTCCCTCTCCCAGATATCTACTGAAACCTGCTTGGTCACATAAGTGACAGTGTGCCATGGCTTCCTGTCCCTGGAACAGGAATGTGGACAGTTGCTTGGTCTAAACTCTTTGTATATTTTACTTTAGGCTCCTACTTAGGGGAATGTCCTCTCTGCCAAGGTTAATGACTCCATGATAATCAGAGACGTACAGTTTGAGTTCCAGAGGTGAGGGTGTGGCTAATGCCTCAGCCTCGGCAAGGTGGTAAAAGCTGAGACTCCAGGACAGTCCTCAAGGCTGTCAGAAAGAACTCTGAAAACGAGTTCAAAAATACATAATTTCTCAACTATGTAAAACATAAAGACGTAATATGAATTGTATAAAGAGCTTTACAGATCTAAAAGAATAGAGACAGCTGCACTATGAACCAGCTTTGTCAGACAGATGCTAAGACAGGCAAGGAAGTGATTAAGGAAGTAGTGATCCCACCCAGCTAAAATTTTTGTCTGTGCTTTACAGATCTCTGAATTCTTTTGCAATGTTAAAAAAAAAAGAAAGAAAAGAAAAGAAAGAAAGAAATGCTGTCTCTTTCTAAGAACAAAGGGTTGGGGTCTTGGGATGCTGATTCATGGGCTAATTGCTATGTAAACAAAAGACTGTGCTTTTGATAGGCAAAAGATGAGATATCCAGAGAGTTTTTAGAATTCAAGGGAAAGCTGTCTGTAGTAGAACATAGGCCATCAATTTGATAGCCAGGATTTGACTTGGCTACTCTCAAACACCCCTTCCTCAGTCCTTGGCAGATATCAATTGCAAATAGCTTCTTAGTTATTGGTGGGATTTTGTAGTCACTACACCTTCTTTGTGCTGGGATTTTGTTGGTTCGTTCCTGTTCAGATATGTGCATGTGGTCTTGGCTTTTTGTACATTTTGTGCTATATTATTTGTTTGTTTTGAGAAAGAGAGAGAGAGAAAGAAAAAGAAAGAGAGAGAAATTGTGAAGGTAGCTGGATAGACATCTGGGAGGAACTGAGAGGAGTGAAGGGAGAAAAAATATTATCAAAGAATATTTTTTAGAAAAATTTTAAATAAAAAGGAAATTCTTGAAACTATTACAAAAATTAAAATTATATAAAGACAAAAATGAAATATAAATGGTGGAATATTGGGGAAACATTGAGGGAAACATGAGGAAGAGGAGAGTTGATTTGATCATATTTCATTTTATATATATATATATATATGTGCAATAAGTTCTCAAGAATAAAGAAAATTATAATTTAAAATTGTTAGAGACATAGTATTTCTTATTATATTTTTAGAATACATTCTCCACAATAAGTTCAGACCTGCATCTCTAAATCAAAATTTATGGAGTCATTATCCTCCATGTTCTAAGGATACTATCCAGTGTATACTGAAAAAAATTCAAAAATAATCAAGATGCAGTAGATTTTAACTCTGTGATGTTGACTATTGTAATGATACTTTTCAATAAATATATCTCTGTAAATGGCAATGGATCAGCTGAGCTAAAATTTGTTTATAATTTGGAAGATAATAGTGAAGTAGTTTCTGAGAAGTATAGCACTGACTATTGTTTCTTTTGAAGTATGTAATAGACAGACATACACAGAAGAAATAGAAACTGTAGTCTGTCCTTCCTTCTGCATCTATACTTGCCTTCATCATGATTTTCACTAATAACACTGGAGTATAAGGGATATTTTCCAATAAATTCCCCTTCACTGTGTATATGCATATGTTGTGTGATATGTGTATGAATGCTGGTATGTGTACTGCCCAAATGTGGAAGTCATAGGACAACATGGATACCTGCCACCATCTACGACATTGCTTGAGACACGGTCTCTGATGGTGTGCCCCAATATATATAGTTAGCCAAGAATTCTTGGTTTTCTGCCTAGAATCTTCCTGTAGAGAACACTGGGAATGCAGTCACTTGTGAGTCCTGCTTTTATATAGATCCTGGGCATCCAATCACATTTTGTGAGGATTGTATGGTAAGTGCTTCACCAACTGCGCAATCCCCCAGTACCAAAGATGAACATCCTTATCTTTTCAGATCATCTGGGAATTCTGACATGTCCATAGATTTGCAAGCTTCAAGACAACTTGACAGGAAGACTCCATTGCTGAAGAGACCACACCACATACTTGACTAAGAATATGGAGATATCAATATCTTGTGTTGATGTGGAAGCTTACTCACTTTATGTTCAACCAGAGGGAAAGAAAGCAATCATTGGTCTTACTCAACCATAAACACTTGGAGCTACTAAAATGACTGGACTTGAAAACATTCTACTGGGACAAATATAATAGGAGTAAGTGACCTTCAACCTAGATTTACGCCCTGCTCTACAAGATGTAGCCCATACCTGGCATTATTGGAGATAAGAACCAGAGAAGAGACATGCTATAGACCCTAGGGCAGGACCTTTTATTCTTTTATTCTGCTTACCCTTTGTAATCATAAATCATCTCTTAACAACTTGTCATTAGACTCCTAGATTGTCGCATCTCTCAACCCTCATCAGAGAAGATTTTATTTGCAGTGGATGGTGATCAAAGCAAGACTCCCAACTAGTCAAATTATAGAAAATAAAAGACTGCAGAATGCACATCCTTAAATATGACGTTTATATCCCATTCCCTCCTCCAAAGGCTTGGGGATTGTTTTCAGAAGACAAGGAAAGAGAATAACAAATAAAGCGGTGGCCAAAAGGAAAAGGTGTCTTTAGACAAAACAAAATAGTATTACAGATGCACATATATACTCATAGCACAGAATACACAAGAGCTTCAAAAGCTCAAGCCAGACAGAATCCCAATAAAAGGATGGGAAGTAGGAATGATATCCCACACATATGTGAAGAGATGTTGTAATTGATAGCTACTGAGAGAGGGAGAGGGAGTTATGGAGTTATCCATTATACCATGGTAAGGTGAGCATGATCCATTGGAAAACCACATATCTCAAGGTATATGGGTAACAGAAGTTAAAAGAAGAGTTGGGAGAGGGGTGTATATTATCAAAATTCTTTTCAGATAATTCTTACGGAATTAATCTAAAAAAATTAAAGAGTAAAGATAAATAAAGTGCATGACTTTTCTCAAAAGTTTCATTTCTTGTCTTAGTAATCCTCCACCCAAAGCTCTCTTTTAACCAAGTACAACATATTACTTACAAGATATGCCTCAGTCCTCTAAATAGGACAACTTTCCAAACAGATCCCAAAATATTCAGATGGATTTTAGTCTCTTTGTCCCTATAATACTTTTCAATTTCATAAGCTATTTTTATTGAGTTCGTTTATTTACTTCCTTAGAAGGAAGCAGGTGTACCACATGTGCTAGCAGAGGTTGGGAACAATTACCTGGAGTGAATTCACTCCTTCCTCAGTGTGAACTCAAATACCAGGCTTGGCAAGTACCTATATTCACTGAGCTATCTCACTAACCTACGAGTTTTTATTTATACCTGTGGTGAAAATATAATTTCCTTAACAAATACATTTGTTCAGTAAATTATTTCTTTCATTAAAATATTCTCTACCAATATAAATACTATATAACTATTAGACGTCCTCTGTATAATATCTGTCATGTCTTCTCCTCTCCTCCATCTATAATTGCCCTGGGGAAAAATGGAATATATACCAGAGACACTTTTGTCATTCTCTTTGGCTATCAGACTGCTGTAACAATAGAGCCCCCAAAATTTCAATTTCCTCAGAAATCTCATGCTGGGAGAAAGAAAACGCTGAAGCTTTGTCTGAGCCAAAGAAGAAACTTGTCTCCCAGAAAGAAAATAACAGTTTATGTTACCTCATAAAAGAGGCTGGAGCAGAGACAACAATGCTAGACAATGCTGGAGGAAAATTACATCTTGACCAGGACCACTTACTTATACATTCTGCCTTCTATTTAAATCTTAACCTTATTTTAAGACACCGAACATATACATGGGATGGGGTTGAGAGGATCTCCTCCTCTTTCTAATATGCCCATTAAAATACTTTCTTCTGGTTATCAGTATTAATTTTATTTAATTGTTCTGTTAAGGATGAAGTTGAGCCCACCTTTATACAGCAGTCAGGGACTAAGTTCAGATGCCATCGCTTCAACATGTCTAATTTGTAGACTCTACTTGCTGTTCCAAGACAAAGTTTATGTTTCCATAGACTCTCTAAACATCTGTCATCAATGATATTGATCTTCCTACCTCTCACCTCTCTCTCTCTCTCTCTCTCTCTCTCTCTCTCTCTCTCTCTCTCTCTCTGTGTGTGTGTGTGTGTGTGTGTGTGTGTGTATGTGTGTGTGTGCATGTGTGTGAACAATGAAACATACCAAGAAAAATCTTAATGCAGTTTTAGATACACAGACCTTAAGCAAAGGGTAGAGGGATATGTAAGAGCAGACCAGTAATATCCTAGAATGAGCACAGGCTTCTCAAAAGACAGAGTCAATATTTGGTTTTACTTTGTTTTTCTATTCACTTAATTTTTCAAACAAGACACTAGCCTCTAACACAGAAAGTCCACAAGCTCTTACTGAAAACTCCACAAGTTCTGAGATTACAAGATTCATTCTACTTCCATTTGTCCTTTTTTTTTAGTAAGGATTCTTTATTGATAAAATGATAGCTACTTCAGTGAAGTGCTGAGTAGTTCATGCTTTAAAAAAAGTGCTAGGGGTCTTCTCTGATGTGTTTCATCACCCAAAAGTACAGATAGTATATTGAAAATATCGTACAATTTACTTGGGGCTTTTAGAAATGAAACTAAAATTCATCTAGAAGACTTATTGGAGGACTAGTTCTTAGTATCCAAAGTACTGTTTCCCAGCCTAGTAGGAATGAAATAATTAGACATACCCAGCTGAAATTCATATGAATCACAACAATGACACCCTGGCAAGATGTACACAATCTTATAGTAGTGGTGCTATTATATTGGGGTAACCAAGAGCTTTGTAACTGGACTTGAGGATAGCGTAATAGGATTACATGTCTGATGTTGTAATCCTAGAGAACTACTAATGTCTGGAGACATTGCAGATGTCTAAAGGAGAGCCTACTTAGGCATTTCATGAATAAACATAATTTGAAACTATACTTTTAATATGTATCCCTTTTCCCTTTTACTAATTCTTCTCTCATATATTACATCCTGACTGCAGTTTCCCCACCCTATCCTGCCCCAGTCTCTCCAACCCACCTTAACCTTCCCTTGGATCCAGTCCCACTTCAATTCCTCTCAGAAAAGATCAGGCCTTCCAAGGACATCAACCAAATATGACATCACAGTCTACAATATGGCCATGGATATATTCCCACTTCAAAGCTAGTCTAGGCATCCTAGTAGGAGGAAGTGTCCCAAAGGCAAGCAAAAGAGCTGGAGACAGTCCCTAGTCCTACTGCTAGGAATCCCACAAGAACATTGTGTTATTCAATGATCAAAGATATTCCAAGTACTTCTCTCAACTGTGCTCATAATAGCTTTTTTCATTATTGCCAGAAACTGAAAACAATTTAGATGGTCCTCAACCAAAAATTTGACTTAAAAAAAAGTAGTACACTTATCAATGAAGTGTTGCTTAGCTTAGCTGTTAAAAATTCAAACTATGAAATTTGTTGACAAATAGATGGAACTAGCAACAGTCCTGAGTGAGGTAATACAAACACAGAAAGACAAAGATGTACTTACTTATAAGTACATATTAGCTGTAAACCACAGACCCAGAGAAATTAAGTAACAAAGTGAGCTTAAAGGGGAGAGGGGACACAAGGATCTTCCTGGGGAGGGGAAATAAAATAGATTGTTTTGTGAGTAGACTGAGGACAGGGGGGAGTTGGAATAGGAGGAGTAAGGTGGGGGCCAGATAGAGGAAGATGAAAGTTACATTACCCTTACTTTGCAGTTTATCTGCAGACAAACGTGGTTATAGCTGACCTTGAAAAAGCACTTCCACAAGGGTACATAAGCAAATTCTGTTCAATGGTTTAGGTTGGTGGCACAGTTTATACTGATGTTCTATCTTTGACAGTTTCACACATGTATATATACAATCTATTTGAATTATATTGAGTCCATTTTCCTCTCTAGGTCCTCTCCCACCTCTGATAACTCCTTCTTCTTCTTCCCAGTCAGCTCTTCTACTCTTGTGTCTTTTCTTTGCATGTAAATCTTCTACAGGCATCACCTTTCAACTTGAAACTTGATAAAAATCAAGCTATAAGTCTTGTAAGGTAAGCCTAAAACTACACTATCTAAAAATGAGAGACAATAGTATTAAATTGGGAGAGAGAAAAAGGAAGAGAGAGAGAGACAGAGAGGAAGAGAGAGAGACAGAGACAGAGACAGAAAGACACAGAGACAGAGAGACACAAAGACAGAGAGACACAGAGAGACAGAGACAAAGAGAGACAAGGAGACAGAGAGGACACAATAAAATAAGTCAGTTGATGTCATCACAATGGCTCCTCATTCATGATGCTTAAGGAACCCAGAGAATTTTTGAGTTGTCTATTAAAACAAGGAATTGATTATACTCCATTAGATATTTCATAAGTACACATGGTTTTGCTGAAGAATAAAAATATATTGATTAATAATATGCAAATTAATTTATAATATTTAAAAGAAATCCATTTGAGAGTTTTCTTAACAAAAGTTTTTCAGTAGATGCTTTATAAAAATAACAATTTCATAGTATTCCTTTGCATAAATGTATGTTGTACTGCTGGTATTAATAAATGTGGTACATTTGCTAGAGTTTACTTTTTTAGGCAAGCTATATTTTATAGTCTATTATCCAATATTGTTTTGAAATTATATAAAGCTAAGATATCTTCTATTGTTTATCAAATTCTAATGTATATTCAAATAATATATACATACTTATATATAATTCAGTATATATAGAATGCTATATAATATATATTAAGATATACAAATTATATCTTCACAACTAATTTTTGTTTCCCAGATATTAGACCATGTGTTTCTGTATAGGAGGGTTAATTAGCATTTCTACATGAAGTACTAAATAGGTTATAAAGGTTGGGATTCAAGTTAGGAATTAAAACAGGAGCAAATGATGGTTTTGCTGCAGCCTTTCATTCCTTATCTATTACTGCTTATACTTCACTCTGTACTCAAACATCCAACGTAACTGATGCAGTGTGCTGTGTTTCTACAATATGTTTATCCCAAAAGAGTCTGGCATTTTGGTGCTACAGCGTCCCAGACACTCAACGGACCTATCTGCTAAGATTTCAATTTGCTTAGAAAGGTGTTTATAATACAAATTGTAAAATGCTATTTTAATCAGAGCAGCATAGCATGTTTAAAAAGTTTGACCTCTAAAATTCTATTCAAGTAATTTTCATTCTTTTAAATAGAAAATATTCACATTTCTCAGAGACAGATAATATGCGTATAAGTAACCTAAAAAGAATTTGCTGAAAAAACTTTGCAGTGAAACTTGTGACATGCTCTGAACAAATGACCACACCTGCATTTGCAAAGGTCATTCAAGCTCTAAGGAGCAATTCATCTCTTGCACCCATCTGGCTCCAGTTTCTCAAAGTTCTGTCTTCTTGCAAAATTTAACTAAGTAATTAGTGGCACAGAACTCTGAAAGATGAGATATATTTTGCCATTTACTTTTCTAAAAGTAATTTTAGATATTAATTTCAAACAATGGTGCATGATTTTTTTTTTTTGTATCTTTCTCTCCCAGGTCCTTCAATTAATATAGTTTTACATTTAAGTGTTCTCTATTTGAGTTTTCATGTAAAGATCTACATATGAAAGGAAATCATAATTCTCTTCATCAATCCTCTAGTTTAGTAAATTTCAGAGGGAAATTCCACTGTTTAAAGTTTTGAAATATAAATGTGAAACCTTGTTTGGAGTAAATGTGAAATATTGTCAGGAAATGTCATTGGACAAACATAAATGAGAATGGAAGCACGCGCTGTATTGAGGGATTAGCAGGTGACAAATGTGCCGATTCAAAATGTGCAAAAGAATCTGGCCAGCAAATTGTGTAGAAACTATTTGATCTACCTGGAAAAATAAAATTAGAAGAATATCTAGTGTAGATTGGTACATGAAATAGAAAATAGACAATATCATTAGAAGACTGCAATAGTAGACTTTTCAATGAGCTTAAACTTAGAAAGACAAAAGTTATTTCTAAAGTAAAATCAAATTAAATAAAGTGCTTTTCTAGCATGCACAAAGCCCTGAGTTCTATCCTCGGCACTGTACGAAACCATATATTTTAGTCCATCTGTGTTATTCTAGACCTCCTTAGGTAGATTCAAGGAAATCAGAAGTTCTAGCAGACACAGAGCATGTTGGAGTCTAGTTTGCACTACAACAGTGTTTTAAAAATAGACTCATTCACGGGTCCAGAACAACTAGAGCAGAGGCTATTCTAGCTGGGCTGCCTTACCTGGACTCACTGGGAGAGTAAGCACCTAGCATTGCAAAGAGTTGATGTGCTAGGGTGTGGAGATACCCAGAGCAGTCTCTACCTGCTCAAAGGAGAAGGGTAGGGGGAATGCGGAAAAGGACTGTGGGAGGATGTGACTGGGAATGAGTGGGATGTACAGTGAATAAGTAATAAGTAAATAAATATATTTTTAAAATAAATAAAGTGTTTCTCTGTGTCTGTATCTGTTCTTCTCTGACTCTCGCTCTCTGTCACTCTCTCTGTCTCTCTCTCTCTCTGTCTCTCTGTGTCTCTCTCTGTCTCTCTGTGTGTGTCTGTGTGTGTGTGTGTGTGGTATGTGTGTGTATGGTGTGTGTATGTGTGTGCGCGTGTGTGCGCGTGTGTGGGGGGGGTGGGTGGGTGAGTGGGTGCATGTAATGGAAAAATAAACTGACTCCTTATGCTAGCTCTGGAATAACTGTACACACACACACACACACACACACACACACACACACACACACACAGAGAGAGAGAGAGAGAGAGAGAGAGAGAGAGAGAGAGAGAGAGGGTCATGAATAAGAATTTAGTAATAAGTACTTCAGCCAATCTAGTAATCAATTTTATATATTAAAATGACACGATCTTTAAATTAGTCCTCTATATGCCTTACTGATTCAATTCAGGATAACAGATCTTGATCTTTCTAGGTGAGTGACATTCCTCAGACAGCAGGGAAGGAATAGACATGGCCACTACATTTCTTCTGTTTCTCTTAAGGAACAGCTATTCTTTGATAATGAAAATGATATTTTATCACCTAATGTTCATTCATTTGTGTAATAAATTATATTTTAAGAAGCAATTTATTTTTCTAATCCTGGATTGTATTCAATAAATTAGATTGTTCTCTAACATTTCCAAATTTGGGGAAAGAAAGCAGATAAGAGGGATTTTGGTAAGCATAGCTGGTATCAGCGATTGGACAGAGTCTTCCAATGTGGTTCTGTAACTGTGGGTCAAGAATATCTGTTAAAGCCTGTCATCACTCATCACATTTCCTGTATTGTATGTGTCCCAGGATAAAAGAAACAATAATATTACCAATGATAATATTAGACTGCTTTTTAAATTATTCCCATTTATTTAATTTGAAATGTCAGTTTTGAAAAATCTCTACTATTTTCAAAGCTTGAAAGCATCACTTCCACATACTTGTATATGTGAATAATATTTACATCATATATATACAATAATAATTATTTCAAAGTGATTGAAATAATTCACATATATTCAAATAATATTCAAATAATTCAAAGTGATTGAAATAATTCAAATAATATTCACTTTTGATTTCAAAGTGAAAGAGTGTTGCTTCTGTTGATGTCCTAGTGGCGGGGTCCTCTAAAGAATTATTGTGTCTTTTCTTTGTTATTGTTAAAGAAAAATTCTCTTTGGTATATCAAGCTGTAGTAAGACTAAGCACATCATCTCCTATTGAAGTTAGATAAGGCAGACGAGTAGGCAAAAAGTCCAAAAGGCAGGGTACAGAGTCAGAGAAGGACCCTGTTCCCACTAATAGGACTCCCCCATGAAGACCAAGTTGCCCAACTGTTACATATCTGTAGAGAGTCAAAGCCAATCTCATGCATGCTTCTTGATTGGTGGTTCAGTTTCTGTGAGCCCCTATGAACTCAGGCTAGTTGATTCTGTAGATTTTCTCATGATGTCCTTGACACCTGGAGCCTTCCTTTCCCTCTTCTCCAGGATTTCCCAAGCTATGCTTAATGTTTGGTTCTGGGTCTCTGCATGTTCCCAGCAGTAGGTTTTCTGAAGAGACAAGAAAGAGAAGTCTGTGGGAGCAGGGGAGATTGGAGGAAAGGACTGGAAGGAGAAGAGACTGTGGCCAGGATAGAAATTTAATTAATTAAACAATTAATTAATTTAAAAAGAATATAGAGAAACATGAAAATGTTCTGGTAGTCTTTAAATCAGGCAAAATAAAATGGTCTAACCACAACAAAAAGAATCTGCTTCGTGAGGCCAGGAGCTATGACATCAGGGTCCTGAAAGAATGAGGTCTCCATACCAATGAGGAAGATTCTTTTGTGTAAATGGTAAAAATCATAGAACTAAAATTTCTTTAATGCCAACTCAATTCCAACGTTTCATAATTTCATTTATAAAATTGTTTGTGTTCACACATTTGTATGTGTGTGTGCTGATGCAGAAGTATTTGCGTGCATATGGAAGCCAGAGGAAAAACTTCAATTAGGTGTACCTTTGTTTGAAGAAAGACTGTGTCACAGGGTTGGTACTCTTTGAATAGGTTAGGCTGGTGCCTGGAATACCCTGTCTTGCCCTCTTAGTTGTGGAATTACAAGAGCATGGAATTACATACAGCTTTTTGATGTGAGTAATGAGGACTAAATTATAGCTCTTACTTTACTGACTGAGTTCTTAAGGGTCAGCAATTATAAGAAGAGACCTCATGAAACTAAAGCTTCTGTACAGCAAATGACACCATCATTCAAGTAAAAGTACAGCTTACAGAATGGGAAAAACATCTTTTGCATCCAAATATAATTCAGAGTCTTAGTATCTTGAATATTTTTAAAAACTCAAAAGACTAAACTTCAAGAAAATAACCCATTTTAAAAGTGGTGCACAGAACTAAACACTTCTCAGAAGATGAAATACAAACTATTGAGAAACAATTTTTAAAGTGTTCAAAATATTTAACCATCAAGAAAACACAAGTTAAAATTACTTACAGTGAAATTTTATCTTAACTCTCTCTGAATGGTTAAGATGAATGAGAAGGAAGAGAGGAGAAGGGGGGGAGGAAAAAGAGAAGGAGGAAGGAAAACCACTATTAATGATAAATGCTGACACACTGTGGCAAAATCAGAACTCTTGGTAGAGGTAAAAACTGGTACAACTGCTATGAAAATTAATCTAGAGGTTCTGCTGAGAGATCGGGATTTAAACTAGCTCAAAACTCAGCAACAGGATCTGACTCAGGAAGACAGATGGTTAAAAATGCAGGAGGACTGGTGCTGACTCACTGACCCTCCGGATGTCACCAGACTTGAGTAAATGAATAATGGGTTCTGTTCTGCCCTTGTGATGTTTGTTCAAGCCCCCATCATGCTCTACAGATAATGTTCCAGCCATTGTGTCCTGCAGATAGTATTTCAGGGCCAAAGCCTAACCAGATGTATATCAGATGAAGATGCTTCGTCAACTCTGACAAACATTTACCCTAAAGGATAGGAATCAAGATCTGTTCTCAGGAGAATGAGGGCTTGACCATTCCCCTGATTTAAACCCTAGCGTCTTAAGAACAAGACTGTGACTTTGAGAGTTTCCCCTTGTGACATTTTTGGTATTTCCTTTTGACATCCCTTCATCTCCTGGGGCTTGTGGCTTCTTCCTTTAAATAGCCCTTCTCCCAGCCATTCAGGGTCGACTCCTCTGTCTCCAGCGTGGGATATGTGTCGACCCGGAGCTCCGAAATTATCCTTGCCTCTGCATATTGCATCAAGATTGGTCTCTCATGTGTCTGGGGTCTGCAACTTCCCGAGACTTGAGTGAAGGTCTCCCTTCGGGGATCTTTCACTTCAAAACTCTAAAACTAGAACTTTGGTATGATCCAGATATACCACTTTTGACACAACCAAGGATTCTATATTACTACTCACCCATGTCCATTGCCACACTATTCAAAAGAGTCAGGAAATGGAAGCAACCTAGATATCCATCAACTAATGAGTGGAAGATGCAAATATGGTATACTGGCACAATAGAATATCATTCATCTCTCAGTAAAAGCAAGAATAAGCATGTGAAATCTGCAAGTGCATGCAGCAGAAACAATGATTCTGAGTGAAGTAACCTAGATACAGAAAGATTAAGGTTGCATATTTTCTCTCACTTGTGAAATTCTCTTTGAATCTTGAGCTATTTATGTTGTGGTTTGCCCTGTATTTTAATGCTAATTCCACTGGCCCAAGGACAGCTGCCTAGTCCCATACTCAGGAATCAGGTGACTTTACCAGAAACTTCTCCCCATTGAATTTGTAAAATACAGGTGAGGGGCAGGTACAGGATAGAAGGAGGCCTGTCATTGGAGGAGAAGGAAGGGTAGGAGAGAAGTTGGACAGAAGAGAAGGAGACCAGAACTGAAAGGAGGAGAGGAGAGAGACAAAGAGAGAAAGAGAGAAAGAGAGAAAGAGAGAGAGAGAGAGAGAGAGAGAGAGAGAGAGAGAGAGAGACCATGGCAGGACAATATGGCGGGTGATGTTAAGATTACACGCTGTACCTTTACAAGTTGTTACAAATGTTCTTAAGGGATGGATGGTACTGGGCTTCATATGTCTAGGTGGGCAATTATATCTTACCAATTGGGTCAAAGATTATTGTGTTGTGTGTTCTTTTATGTGACGATTTGAGTGTAGCAAAGTATGTGGCAGCAGAAGACACTGGGACACTGAGGAGTTGGGATATGTTTCTGCCAAGATATCTAGCAGATATCTTGGGTCACCCTGGTGCCAGACCAAGTGGGATAAAAGACAACCGTACTTTTTTTAATTTTTATATCTTTACAACAACATATTTATGCTTCGTTTAGAATAGAAACAGATGTGAGGGGTTTAGTAAGGGGCCACAGTGCAGAAACTTTCCATAGAGAGGAGACAGAACCATGTATACAGATTGTGTTTCATGGCTTAAATAGTTTATTGAATGGACCACTTTGATCTAACATTCAACAACAACAACAAAAAAATCTACAGAAGTGCTTAGACTTTTATTCCCACAAATACACTTCCTATATGGTAACTGATCCTTCCTTAAAGTATGATCAAATATGTGTATTATCATCCTCTAAATGTCTTGAATTCTGGGAGCAACAATGTAACCCATTACTGAGTAAATCAGAGATAATCATTAATTTGCACCAACTTTTCCCCAAAACACTTCTGTTTTTTTCAGGAATTAAATAAAGAAATGGTGGTAAATCGGTGCAAAACAACTTTACATGACCATGTAATAAAACATTTCATTATTAGATCTAATCCATTGTACAAACTTCAACATTTATTAATCCTTTAGCTTCTCGATTTTGCATATGAAGAAACAGATATTTTGATGTAAAATTACAACAAATGCCTGAAATGACACCTTAAAATTTACACTTGTTTTCATTTTAACTTACGTGGGAAATTATATCACTAGTTCTATTACTACTATGTAAACAAAACAAAACAAAACAAAACAAAACTGCCCCACTCAGCATGAGTATAGTATCTGTTGGGTATCAAGCTTTCGGGGTTTACTGATCACCAAATTGCTTTTCAAAAACTGACATGGATATAATTAATGATGAAAGCAATCTTGATTTATTCCATCATTAAACAATATTGCTACATTTATAATTCTGCTCTGGATGTCTACATAGTATCGAGTTATATAAATTGTCCCCACTTACAACTTTACTGTTAAACTAGTCATTGACTCAGAGAGACATTGAGTGCTTTTACACCAAGTGAATGAAGCTCCAATATGTTATCTTAAAATGTTTCTACTGCCCTGGACATAATTGGAGGTTTATGACTTCATGACAAAATTGTCAAACCCATTAACATACCTGCCAAAGAAATGCACAGTTCATACTATTTTCCTTATTTGTTTTTTCATTTCATGTAAGAATTCAATTTTATATCTGCATTTGTTGCCTTCCAGCAAAGCTGATGAAACCACTCGTTGGTCTTCTCTGGATTCTTTTTAGCATGTCACCTCTGCTCTCCCAATTTATATTATCTCCTCGGGTATATTGGAAAGCCAAAAGAGGCAGCAACCTAAAACATTTGAAAAATGGAATGTTCAGATATGAAAAATTGGCACGTGAACAAAATATTGCCTATTTAGACATATTTCATCAGCTGTCATATGTCACAATTATAAATGCAAGACAATTTGAAAATCTTTTCAAGCATGTCAGTATAAAAATCCAGAGTTTTGAATTGGATATATTTTAAGTCTGAAGGAAGTTATTAGAAATTGCATTTAGTCATCTGTGAGCAAGACTGACAGCTGATTTTGTTAACAAATACTGTTTTGTCTCGTTGAGGTTATAAAGATCCAAGGTGAAAAGCAAAGCTTCTAAGCAAAGTATTTTAATTTCTAGTTAAAAACAAAAGGAAACAAGATTTATTTAATTTAAGGCAATCAAACATGGGCAGAGGAGATCATTCAGGAAGTAAAGGCACTCATTTCCAAGACTGTAAAGTTGAGCCTGATCCCTGAAACTCACAATGTTTAGGAACAGACCAATTCTAGCAGTAGTTATCTGATGACCACAGGCATGATATGAATCTTTGAGCAAGAATTTTGCTGCATAACATGATTAGAAAAGGGTGAAGAAAGTAAGAGCAAAGAGTAAGAGTTAAAGCAACTTTGAGATTAATGAAAAAGAGAGGTTTACTTTCAAATACTTTTGAATATTAAAGTTTTCAATAGAGTTTAATCTGAAGTAATCTAAGGTGCAAAAATTAGATAAATCTGTATCTATATGCATATCCATATCTAAAAAACAGAAATAAAGTACACATATATATATATGTATATCTATAGATGTACTCATAACATATTTTTATATATTGTATATATACAATATATTTAAGTATAAATACGTGGTTTCTAAGCTGGTGCCCAAACCTCACTGATCTCAGCCCACAGCTCCCTGCTCCCAAACCCCATGGGAGAGAGAGCCCATCTGCCAAACGTATAGGCGCTACTGAGACTGCATGCCAGGAGAGACCGTCACTTCTGTCCACATCCCTAGCCCAAGAGGAAACTTATAGGCCCTCTGGGAACAGGAAGACAGGGGCAGTCAAGCTGCAGGAGCCCTGCAGTCCAGATTGTGCCCGGATCTGAAGGGACCCAGTCGAACAGCTCCTGCACACAAATCCCATGGGAGGGAGAGCTATACATTCAGAGGGGGAGACACACCTGGGAAAACAGAGGAAAATACCTAGCGCCATCAGGGCCAAATGAGCACAGGGACCCAGAAGTAGGGGCAGGCCCTTCTGGTTGCTGCCCTCACAAACAGCTGAAACCCAGCCCCGAGGAGCTACTTCAGGCCTGAGACCAGAGGTAAGACCAACTTTTCTGCTCCAAGTGACCTGCCTGGTAGACTCAGGACACATGCCCTCAGGAACAGCTGAAAGCCAGTGGACAGGAATGACTACACGCCTGAAATCAGAACACTTCGTTCCCGTAACTGGCTGAAAGAAAACAGGAAAACAGGTCTACATAACTCCTGACACACATGCCTAAAGGATGGTCAAGCCCCTTTCAGAAATAGCAGAACAAGGTAACCACAGAAACAGAAACAACCTGATGGAGAGAGGCAAGCACAGGAACTCAAGCAAAAGAAACCAATTCTGGCATCATCGGGGTCCAATTCTCCCACCAAAGCAAACACTGAATATTCAAATATACCAGAAAAGCAAGATCTAGATTTAAAATCACATTTGATCATGATGATGGAGGACTTTAAGAAAGACATCAAGAACTCCCTTACAGAAATGCAGGAAAACACATTAAACAAGTAAAACACAAGTAAGCAAGAAGCCTTTAGAGAGGAAACACAAAAATACCTGAAAGAATTACAGGAAAACACAATCAAACAGGTGAAGGAATTGAAAATGGAAATAGAAACAATAAAGAAAGCACAAAGGTAGACAACCCTGGATATAGAAAACCAAAGGAAGAGACAAGGAGCCGTAGATACAAGCATCACCAACAGAATACAAGAGATAGGAGAGAGAATCTCAGGAGCAGAAGATTCCATACAAATAATCAACACAACCGTCAAAGACAGTGTAAAACAGAAAAAGCTAGTGGCCAAAACAGACACGAAATCTAGGACACAATGAGAAGGTCAAACCTAAAGATAATAGGTGTAGAATATAGTGAAGACACCCAAATCAAAGGACCAGTAAATTTCTTCAACAAAATCATAGAAGAAAACATCCCTATCCTAAAGAAAGAGATGCCCATAAACATACAAGAAGCCTGTAGAACTCCAAATAGATTGGACTAGAAAAGAAACTCCTCCCGTCACATTATAGTGAAAACACAAAATGCACAAAACAAAGAAAGAATATTAAAACGAGTAAAGGAAAAAGAACAAGTAACATATAAAGGCAGACCTATCAAAATTACACCAGGCTTCTCACCACAGATTATGAAAGCCAAAAGATCCTGGGCAGATGTCAAACAGAACCTGGGAGAACACAAATGCTAGCCCAGGTTACTGTATCCAGCAAAACTCTCAATTAACGTAGATGGAGAAACCAAAATATTCCATGACAAAACCAAATTTACACAATATCTTTCTACAAAGGATAATAAATGGTAAAGCCCAACAAAAGGAGGCAAGCTACACCCTAGAAAAAGCAAGAAACTAATCGTTTTGAAACAAAACAAAGAGAAGACAAGCACACAAACATAATCTCACCTCGAAACATGAAGATAACAGGAAGCAACAATCACTATTCCTTAATATCTCTCAATATCAATGGAATCAACTCCCCAATTAAAAGACACAGATTAACGAACTGGATACACAATGAAGACCCAGCATTTTGCTGCCTACAGGAAACACACCTCAGAGACAAAGACAGATACTACGTCAGAGTAAAAGGCTCGAAAACAATTTGCCAAGCAAATGGTCTGAAAAAGCAAGCTGGAGGGGTTGGGCATTTAGCTCAGTGGTAGAGCGCTTGCCTAGGAAGCTCAAGGCCCTGGGTTCGGTCCCCAGCTCCGAAAAAAAGAACCAAAAAAAAAAAAAAACAAAACAAAGCAAAACAAAACAAAACAAAAAAGCAAGCTGGAGTAGCCATTCTAATATCGAATAAAATCGATTTTCAACCAAAAGTCATCAAAAAAGATAAGGAAGGACACTTCATATTCATCAAAGAAAAAATCCACCAAGATGAACTCTCAATCCTAAATATCTATGTTCCAAATAAATGAGCACCTACATACATAAAAGAAACCTTACAAAAGCTCAAAGCACACATTGCAACTCATGCAATAAGAGTAGGAAATTTCAACACCCCACTCTCATCAATGGACAGATCATCAAAACAGACATTAAACAAAGACATAGAGGGACTAACAGAAGTTATGAACCAAATGAACTTAACAAATGTTTATAGAACATTCTATCACAAAACAAAAGAATATACCTTGTTCTCACCACCTCAAGGTACTTTCTCCAAAACTGACCACATAATCGGGCACAAAACAGGCCTCAACAGATACAGAAAGATAGAAACAATCCCATGCATCCTATCAGACCACCACAGGCTAAAGCTGGCCTTCAAGAACAATAAGGAAAAAACTCCCACATATACATGGAAGTTGAACAAGGCTCTATTCAATAATAACCTGGTAAATGAAGAAATAAAGAAAGAAATTAAAGACTTCTTAGAATTTAATGAAAATGAAGGTACAACAAACACAAACTTATGTGACGCAATGAAAGCTGTGCTAAGAGGAAAACTCATAGCTCTGAATGCTTGCAGGAAGAAACAGGAGAGAGCATATATCAGCAGCTTGACAGCACACCTTCAAGATTTAGAGCACAAAGAAGCAAATACACCCAGGAGGAGTACAGGGCAGGAAATAAGCAAACTCAGAGCTGAAATCAAACAAGAAGAAACAAAAAGGACTATACAGAGAATCAACGGAACCAAAAGCTGGTTCTTTGAGAAAATCAACAAGATAGATAAACATTTAGCCAGACTAAACAGAGGACACAGAGAGTGTGTCCAAATTGACAAAATCAGAAATGAACAGAGAGACATAACAACAGAATCAGAGGAAATTAAAAAAAAAACCATCATATCCTACTACAAAAGGATATATTTCACAAAACTTGAGAATCTGGAAGAAATGGACAATTTCCTACACAGATACCACATATCGAAGTTAAATCAGGAACAGATAAACCATTTAAACAACCCCATAACTCCTAAAGAAATAGAAGCAGTCATTAAAAGTCTCCCAACCAAAAAGAGCTCAGGTCCAGATAGGTTCAGTGCAGAATTCTATCAGACCTCCATAGAAGACCTCATACCAATACTATCCAAACTATTCCACAAAATTTAAACAGATGGAGCACTACCGAATTCCTTCTATGAAGCCACAATTATTCTTATACCTAAACCACACAAAGACCCAACAAAGAAAGAGAATTTCAGACCAATTTCCCTTATGAATATCGACGCAAAAATACTCAATGAAATTCCTGCAAAGTGAATCCAAGAACACATCAAAACAATCACCCATCATGATCAAGTAAGCTTCATCCCATGTATGCGTGCATGGTTTAATATATGGGAAACCATCAACATAATCCACTATATAAACAAAAGGAAAGATAAAATCTACATGATCATTCCATTAGATGCTTAGAAAAAATTTAACAAAATTCAACACCTCTTCATAATAAAAGTCCTGAAAAGAATAGGAATTCAAGGCCCATAGATAAACATAGTAAAAGCCATATTCCAGTAACCAGTAGCTAACATTAAACTAAATGTAGGGAAACCTGAAGAAATCCCATGAAAAATCAAGAACTCGACAAGGCTGCTCACTCTCTCCCTACTTATTCAATATAGTTCTCAAAGTCCTAGCCAGAGCAATCACAAAACAAAAGGAGATCAAAGAGATACAGTTTGGAAAGGAAACAGTCAAAAAAATCACTATTTGCAGATGATATGATAGTATATTAACATGATCACAGAAGTTCCACCAGAGAACTACTTAACCTGATAAACACCTTCAGCAAAGTAGCTGGGTATAAAATTAACTCAAATAAATCATTAACATTCCTCTACACAAGAGAAACAAGCGGAGAAAGAAAGAAGGGACCCCTGATAGTAGTCCCAAATAATATAAAATACCTCAGTGCGATTTTACCCAAGCAAGTGAAAGATCTGTATGATAAGAACTTCAAGCCTCTGAAGAAGAAATTGAAGATCTCAGAAGATAGAAAGATCTCCCATGCTCATGGATTGGCAGGATTCATATTGTAAAAATGGCCATATTACCAAAAGCGATCTATAGATTCAATGCAATCCCCACAAAAATTCCAATCGAATTCTTCATAGAGTTAGACAAAACAATTTGCATATTCATCTGGAATAACAAAAAACCCAGGATAGATGAAACCATCCTCAACAATAAAAGGACTTCCAGGGGAATCACTATCCCTGAACTCAAGCAGTATTACAGAGCAATAGTGAAAAAACTGCATGGTATTGGTACAGAGACAGGCAGATAGAACAATGGAATAGAAGTGAAGACCCAGAAATGAATCCACACAACTATGGCCACCTGATTTCTGACAAAGAAGCCAAAACCATCCAAGGGAAAACAGAGAGCATTTTCAGCAAATGGTTCTGGTTCAACTGGAGGTCAGCATGTAGAAGAATGCAGATCGATTCATTCTTATCACCCTGTACAAAGCTTAAGTCCAAGTGGATCAAGGACTCCACATCAAAGCAGATACACTCAAACTAATAGAAGAAAAAGTAGGGAAGCATCTCGAACACATGGGTACCGGAGAAAATTTCCTGCACAAAACACCAATGGCTTATGCTCTAAGATCAAGAATTGACAAATGGGATCTCATAAAACTACAAAGTTTTGTAAGGCAAAAAACACTGTTGTTAGGACAAAATGGCAATGAACAGATTGGGAAAAGATCTTTAACAATCCTACAACTGATAGAGGTCTTATATGGAAAATATACAAAGAACTCATGAAGTTAGACTGCAGGGAAACAAATAACCCTATTAAAAATGGGGTTCAGAGCTTAACAAAGAATTCACAGCTGACGAATGTTGAATGGCTGAGAAGCACCTAAAAAAATGTTCAACAACTTTGGTCATAAGGGAAATGAAAATCAAAAAATCCTGAGATTCTACCTCACACCAGTCAGAATGGCTAAGATCAAAAACTCTGGCGACAGCAGATGCTGGCTAGGATGTGGAGAAAGAGGAACACTCCTCCATTGTTGGTGGGATTGCAGACTGGTACAACCATTCTGGAAATCAATCTGGAGGTTCCTCAGAACATTGGACATTGCACTACCTGAGGACCCAATTTTACCTCTCTTGTGCATATACCCAAAAGATGCTCCAACATATAACAAAGACACATGCTCAACTATGTTCATAGTAACCTTATTTATAGTAACCAGAAGCTTGAAAGTACCCAAATGACCTTCAACAGTGGAATGAATACAGAAAATGTGGTACATCTACACAATGGAATACTACTCAGCTATCAAAAACAATGACTTTATGAAATTCATAGGCAAATGGATGGAACTGGAAAATATCATCCTGAGTGAGCTAACCCAATCACAGAAAAACACACATGGTATGCGTTCATGGCTAAGTGGATATTAGCCCAAATGCTCGAATTACCCTAGATGCACAGAGCACATGAAACTCAAGAAGGATGACCAAAATGTGAATGCTTCACTCATTCTTTAAAAGAGGAGCAAGAATACCCTTGGGAAGGAATAGGGAGGCAAAGTTTAGAACAGAGGCTGAAGGAACGCCCATTCAGAGCCTGTCCCACATGTGGCCCATAAATATACAGCCACCAAACTAGATAAGATGGATGAAGCAAAGAATTACAGCCTGACAGGAACTGGATGTAGATCTCTCCTGAGAGACACAGCCAGAATACGGAAAATACATAGGTGAATGCCAGCTGCAAACCACTGAACTGAGAACAGGACCCCTGTTGAAAGAATCAGAGAAAGGAGTGAAAGAGCTTGAAGGGGCTCAAGACCCCATATGAACAACAATGTCAAGCAACCAGAGCTTCCAGGGACTAAGCCACTACCCAAAGACTATACATGAACTGACCCTGGGCTCCAACTGCATAGGTAGCAACAAATAGCCTAGTAAAGGTACCAGAGGAAGGGGAAGCCCTTGGACTTGCCAAGCCTGGTCCCCCAGTGAACAGGATTCTTGGGGGGAGGGCAGTAACGGGGGGATGGTGGGGAGGGGAACACCCACATATAAGGGGAGGGGGAGGGACTAGGGGGATGTTGGCATGGAAACCGGGAAAGGAAATAACATTTGAAATGTAAATAAGAAATACCCAATTTAATAAATTTGGGGGAAAAAAGGAAAAAAGAAAACAAAAGAAAAGGAACATATATTTGCCACTTATTTTATATTAATCTTTGTTTACACATTGGGGGCAATAAAATATGATTGATGCCTTGTAAAACAAAAGATTAAAAATGTATAAATACATATTAAGAATATATTTTAAGTATGTACATATAAATATATGTTTATATATACTTATTTATCTATACCTTGTATATTTTATGTATGATACATAAAGAAATATTTATATGTATATATTTAATATGCTATATAGGGATATTACCTTAATCTATATATGTAATGTTTCCTAAACATTTTCTGTATCGTCCTTGACAATGAATATTACTATGTTTATAAAGAAATGCAGAAATTAAAGATTTCAAATTTGCATTCACCCATAGCTTATCAATATGGCATCTTATGTGTTAAAAATTTAAGAGATCCCAAGAATCAGTACAATAATTCTTCTGCTAGGAAATTTCAGTAAATCTCAAAAGACCTATAACTCCATTACATTTTTAATACCCAGAAATAAACATAGTGGAAATGCAGCTAAAATGTCTGTTAATGAAAAAGTATTCCAACATTGAACAGAAAACTCACGTGGAGCCAATAGTTTTCTTACTACTTTTGTTCATCCCAATCTTATAGCCCAACCAATGCATATAAATAACTTGTACAGGCATATCACTGCTAATTAAAAATGCCTAGTA
This sequence comes from Rattus norvegicus, assembly GCF_021556685.1. Taxonomy (NCBI): domain Eukaryota; kingdom Metazoa; phylum Chordata; class Mammalia; order Rodentia; family Muridae; genus Rattus; species Rattus norvegicus. The sequence continues at coordinate 48,382,725 of NC_141537.1, read as the reverse complement.
AAATCTGTAAATTGATTTTCTCAGTTTTATAATCGTACAATTATTTTCAAGATGAAAATCCAAATACCCTTGCTATATTTTGAAAAGATTTTAAATTTCACATATGTAATGGAAATCTCTAGAAGTATCCATCTCACAAAAATGGAAACATAATGCTTGCATTGCTAATTCTCCATGTAAAAAATAATGATCCTCTAACACAAATCCTGATTAACTTTTGGGTGGACTTCTGAGGTCATAGTCAGCTCTCATAATGCTCCTTGGGGCAGTCATTGGTTGGCTAAGTTCATTGTATATCTCAAGTTCGAAACATTTCCAAGAAGAGAAAGACTCTATTCATTCTATAGACATTAAACTCTCCTTTGGGGAGAGTCTCCTTTGGGACCACACACACACACCTTCTGAAGTCTTCTTCTTTCCCAGATTGTCTCTTTTTCTCTAAACTCCTGTACTTGATGTCTATTTAAAACATCTTTTAACAAACTGTAACTCTTGTTTGGGAAGACCACATTCACTTATCTCTGTTGAAGCTACTAATGTTAGCTTTGTCTCAATTGGAGATTTTTAAAGTTAAGGGGAGCTCTCAGGCTGGGGCTGTGGAGCTGTGCCTCTGGTTCTTCACTGAAGACAAATTTCACACCTCAGTTTTCAGAGTTCCCTTTTGAGACCCTTCTTGTCTACTCTGATATCAGTAAACAGATTTCCTTCTCAGAGGGTCTGCTGGGATTGTCCATAGCATCTACAGGCTTGAGTTTTCTATCTTTCTCTCTCCTGTTTATGGACAAAAGTTACATCCTGTTCGTAATATTGGGAATCAATAGTATATTTCGCAAGCCAGATTTCTTTAGATTGTTCTTAACCAAAGTCCTGCCAAAAGATAGTACTTCCTTCTCTTCTCCCTTTAATTGGGTGACTAAATGATGCAGTTAACGAGGCCTAGTATAAGAAGGGACAGGCAGTGAAGGGATACCAATGCTACAGTAAGAGGTATGTGAGAATGTAAGCCATCAAAAGAGAAATCTTGCTATTGTGTACCATATGCTGGCAATCTGAACTCAGAGAGCCCCACATTTATTTTCAAATGCATTGATTTTTACCTACAGCTCTTGGTGAGAAAGCTTACACACACTCATACAAAAGCCTTGTTTAAAAGTGTCTCAAAGGAAAAAAGTAGAAAGAGTAGCCTTGACTTAATATCTGTGTATAATGAAAATTTCATCTTTCCTACCCATCCAACATCATGAAAAGTGAGCATGGCATTCTCTCCTGAGTTGCAGACTCTGTTCTCTTTCATGGTTAAAACCTGAAACTGAATTCTTGGACACCAAACTGAGGATAATTAGAACCAACTTTCCCTATAATATTCGAGACAGACCATATGGCCTACCAGACCAAAGCACTGATTATGTGCTTACCCTAACTTGTTGAAAAAGCATCTTAATCAGGCCCTTAATCTAGCCAAGCATGTTTATGGCAAGTCTAACACCACATTTGCATTTCAATTATTTCAGGCACATATAGCAGTCCATGGCCCATAAAGTATACAGAGCAGGCAATAGGCAGCAGCCCCCCAGTTGCCAAGTCTTCCAAAGTTACCTCATTCTTGATATATGCATTCTTCCCTTTTACTAATAAAATCACTTCTAGGAGAAAAACAAACAATATTTTCACAAGAAAGAATTGAACTGGCAATTCAGATGCTCTGGATTTTATGAGAGTATTTTAACTGTACATCTGCATGACAGAGGTAAATGAACGGGTGACTTCTTTGTAACATCAGAAGGATTTTGCAGATACATGTGGGAACTCAAGAATATCATCCTGAGTGAGGTAACCCAGGACTAGAAAGACACATATGGTATGTAGTCACTTAAAAGTGGACACCAGCAGTAAAGTACAGGACAAACATGCTATAATCTACACACACAAAGAAACTGGAAAACACGGAGGTAGCAAAGGAGGCTCTGAGAATCTCAGAAGCGGAAATTAAATAGTCATTGGAGGTGGGTAAAGAGAGGGAACTGGGTAGAAAAGATGCTGAGGAGGGCTGCAGGGAGGTGATCATATGTAGGGAGAGCAGGGGTGAGACAGGGCTGGGGTAAGACTGGAAATCTGTTCAGGGATGGGCATCTCTGGTGACCAGCTAGAGGTCTGGCAAGGAAGAGGTTACAAGGAATCTATGGACGTCAACCTAGTAGATATTCCTCCCAGAGGGGGATATAGAGACTACTGAAGTGACTACTTCCTATTGCCAGGAAGGACTTCCAGAGGAAGGAGGTTACATCAACCCACACCAAACCTTCAATCCTAAATTTGTCTTGTCTATAAGGTGTACAGGAATACAGATGGAGCAGAGACTAAGGGAACAGCCAATCACTGCCCCAACTTTAGACCCATCCCACATGAAAGAGCCAACCCTTGACACTATTATGATACTCTGCTATGCTTGCAGACAGGAACCTAGCATAACTCTCTCCTGAGATGTTTCATCTAGCAGTAGATGGTGGCAGATGCAGAGACTCGCAGGCAAAACATCAGGGAGAGCTCAGGGAGTCTTTTACAAGAGTGGCAAATAGAAGTGAGCAAGGTAGATGGGTCAAGAGTTCCACAAGAACCCAAAGTCAACTAAGCTGATACCATGGAGGCGTAGAGAGGCTGGGCCACCAACCAGGGAGCATGCAGGGACTAGACCTAGACCACCTACATATTTGTAACAAATATGCAGCTTTGACTTCATGTGGGTCCCTAAAAAGCACATCAGAGGCTGTCTTAATCTGTTTCTTGCCTTTGGATTCCCCTCCCCCTACCTGAACTTCATGATTGGGCCTCAGTGGGAGAGGATGTGCCTAGTCCTGCTGGAATTAGATGTCCCAGGGTAGAGTGGTATGGTGTTGGGGGATACTCCCCTTCTCTGAGCTGTTGAGAAGAAGGTAATGGAACGAGGGATATGTAAGAGTGAGACTGAGAAGAGAGAACGATGAATGACTGTGATTGGGAGGTAAATTGAATTTTAAATAGGGGGGATTAATGAATTTTAGGGAAGTAGAAAGAACTGGAGATTATCATGCTAAGCAAAATAAGTCAGATACAGAAAGGCAAATATCAAGTTTCCGTTCACATTGAAAATCTTAATTTACAAAACAAAAAAAAGAAATGTAGGAGGACTTTGGAGAAGAAGAGGGGGCTAGTGGTAAGTGGGTTAGGCAGACAAGAGAAGGTAGTGGGGAAAGTATATTGTAGTAAGTATACAGTATACATTATATACTGGCATGTAAATACCACAATAAAGCATGTTCTTTCCAAGAAAGAAAAAATGTCTTATTGGTTCAATGTGATATATTTTTTCAAGTTGTTGAGATTTCTATCTGATGAAATCTACCAGTAACTTGCTGAAATAGTTGTCTGACCTTTAGTAGCTGTAGCATGCAGAGCATGTTGGAACTATTCCATCCATGACTCTTGTGATTATCATTCATATGCAATAAAATTAAATAAACAAAAGTGCCTGCCAATGAAATCAATGTTTTTTAGTCAATTAACACAAAGGTATTTTTAATATATTCACTTCAACAAATCATGATCATTTCTTAAGAACACAACTATAAACAGTTTTTATTTAAAAATAACATTTGTGGGCTAGTGACGGATCATGTGATAAAGGAACTACTTGCTGAACTCAATTACTTTAATTCAATCTGCAAACAACATGAAGAAGGAGAAGAAAACCAGAGTGTGTGTGTGTGTGTGTGTGTGTGTGTGTGTGTGTGTCATACATATGTATCTACACACTTATAAACTTTAAAAAGTAAAATTAATATTCATATATATGAAACAAATCCATACTGACCATCCCCGTGACAATGAAGTATAGAAAAAAGTTATTCTTGAAAAACTTGTGGTTCTAGGTGAAGAAGAAAGACAGAAGGGCAAAGGGAAAGAAAAGGGTGGAAGTAAGAAGAGAAAAACAAAAGGAATGCAGTCTGCACAAATATGTCAATATTTCTAAAGGCATGTAAGTCCTGATGCTCCTATTCATGTCTGAGGAAAACTAAACCTAGACTCAGTATGTAATTTTGATGAAGCAATACATTGTTCTTTTACATAGGCATTTTAATATAGTATATTATATAGTATATTGTGGAATATTTAATATGGTATATTAAACATTATTTAAGTGCTCAGAAAAAAAGGAAAGTGGGTATAGGTCCACATGCTGTCTCACTGCTGGGGTCTGTGAATGCTGCTCAGGCAGATGCAGGACTAGGCTACATTCTATGCTCTCCACCATGGTGATCCTGGGCTAGTAGAATGCCTACACCCGCTCAGGGGTGGCAGAATAAAGACTAGGATGGAGTTCCCATTCTGGGTGATAAACAATGCAGACTAGGGCTAAAGCTGTGGTTCCCTAACTCCCAAACACCCAGGCGCCTCTGGGAACTGAGAGGAGTCAGAACAGAGGGAGCCTGCACATTGAGCCAAAGTTGGGGGTCGGGGAATCAGGCTTAGCTCAGGGGAGATTGTGTAGAGAGCAGAGGGTCCTTAGGTGGGAGACTTAATCAGACCCACTATATATAAAGAAGCCCCTCCCACGCCCCATGGCCTTTCTTAATGAGAAAGATAGCCCTTGCTTGTCCAAATGGTTTATTTATAGTTTATTTATAGATAGATGAATGTAATTGACTCAAGATAGACCAGAGATTAGACACCTTTTACAGGAGGGAATGTCGGGGAAGAGTTTATCAGCTAAACCCTCAGGAACCATCTATATACCTCATTAGCATGGAGAAGTCTGCCCCACGTGACTAGTTACCACGATTCTCAGGTAGGGTGTCCTGGTCATACAAACCCGGTTGGGAATAGATGAAAGGTCTACCACTCTCAGCTATGAGAATTACTGTCTTTCTGAATCTGCTCAACCTTCCCAATTTTTGTCTGGTAACACAGACAAAAACTTACAATTAGGGGTTGTGCCTTCAAGCCTATCAGAGAGCTGATTTCTACAGACACCATCTTTTGATATTACAAGTTAAGGACAAGTATTCTTTTCATTATAACTTTGAGACCATTTTACTTCATACTTTGTTTTTAATGCATTTTAAATTAAAATATATTTCTATCACTTTCCCTTTCCTTTTGTTATTTCAGTCCCTCCCAAATATTCTCCCTGTGAATCTGTCATTTGCCCCGACTCTCAATTTGATAGACCCTTTTTATTTGATTATTATTGTTACATATATCTATATACTTGCATCTATAGTAGCTGTAAGTATGCAGAAATTGTGCATGTATAGTTTCAGGGCTGGCCATTTTGTATTGGGTGACCAGATAGGAGGCTCATCCCTGGGAGGCTAATTCTCTGACTCTTAGCAGGCATTAATCATGGGTAGTTCTTTGTCTAGGCTGGGAACCCGTGAGATTTTTCCTCCTTATTGACTCACAGAAATTAACTTGAGGCTTTACATTTTAGCTTCTAAAATTCTAAAGTAACTGAACAGCTAATTAGTTTTATGGAAAGATAACACTGAGTCTTTCAGTAATATTTTATACTGTATGCTGAAGCAAGGAACTAATAGGTCAATATGCTTAAGGTTCTAAAAGAGCCAAATTTGTTAAAGGCAAGACTACATAATTATCGTTTAAATGCTGAAGAAATATAAAAAAGATCCCACTCCTCTTGGCAAACTTATAACTCAATCAGAAACATTAACTATCCATTTTATCATCACATGCAGAATAATTAGGCATTGACTAGAGGGCATCAGCAGCACAGATCTTAAGAATGGTACAAATTTTTGTTAGTTTAAGTCCTCTGGGCACCTGTCTGATAAAAAGACCTTGCACTATGAACAACTTTCAAAAGACTAAAAAGAACTTTATGACACAGGGGACTTAGGAAGAAACAATCATTTAATCTAAATTTTGAACACTAGCTGGCCTGATGATACTCCACATCTAAAGATTTGAATTGTCACTACTCGATTTTGCTCATTATTGTTAAAGAAAATATAATTAGGGTCTCAGGATATTCCCCAACATTTACAACACTTACCAAAGCAACCTAAGCTCTTAATTAATACAATTTTGTAGTGCTTTCAATTTCATGCTTACTGTTTCTGCCTACACTAAAATTTAAACACACACACACACATATAGAGTCAATCTATCCTGGGCATATAAGCATATAAACAATCTATATGAGTAGATACTGAATTGTACATTATATCACAATTATTTACCTTATATAATGGAAACTTTATACTTATATACCTATACTTATATATACAATATATATAATTCCTTGGTACCTGATAGACATGATTTCTTCTATGAGTCTTGCCATTTTGAATACCTGATCTAAGTGAAATCATGAAATATCTGTTGTCTTGACTAGCTTATTTACTTAGCATACATACTTCATATGCATCTATACTGTTTAAATGATATTCTCCCTTTATTTAAAAGGCTGACTAGCATTCGGCAGCATTTACATACCACACATTCTTTATTCCTCCACCAATAGACGTTTGGGTTGTTCCTCACTCTTTGTATTATGGGTAAAACATCGATGAACATGGGGTTATGAAATAAGGATTTCCATTATTTTTTGCTAAATACCCCTAAGTAGAGTCAGTTCCTATGATGGTTATTTTTCTGGACTCTATACTGCTTGCATAGCGATTGCACCATTCTACATTTCCAAGAAAAACAAATAATGGTACAACTTGCAGATACAATTTCTTGAGGTCAGTCCTTTAGTCCTATGAGAGCAGACCACTGATGCTTTAAAAAGAACTGAGACTGTGAGATGTTCAGCAGAGCAAACTTGTGAAGACCTGAATGGCAATTCAATACTTTTTCACATGTATAAATGATCAGACCTACTGAGACCAACCTCATTTGTGCATTTTCCTTAGATTATTTTTTAATGATATGGGGAGAGAGGTCATAGGGAATATATTGTTCCTCACTAGGAAAAATGTGCACTCAATTACATACCTATCTTCAGTAATCCCAGTAATCCATCTTGCCTCCATCAGAAATGTTTTTCAAACTCGACATTGTAAATTACTAACATTAATGCAAAATAACTCTTGCCTTTGAAGCCATAGACAAATTCTGTCAACCAAAACAAAAGTGGACACTTAACTTGAGCAAAATTCATAAATATATACATTTTTAAATTCATCTTTGAAGGGGACTGTCATTTTAAGTTAAATGAAATCTTTAATAGATGCCTATTTTATATTTGTATGGAAGTCATGTTTTTTGCCCTTTTCTGAAAGCTATCTTTTAGCAAATGCATTAGTGTTCCTGCTGTGCTCAAACACTGAAGGAGAGTGGCTCAGAGAAAGTGTATCTTAGGCACTAGTACAATGTGGAGACCATCAGCCAATTATAGTTCTGGCAGGAAAAGATTTGAGTATTACATTTCAGTGGCCACCTAGGTCATATAAATGCATTGTAGATAATGAATTTCATTGAGTATAAAACACATGTAATGTGTCTTTTTTCCCAAGCTAAGTTCAAATCTTAATGTTTGTTATTAACCCCAAAAACACTAGAAACATTAGCAGAAAAACTAATTGTCATAATAGATAGTTCACTTATTGAGGTGCTAGTATATGTTTATTACATATACTAAGTAAGTACATCATACTTCTTCTGTCCAAAAGATGAGATTTTATGATCCTGGTAAATAATCTGAAACAATTAAAATCAAAACACCACACACAGACACACACACACACACACACACACACACACACACACACACGTGCATGCCACTATCCAAGTTTCTTTTACTAAAAAATAAACAAACATTGCATTGTGATGCAGAATATAGTTTGCAACGTTTTCCAAATCTGAAGGACATTTGTTAATACAATTTCCATAAATCTGTCACAATATTTTAAGAGCATGACATTAAATTTGATAGGATTGTTGTTGCTTATTAATGTACACCATAACAAATTTCTTTTTTGTTTGTTTGTTTTTCTTCTAGATACAAAGTTCTGGCTTACACAAAATTAATCATGAGCATGGCTTGCTTATGATGAATTAGTGGATTCTATTAATTTTGTGCTTTTCTTTGATGGAAAAGATCAAAGTTTTCAGAAGAATGAAAATAGCAAGTGAGGTTAGGGAGTAGAAGAAAATGAAATGCTGCTCTAGGAAATGAAATGCAGTATTACAAAGTGGATTATCTGCCTATGAATACACAGTATCTAAAAACAGCAAAGTTAATTTTCCAACATTAACATTTTCTGTAATCTTTATTTTATAAAAGAAAGAAAATAATACATTTTTATTAACATTTTAATTTATTCTTCTCCCAAGCACAGTTTCCCCTCCATCTACTCCTCCCTGTTTTTCCCCTCTCCCCTCTGCCCAACATCCACCACTCCTCAGTTTCCAGTCAGAAAAAAGCAGACCTCCTAGGGATATAAACCAAACATGTTGTAACATAAGACAATAAGACTAAGCAACAAACCCTCATGTTATGGCAGGGTGAGGTAACTCAACAGGAAGAAAATTGTCTCAAGAACATAAGAAATAGTCACAGGCACCCCAACTGCCATGGTCAGAGAAGTTCTGCAAACATACCAAGCTAACATCCATAACATAGACGCACAGGACCTGTGGCAGACCCATGCAGGCTCTGTGATTAGTGCTTCAATTTCTGTTACCTCTTGGAGCCCTGCTTAGTTGATTTTGTGGGACCTGTTCTCCTGGAGTCCTAGACCCCTCTGACTATTATGATTCTTCCCCATCACCAGTTCCCCTGAGTTTTCTAAGCTCCAAGGGGAGTGAACCCATGGATATCTCTAATTTGGTTCCTCTTTCTGCCTAATACTTGGCTGTGTCTCTGCATCTGCTCCTGTAGGCTGCCAGAGGAAGCCTCCCTAATGGTAATTGGGCTAGACACTGATCACTGAGTGTAGCAGAATAACATTAGAAATCATTTTATTGATTTCTTATCATAGGTCTCTGGGCTATCTAGCTTCTGGTTTCTAGTCATCCAGACAGTGTTGGGTATAAATGCCCTTTCATGGCATGGGACTCAAAACAGGCCAGTCATTGCTTGGTCCCTTCCAAGTTCTGCAACTCCATTGCTCCAACAATTTGCCAGCAAGATAGATTTTAGGTTGAAGGTGTTGTGTCCCTGTGTGAAGGTTAGGTGGATTGATGTCCCTGACCCATCACTGGAAGTTGCCTGGTTATGGAAGATGCATTGTTTCAGGAATCATTAGAAGTCCTCCGTAGGGTCACCCTTTTACGATTCTGGGAGTTTTACACTGCACTAGGTTTTCCCTTCACCTCCAATTCAGTCCTATCTCCATTAACCCCCATACTTGATCCCTCCTGGTCCCATTCTCACCCACACCAGTACATCTGCAGAATCTATTCTATTTTCCATCCACAAGGAGATCCATGCATCCCCCTGAGCTCTCCTTGTTACTTAGCCTTTCTGGATCTCTGGCTTGTCACCTTATTATCCTTCATTTAACAGCTAGTATCAAGTTATAAATGATTATACACCATGTTTGTCTTTCTGGATCTGTGTTACCTCACTTCAAATGAACATTTTTCTAGTTCCATCTGTTTTTCTGCAAATGTCATGACGGTATTGTTTTTAAAAGCTGAGTAATACTCCATTGTACAAACATACCATATTTTGTTTATCCATTCTTCTGCTGAGGGATATCTAGGTTGTTTCTAGGTTCTGAATATTATGAATAAAGCTGTCATGAACGCAGTTGATCAAGTGTCCTTGCGTTAGGTAGAGTATCCTTTGTGTATATCTCTAAGAGCTATTTACCAGAGTTAAATAGCTGAGTGTTGAGGTAGATTGATTCCCAGTTCTCTGAGAAACTACCAAATTGATTTTCAAAGTGGTTGTACAAGTTCGTACTCCCACCAGCAATGGAGGAGTGGTCCCCTTGCTCCCCATCCTTGTCAGCATGAGCTGTGACTTGTATTATTGATCTTAGCCATACTGCAATTCTGACAGGTGGAATCTCAAAGTACTTTTTATTTACACTTCCCTGATAACTAAAGATTCTGAATAATTATTTGTTTCTCAGCCAATACAACTTCCTCTATTGAGAATTCTCTGTTTAGATCTATACCCCACTTTGAATTGAATTATATCATTTGTTGATGTCTCGTTTCTTGAGGTCCCATTTGTTAGCTACTGATCTTGTGAGTGTTCGGTTGAGGAAATTATCTCCTGTGCCAATGCATTCAAGGCTAGTCCCTACTTTCTCTTCTGCAAGTTCATTATGCCTGGTTATATGTCAAGGGTTTTGATCCTCTTGAATTTTGTTCAGTGTAATAAATATGGATCTATTTTCATTCTTCTACATGCAGACATCTAGTTAGACCAACATGATTTGTTGAAGATAGTTTCATTTTTCCTTTGTGTTGTTCTGGCTCCCTTATCAAAAGCCATGTGTCCATAGCTGTGAGGATTTACATGTAGACCATTGGTGTCAGTTTGATTCCATTGATCAATGTGTCTGTATATATGTCAATACCATGTGGGTTTTTATATTGACCTTTTTTCTAGAGTATCTTGAATTTTATCCATATCAAATCCACATGTTCTCCATTCCCTTGCCCATTCTCCTTGCCCCTCCTCCCCTTCCTTCCTGCATACACACTAACTTGCCTTTCATACCTATAACAGTTATATCCAATTTAGGATTTACAAATGAGATAAAATATGCAATGCTGATCTTTCTGAAACTGACTTATTTCACCCATTATAATATGATGATTAGTGTTTGCATCCCTTTTACAGTCAACTATATTATCCATTCTTCATTATGTCTGAATGAAGCTCCTCTGGGCATGTGTGCCAAATGCTTTTTATCCACCTCTTTATAGGACCCTAAAATAATTTCATAAAGTGGGGATTTTAAATAGTCCTACAATAAATATAGGTGTACGACATACTAACTTGGAGTCCTTTGGGTATACAATAAGAGTTAGTATAGCTAGATCTAATGGTAACTCTATTTTAGCCATGTTGTAAGGGTATGTAGCCATATGTAAGGGGTCACCTTTCTGCTGATTTTTTGGCTAGTGTCCAATGCCCTTGATAGCCATTCTAACTTGTGGATTCTCGAAGTAGATATGATAAACACTTCTCTGATGATGACTAAGGATGTTGACTATTTTTCATGTGTTTATTAAAAATGTATCCTCCATGTTCTGAGGAACATCTAGTTCATAAGCATGTTTAGAAACTGCTTTGTGTATTTGAGATCTTTTTAGGTAGTTAGCTGAATTAATGTTTAGCTATCCTAAATATTAATCCTTTATCTGATCTATAGTTAACAATACATTTTCCCTTTTTCTGCAGGCTATCTCTTTCCTAAATTTTTTCCTTTGCTGTATAGACTTTTGAGAAATAAAAACAGAAGCACCAAGGTAAAATGTCAACATTGAAAATACTGACTCCTGGAACTTCACAGAAAGCAGATTTGCAGATGACATTCAGTGGCAAGAGTGTTTATTAAAGAATTCCCTTGGTACTCACAACTATGGAAGAGATGGAGAGACAAGTTGATCTGAGTAAGAGGTCTGTTGTAATGCATGCCAGGCAACTCCACAGGGAATTCATAAGCTAAAACTACCTGTCAGAGTAGCCATGAGAAGCTCAAATGGGCTATCTTCAATTCAGTCTTAGAAGTAGGTTACTCTAAGAAGAATGTGACCTTGAGTTGGGCAGCTCTCCATGTTAAGAAGATCCCTGGAGGCTGCCTGCAGGTAGCTCACACATCAGCTTGGACTAATTTCTTTTATGTGATTCTGGAAGGCATCTGTGAACCAAATAAAACTTAAGGTCTCAGGTACAACATATTTTATACAACCAGGTATATGTTCCAAGAGAATACAACATTTTTCATAGATAAATGATAGTTTTAAATTAACGTTATCGATAGTTGATATTATTTTATTTAAGTTTATTCATTTTTTGTTTGTTACTGGGAGAGATAAGCTTTTTTGTATGCTTTGCTCATGAAACAGAATGTTTTCCTAATATGCAAAATTGAAATTGGTATTGCATTCTGGAAATAGAAAACTTTGCATCAAGATATCTAAGGAACATATTCAACCTGATTTTAGTTTTTTTTTTTTGTTTTTTTTTTGTTTTTCCGGAGCTGGGGACCGAACCCAGGGCCTTGCGCCTGCGAGGCAAGCGCTCTACCGCTGAGCTAAATCCCCAAACTCAACGTGATTTTAAATTACTTTAAAATCAAACTTTTAAAGAATTATATAAGGATAATATTAACTATAGTTTCTATGTTATGTTCACATATTAGTATTAAAATATCAGTGAATTTTAATTGGAAGTTTTCTGTTAGAGTTCTCATAAGAAACTTTGATTTAGCCCAGAACAATTTAGGAATGATTAAATTGACAAGCATGAGGCTACTGTTGGTCTATACCAGTTTCTTCTAATAAAAGAATTTGATGTCTAATTCTGGTTGAAAAAAAAAATCAGGAAACTGACCATGGCCACCCAAAACTTAGGGCTGCCACCAAGTAGCATGTATAAATTTACCATACCTGTTACTCCGTTTTTGTTTGTCTGTTTATGATCCTCAGTTATGAACAGAAATCATGAGGGTTAAACATTGACTGGCAGGAAAAATGTACTAATAAGTGGATATTAGCCCAAAAGCTTGGATTACCCAAGATACAACCCAAAGACCACATGAAGCTCATGAAGAACGATGGCCAGAGTGCAGATGCTTCAGTCCTTCTTAGGGGGAACAAAAATATTCACAGGAGGAGATATGGAACAAAGTTTGGAGCAGAGACTGAAGGAATGGACATTCAGACCCTTCCCCACCTGGGGATCCAGCCTGTATATGTACAGCCACCAAACCCAGACAATATTGCTGATACCAAGAAGTGCATGCTGACAGGATATAGCAGTCTCCTGAGAGGCTCTTCCACAGCACAACAAATACAAAGACAAATGCTCACAGCCAACCACTGAACTAGAACAGGATCCCCAAAGGAGGAGTTAGAGAAATGATTGAAGGAGATGAAGGGGTTTACCACCCCATAAAAACAACAATACCAACCAACCAGAGGTCCCAGGGACTAAACCACCATCCGAAGAGTACACATGGACAGACCCATGCCTCCAGCTGCATATGTAGCAGAGGTTGGGCACCAGTGGAAGGAGAAGTCCTTGGTCTTGCCAAGGCTGAATCCCCCAGTGTAGGGGAATGTCAGGGTGGGGAGGTGGGAAGGGGTGGGTGGGTGGAGTGTTAGAAAGGGGATAACATTTGAAGTGTAAATTTAAAAATATCCAATAAAAAATAAGTAACTGAATCTTACAAGAAAACAATTTCACATCCCCACTGTTCTTAGCTCTGTGGCAGCAATCCAAATGCAGAAAGTCCAAGTATTTATACAAGTACTGAGTATAAGTACTGAACAAAGCAGGCACCACATTTTAACGATATAGAAACCTGTGACTATATAAAGGATAAATACTATCTTCAGCAAATGGCTACTAGACTTTCCTTAAATGAGTCCCTAACAGAAACTTTGATGCAAAACTTCTATGGTAAAAAAAAGACTAAACCCATCACTTCTTAGTACTGATTGTCTTTCAACAGTTTTAAGATTCAATGATTCCACTGCTTTATTTTAATTTCCCCCAAAGAAGTTTTCACAGCTTCTTGAACTTTCCACACACATGGATCCTCGAAATCTAAGGGAGATCTACTGAGTCAATGAAGGTTCTCAATTACCTCACAGTGTTGTAACTACAACTGCATTTAAGCTATCACTTCCAGAATCATAAATACAAATTCACCACAGGAAAGCCCATTTCCCAGCATTCTATAAATATTGCTGAAAGACTTCGTCAAAATAGCACATCTTTTATTTCTTCATTGTTTTCAACACCAGGATCACCAGAAATTACTCCTTCTAAATCAAGTTTCATATCTTTTTAAAATTATGCCTAGTGTTTAAAATTTTAATATACTATTCTTGGATTCAGAACATCGTTGTAACTCCACCGTTACACCGTTGTGCTTTCCACTGTCTTAGCATTCAGGAAATCGTCATATATTAAAGAACATGGAAATATCTCCTACCCCTACTCCACAAAGCCTTTTCATTTCTTGCAGAAGCCCCTGCATCCCATCTTAATTCCCTTCTTAGTCACACTTTTATTCTTATCACATTTTTTTTACTTATTCTTTTTTAACAAATAAAGCTAGATTTGTTTGTGATGGACAACATAATATTACGATATGAAGAGTCTTCAGTTCTGACTTTAAAGATAGCTCTGGAGGACTGGTACTTACAATGGAGTCATGTCAGTTGTGTTTTCTTGCATAGTATATTACTCTATAACACCAACATTGGCAGGGAGCTCCATGATTCTAGGCAACATGTATCTTTCTTTCTCCCTGTGGCAAGTAACAGAAGATCAAAAGGTAGTAGGGAATTGACATGTCTCAACTAAGCAGGGTGTCAGTATGGAACCTGGATTTACTATACAACAGTTAGCAAACACTCTCTGCTGCCAGTCATGCATCTCTGCAGTAGAATTGAAGACAAAAGCATTTCAAAGTAGAGAGAAAGAGAAGAAGCGAGATATGGACTGTCTAGAAGACTTCCTTAAGTTTATGACCATGTTGTAGTTATAAGGTGATTCTCCTCACCTGTTTTCTCTAAAAGAATAACCTAACATATTTCCAAAAGTAAGCAATTATATTCTAATTAACGTATAATAAAATGCTTATAAACCTTAGGATCACTTAACTTTTATTAGCTGCATAATCTTGAAGTACTTATAATTTCTTATTCTGAAAATGGAAACTGCTAAAATGTAGAGGAATTAATATATTGTAATAATATATTAAAAATTTTCATGTCCATTACCTCCTTGATAAAGCCAGTGTTAAGGAAACTACTTAGTTTAGTTTCTTCCAAGAATTAAAATGTATATTATTTATGAATATTAAATTACCACCCAAATACTAGCAACAACAACAAAAAATAGTTCAAGCTAGTAGTGGTGGCATACCCCTTTCACTCCAGCACTTGGGAGGCAGAGGAAATCAGATCTCTGAATTCATGTCCATCCTAGTCTTCAGAGCTAGGTGTAGGTCAGCCAAGACTACAGAGGAAAACCCTGTCTCAAAAAACAAACAAATAAACAAATGAAACAAAACCAAAACAGAAATAACAACAAAAAATTAAAGAAACTGTGACCTTCCCAGATTCCTTATTTCTCTTCCTGTTTTTGCTGTCGGAGTTCCATCATGTATGCAACAACAGCAAGATTTCCAGCACCATAAAAACAATTAACTTTACTTGAGACTTCAAACTAATTTTAAAACTGTGAGTTACCCTCACATTTTTCCTTTGTGATATATTGATAGTCCCCCCATTTAACTTTGATCTGTTTTGAAGGAAAAAAACTATTGAAGTTCTGCCATAATTTCAAAAATATTATCAGATAGTGATGCTGAACTGTCTGTTGTGGGGACCTGATGAAAGCCTACGTGAATGTTTGAGAAGAGAAGAGAACTTTTCATGAAAGTTTGTTATTGTCAAGGACTGATACCTCTGACCCACAGAAATTAGCAAAGTCTTCCCTGGTTAGTGTGGTCATGTCGGTAGTATATGAATAAACTTATCAACCTTATCTTCCTTCTCCAGCATGACCACACCTAGACTGTTCCCTCTAAGGTACCAGCTAAGTCCTCTCCCCAGCTGTTCTATTCATAATAAACAAGCTGAGTTTCCTGTTGAATGTTTGATGCTGATTTATCAGAGCAAGAACATCCTTGCTGATCCCAACTTTAATGCACATAAATGTCTGTGTCTGTCCATGTTTCTTTGCCCCCTCACCCCAGTCATGTCTCCAGACCCAGCCATGATGGACACAGTTCATCTGCAATAGGATGAAAGTTCTCTTTATCTTATTTCTACTACACCTATGAACATACTTTCTACTACAAGAATTTTTCATAATATTCACTTTGTTCCTCGGACTTCTTTATATCTAGAGACACATAATCAATCAAAATGGATAAATAAATAAATGTAACTTCTCTTCCTATTTATATGCCTTTGTAGTTAATATGAACCCTTATTTTCACTGTTTGGCTTCAACAAGGTGGTTTCTATAATCTGATAATCTTTTGTTTTGTTTTGTTTTGATTTACCATTCTGGGGACTGAGTACATGACCTACCTGGTCTTCTAGTGATTGACAGCTTCACCCTCTAATAATAGTGTCACTAGATGATCATTTTTCTCTCTGGAACTTTAAAAACTTCACTTTGTATTATATTTGAAAAATCCTAATGTTCATCTATAATTTTTTTCTCAAGTATTTGGCCAGAGTTCGTGTAAATGTGTGAATTTTACCTATAAAAATTATGGGTGAAGTGTATATAAAATTTGTTAAAGTCATAGAAATATTAGTTCAACAAATTCTCACTAAGCAAATTCATTGATATAATGAGTATAAACATAACTTTTATTCTCTTGATGTAATTGTCATCTTGGAAGCTATTTGTTGAATAAATTCACCCTTTCTAGCTCTTTCTGAACGCTGGCTATCTAGTTCAATTTAGCAGTTTTGGCTCAAACTTCTTTCCAAGATGGCTGATTCAACCTGCCTTCTCTAAGTTTCTCATTGAATTGCGTTTCTTGCCCTCAAAATTAACTCTAGCAAACTGTTCTAATCATTTGATTCCTTCTCATTCTGTGGATCACTCTGACTTCACCTGTGTTAGGCTTATTCTCTCTGTAACCTGTCTGAAACTGTCTCAGTAAAAACTGCCTCTTCTCCAAGAGGAACTGCCACCAACTGAACTGACATGACCTCAACTCCATTGTATTGCTTCTCCACTTACTCCCAACAAACTGACTCAACTCCTCTACACTGAACTCAACTCACTGAAAAGTACTGACTCTCTCTTCTTGCATTGCTCTTAAATAGCCTCCCTTTCCTGCCTCTTCTGAAAATTGGACAGATCCTATCTCTGACTCATTCTGTCAGATCATTCTCTGACCTATCAGTTTGTCTGCCCCTCAGTTAGACATCACTTTCAAACATGCCTGCTTCTATCTACAAACTAACCATACCTGCATTGTTTAGAATTAATAATGTGCTCTACAAGTGTGTCCCTTGTTGAGGTTTGGTCTTGTTGTCTATTATAATTTTAAATGTACACCCCAAGACTGGAGTCTACACACAGACCTAAGTAACCCTGCATCCAAATTATTTCTAATTGGTAAATAGATATCAACAACTAATAGCTGGGCAGAGGAGGCATAGGTGGGGTTTAGGTTTTCTAAGCTTGGGGTCAGAAGAGAACCAGAGTAGAGAAGAAGAAGGTGCAGGAGGAGAAAGGAGAAGCTCTATGAGTTAGAAGAGTCATAAAATATGGCCCTGAGGGCTGGCCAATTGGGGTGAAGCAGCTCAGATGAAATATAATAAATACCAAGTAATAACTCAGAGAAATCAGTAGGAATGCAGATTCTAGCAACATAGAGGGTAGGTATCTGCTGTTCAATGTTTATTATAAATATAAAGGTTGTGTATGTCTTTTATCCAAGAATGAAATGATCAAAGCTGGGTAGAAATCTCAGGTCAAGGTTAAATAATTTCCACTACAGTCTATATTCTAACCAGAGCTGCTATGCTGTGGGATTTAAATTCCTCTACAAATGAGCTCCTCATCTTAGTAGCAGAAGTAGACTTCAAATACTAGACTTCAGCTCTTAACTCTTCCTCCCAACTAAAGTAAGCAATAACATTATTCCTCCATGTTTTTGTGCTTTGGGTTAGTGACATTAACTTCCAGTTTAGGTGTCATTCCACAAACTACTAGTAAAGAAAACAACATGCATATTTTTACTGGACATTTTATGTATTTAAACATCAAATGTTATCCCATTTCCCGGTTTCCCCTCAAGAATTCCCTTATCTTATCCCCCTCCCCATGCTCTTAAGAGGGTGCTTCCCCTGTCACCCACCACTCCCACCTCACCACTCTCATATTCCCCTTCACTGGGGAATAGAGTCTTCACAGGACCAAGGGCCTCTCCACCTACTGATGCCAGATAATGCCATCCTCTGCTACATATGTGTCTAGAGGCATAGGTCGCTCCATGTTTACTCTTTGGTTCCTGGTTTAGATCCTGGGAGCTCTGGGGGAGGGAGTCTGGTTGGTTGGAATTGTAGTTCTTCCTATGGGGTTCAGTCCTTTCTCTAACTTCTCCATTGCAGTCCCCATGCTCAGTCCAATGGTTGGCTGTGAGCATCTGACTATGTATTTGCTGGGCTCTGGCAAAGTCACTCAGGAAACAGCTATAAGGGCAACTGTCACAAGCACTTCTTGGCATCAGCAATAGGGACATCTGGGTTGTTTCCAGTTTCTGACGACTATAAATATGGCTGCTATGGACATAATAGAGCATGTGTCCTTTTTACATATTGGACCATCATTTGAGCATATGTCCAGGAGTGGTATAGCTGGGTCCTCAGGTAGTACATGTCCAAATTTCTGAGGAAGAACCACAGAGATTTGCAGAGTGGTTGTACCAGTTTGAAATCCCACCAACAATGGAGAAGTGTTCCTCTTTCTCCACATTCTCATCAGCATTTCTTGTCACCTGAGTTTTTGATCTTAACCATTCTGACTTGTGTAAGGTGGAATCACAAGGCTGTTTTGATTTGCATTTCCCTGATGACTAAGGATGTTGAACATTTCTTTAGGTGCTTCACAGCCATTCAATATTCCTCAGTAGAGAATTCTTTGTTTAGCTCTGTATTCCATTTTAATGGGGTAATTTGGTTCTCTGGAGTCTAACATCTTAAGTTCATTGTTTATATTGGATAATAGTCCTCTATAGAATGGAGAATTGGTAAAGATTCTTTCCTAATCTGTTGGTTGGCATTTTGTCCTGTTGAGAGTGTTCTTTGCCTTTCAGAAGCTTTGCAGTTTTACAAGGTCCCATTTGTCAATTGTTCTTAGAGCATAAGCCATTGGTCTTCTGCTCAGGAAATTTTCTTCTGTGCCCATGAATTCAAGGCTCTTCCCTACTTTCTCTTCTCTTACTTTGAGTGTATCTGGTTTTATGTAGAGGTCCTTGATTCACTTGGACATGAGCTTTGTACAAGGCAATAAGAATGGATCAATTTGCACTCTTCTACCTGCTGACCTCCAGTTGAACCAGCACCATTTGTTGAAAATGCTGTCTTTTTTCCATTGGATGTTTTTAGCTCCTTCAGGAAAGAACAAGTGACCATAGGTGTGTGGGTTCATTTCTAGGTCATCAGTTCTCTTCCATTAATCTACCTTCCGGTACCAATACCATGCAGTTTTTATCATGATTGCTCTGTAATACAGCTTAAGGTCAAGAATGTTGATTCCCCCAGAAGTACTTTTATTGTTAAGAATACTTTTTGCTATCCTGGGTTTTTTATTATTCCACATAAATCTGCAAATTGCTCTTTCTAGCCCTATAAAAATAAAGAATTGGGCAGGAAATTTGATGGGGATTGCGTTGAATCTGTAGATTGCTTTCAGAAGATTTTTACTCTATTAATCCTGCCAATCAACGACCATGAAAAATTTTCTATCTATTGAGATCTTCTTTGATTTCTTTCCTCACTTGAAATTCTTGTCATACAGATCTTTCACTTTCTTGGTTAAACTCACCCCAAGGTATTTTATATTATTTGCAACTATTGTGAAGAGTGTCATTTCCCTAATTTCTTTCTTAGCCTGTTTATCCTTTGAATAGATGAAGGCTACTGATATGTTTGAATTAATTTTATATCTAGCCGCTGGACTGAAGTTGTTTATCAGGTTTAAGTGTTCTCTAGTGGAAATGTTTGGGTCACTTACGTATACTATCATATCATCTGCAAATAGTGATTTTTGACTTCTTCCTTTACAATTTGTATCCCTTTGACTTTCTTTTTTTTCTTTTTTTTTTATTAACTTGAGTATTTCTTATATACATTTCGAGTGTTATTCCCTTTCCCAGTATCCGGGCAAACATCCCCCTCCCCCTTCCCCTTCCTTATGGGTGTTCCCCTCCCAACCCTCCCCCCATTGCCGCCCTCCCCCCACCAGTCTAGTTCACTGGGGGTTCAGTCTTAGCAGGACCCAGGGCTTCTCCTTCCACTGGTGCTCTTACTAGGATATTCATTGCTACCTATGAGATCAGAGTCCAGGGTCAGTCCATGTATAGTCTTTAGGTAGTGGCTTTCTTCTAATGAGATAATCACGTGTTTTTTCCTTTGAGCTTATTTATATAGTGGATTATTTTGACAGATTTCCATATACTGAATCATCCCTGCAACCCTGAGTTGAAACATACTTAATCATGGAGAATAATTGTTTTTATGTGTCTTGGATTCGGTTTGCAAGAATTTTATTGAAGATTTTTGCAATGATATTTATAAAGGAAATTGATCTGTAATTCTCTTTCTTTGTTGAGTTTTTTTTGTTGTTTGGGTAGACACTTCATACTCATCAAAGGAAAAATCTACCGAGATGAACTTCAATTCTGAACATAAAAGCACCAACATTCATAAAAGAAACTCTACTAAAGTTTGAAGCACACAATTGCACCTCACACAATAAGAGTAGGAGAGTTCAACACCCCACTCTCAGCAATGGACAGATCATGGAAACAGAAACTAAACAGAGACATGGTGAAACTCAGGAAGTTATGAGCCAAATGGATTTAACAGATATCAATAGAACATTTCATCCTAAAACAAAAGAATATACCTTCTTCTCAACATCTAATGGCACCTTCTCCAAAACTGACCATATATTCAGCCACAAAACAGGACTCAATAGATACAAGAAGATAGAAAAATCTATGCAACCTATCAGATCACCACAAACTAATGCTGGTCTTCAATAAGAAACAAACAAAAAAAAACCCAGAAAGCCCACATATATGTGGAAACTAAACAACACTCTACTCAGTGATAACTTGGTCAAGGAAGTAATAAAGAAAGAAATTAAAAACTACTTAGAATTTAATGAAAATAAAGACACAACCTACTCATAATTATGAACACAATGAAAGCAGTGCTAAGAGGAAAAAAAATCATAGCTCTGAGTGCCTCCAAAAAGACACTGGAGAGAGCATACACTAGAAGCTTGAAAGCACAACTGTAAGTTCTAGACAAAATGAATCAAATGCACCCAACAGGAGTAGACAGCAGGAAATAATCAAACTCGGGACTGAAATCAACCAAGTACAATCAAAACAGAACTACACAAAGAATCAACAAAACCAGGAGCTGCTTCTTTGAGAAAATCAACAAGATAGATCAAGCCTTAGCCAGACTAACCATAGGGCACAGAGACAGTATCCAAATTAACAAAATCAGAAATGAAAAGTGAGACAAACAAGAGAAACCAAGAAAATTCGAAAAATGGTCAGATCTTACTACAAAAACCTATACTCAACAAAGCTGGAAAATTTGAATAAAATGGACAATTTTCTAGACAAATACCAGGTACCAAAGTTAAATCAGGATGAGATAAACCATCTAAATAATACCATAACTCCTAAAGATATAGAAGCAGACATTAAAAGTCTCCCAAACAAAACAAGTACAGGATCAAATGGGTTTAGTGCAGAATTCTATTAGACCTTCAAAGAAGACATAATACCAAGACTATTCAAACTATTCCACAAAATAGAAACAGAATGAATCCTACCCATATTTGTAGGCACAATTACACTTATACATAAACATGTGTTTTTGAGAATAAATTATAAAAGAAATCTTTTGCAAATATGCCAATGAAAGTAATATGTGTATGACAGGTTCTACTCATGTTCAGATGTTCCTCTCTATCATATATGTAATACTACCAAAGTATTTTTAAATGTAATTGTATCATTTTGCACATTTAAGGTACAATGACTAATCAGTGCTAATAAGCTATGGCTTTCTCAACCCTTTTAACTCTGGGGTTTGTTGCTGATATTGTTGTTGTTATTGCCATTATTGTTGATGTTGGTGCTGCTTTAATCTTTGACATGGTTGTGTGTTCAGTTTTCTTTTTGTATAATTTTATTTTTTTGAATATAGATTTATTTCATACAATACATTTTGATAATAGTTTCTCATCTTCAAATTCCTTCTAGAGCCTCACCTCATCCCCAATGACCCAAATCTACACCCTTTCTTTCTCTTTCCCATTAAAGAGCAAAAAGCTACTTGATGCCCTGTCTTTCTACTGGAGGTAGACTCTATAAGCTCCCTTTCCCCCATACCTAATCATGTTTGCCTTTTCCCCTTCCCCTCCTTTCTCCCACTGCATCTTGTGGTTGCTTTCTTCTTCCTCCCAAGTAAGATTGAAGCATCCTTTCTTGGGCCCCTCTGCTGTTTAACTTTCTTGAGTTCTATGGATTTTATCCTAGGTATTCTGTACTTTTTTTTTTACTAATATCCACATATTAGTGTCAGTACATAACATGCCTTTTCTTTTGGGTCTAAAATACCTCACTCAGGGTGATATTTTCTAATTCATTCACTTGCCTGCAAAACTCCTGATATATTCACTCTTAATAGCTGAATAATATTCTGTTGCATAAATGAGCCACATTTTCTATATCCATTCTTTCATTCTGGGACATCTGAATTGTTTCCAACTTCTGGCTGTCTTGGATAAGGCAACTATTAACATAGTTGAGCATGTGCTCCTTTTGGGTATATGCCCAAGAATGTTATAGCTGGATCTTAGTGGAGGGATGGGGTTGACATTCTACTGTCAAAAACTCTGATGCAGAATTGTTTCTGTCTAAAAGAACTGGAGGAACAATAATGGAGAAGAGACTGCAGGAAAGGAGGTTCAATTTTGAATCTATCTCAACAGGAGGCTCTAAGACTTGACACTACTGCTGATCTATGGTATGCTTACATACAGGAGCCTAATATGTCAATCGTCTGAGAGGCCCAACAAACAGCTGACTGAGACAGATGTAGATACTTAGACACAACCATTGGGCTGAAGTTAGGGAGCTCTGTGGTTGATTTAGGGAAAGACTAAAGGAAACTGAGGATGAGGGCTACCCCTAGAAAGACCAGCAGTCTCAACTAACCTGGACCCTTAACATTTCTCATACACTGAGCCACCAACCAAGCAGTATACAAAATCTGGTTCAAGGTCCCCAACACATATATAGCAGAGGACTGCCTGGTCTGACCTCAGTGGGAGAAGATAGGCCCCAGGAGTGGGGAGGCCTTGCAGGGTATGCTCTTGGAGACAGGAGGGAGGAGGAATGAGATGAGGAACTGTGGGAGAGCAGATCAGGAGGCAGACAAGTATTGAATTGAAAAAATTAAGGTAATAAAATAAAAAAGCCAAATATACAGACACACAACAGAGTAGGGCAATACAAGCAAGTAATCTAGAAGAACCTAAGGTAAAGCACAAAAAACATAGAGAGATGCTGAGAATGCGTTAGCATGGGTAGAAATTCCATAAACAACACAAAGAATGCCATTGAGTTGATCCTGTATTGGCCATCTACTGTGGGGAATGGGAACCTGCCATTACATGGAAGCAATACTCTGAAGTAAGCTTTTTTATTTTGTGAGCTGCTGTCAACTGGAAATGGTTTCTGGTTAAAAGGTGTGGTGAATATCCACTTCTTTTAGCTCTGGGACCCCACCTGGCTTAGACCTATGGCAGCCCTATGCATGCTGTCCCAATCTCTGTACGTTTATCTATGTCAGCCATGTTGAGTCTAGAAAGCCTTGTCGATTCTGAGGGACATCAATTTCCATTGTTTCTTACAGTCCTTTTTCTTTTTAACAAAGTTTCATAGACCGTAAGGTTAGGGATTTGAGGGAAGTATCCCATTTAGGACTGACATTTTCAAGGTCTCTCAGTTTTCCTGCATGTTTTTCAATAGTATGACTCTTTTTTTTCCAATCTACTACAGATGAGAGATTCTCTGATGAAAGCTGAGAAAGGCAATGGTGTATAAGTATGTATAAAGTCATTAGGAGCCATTTTATTGCTTTATCCCTTTGGTAGATGAAAGTGTGTGGTTTTCCTCTAGGTCCCTGGCCTATCTAATTTTAGGTTCATGGCCACAGAGGAGTATCCAACATAGGTTAACACCAATAAAACAGTGGTTGGCCAACACATTTGGTTTTAATTCAATTATCACTATACAGAAAGAGATTTTCTTAGTTATAAATACAGTTAAATATTCTTAGTTTTTAAATGATTGCTGTGAAACCATCTGCTTTTAAAGGTGATTAGATTAATCACACCTTAGTGACTTAGTTTTGTCTTTTCTATATATATAACCATTCTGTTTACTGTCATTCTTATCTTTATGTCCTTGTCACTTTTGTTTGTTTACATAAGTGCTTTGTGTCTCCATCCTTTCCATATTCTTCTAGCATCTCATTTTTGAGGATTAGCATATGTCTTATAGTTTCTTAGATACATTTATAACTAGTTAAAAGCTACTTTCAAACATTTCCATTTTTTGGAAATGTTATACTCTGTACGAGAACATTTCTCCTTCCTGTTTGATATCATAATGATATAACTCTTTTCACTTATCACACATGGCCATTACTGCTGCTACTATTCTAAAGAATCAAATGATAATATTTACCATCTCCAACACTTTCTTCTTTACATCCACCTTTTCACTGAAGAATTTATTTTAGTAATCCTCAATATGCAGGAGAACTCACCACAAAGTTATGCTGTCATTCTTTATTAGAAGTAAGTCAAGTACAAAGTGGGTAAGTAGCATGCTCAAGGCTACAGCCATACAAGTACAAATTAGCAAGAGAGTACATGGAAGAAGCAGAAAACTGTTTTTTGCTTATGAAGACCAATTAGTTTATGGGATACTTATATAAAATCATACACCAAAGTATTTCCATAGAAACAAGGTACTGTGATAAAATATTTTATTGTTAATAAAAAATGAAGACCATGATTGTTGTATGTTAAGATGAAATACTCATAATATGTATGCAAAGAATCTTTAACAGTCATTACTATCCTTACTTTGTGTGGGGACCATAAGCTAGAAAAAATGACTTCTTGTACATCCAGAGTCTGTGGTTAAATTTCATGTTTTTCTGAACACCTGGATTCAATGGCACTACCTTCTTTTACTTCCTAGTGTGTGCAATGAAAAAGTTAATGGCATATGACTAATGTTACCATAAATTTCCTGCCTCTGCTTAGTTATTTGCAAACTGCTTTCCACTGCATACTCCTTTGCTCACCCCTGCTTCCTACCTTATTACCCACTATCATCCATTTCTTTATGATTTTCCAGATTCAGGAGAGAAGCAGTGCAAACAGAAAGGAGTTGTGGGAATGTGCTCTTGTACACCAGATGGCTGATGTGTGTCAGATTTGAGAAATCCAGTAAATCAGGGGAAGCATGCTGTTAAGGATCCTCTCAACCCTTCCACTACACAATGACCTTGAGAGTTTAATCTAGAAACTAGTTACTTACAATAAACATATTACTCATCAAAGAGAAGCTTCATCCTACCAATTAGAGTTTATGTTGCAAAGCTAAATCATGAGCATAGCATCTCTAGAATAAAATGACAACATCTGGTTGGTTTCTGTCATTATGTCGATTGGCCTCAGCAGTTGGGAACAACAGCAGTACCCTTTTAGCTATTCAGAAGTTTCATTTAATAGTCCTGTTGTCAAAGAGATATTTGAAACATGTTGGGTTTTTTTTTTTTTTGAATTATTTCATTTAGCTTAGAAACTGAATTTCTGTCAAATAAAAGGTGTTTTTTAAGTACAAGAAATCTAAAAGTATTATGAGAAGTTAATGAAAGAAATAAGAGATTGATTATAAAAGTGATTTTTTAACTTTGCAGGTCACTGTCACTTCTTTATGTCCTTCTAAACTATGAGCCTCTTCCGTGCTTTCCTTCTGTGTTGAGCCCTCACCCTCCTGTCTCCACCAGCAAGAACTGTTCCATCCTGTCTTTAATTGTGCTTCATACTCCTTTCTACCCTGAGACTCAGGGTACCCTATTATGCGGTTCTGTGAAAGTCTGAGTTTAATTATATCCGAGAAGAGCTTAATGACATCTTCACTTTTCAGGAAGAGAAATACATAATATGTATTTTTACATATAGGATCTGATAAAAACTTTTGGCCTTAGATACATGTTATAATTAGATGAAAGAAATAATTCATTATTAGCATTAGGAATGAAGAAACCTCCCTTCTGTTTCTCTATCGTGTCTTTTAACCTATGAGCATAAAACAATTAAGTTGCTAGTTTTGGCAGATAAAATACAAAGTATCCAGTTGAATATAAATTTCAGATGAATATAAATAATTTAGGTCCTATTCATGTTTCAAATGTATTATGGTCATCATGTGTTTCAACTGACAAGCCTAAAATTTCAAAGATTTCAGCTCATAGTGAGAAATAGTACAATAATGTGTAAGTGAACAAATTTTTAAGGATGCAGATTGTCTGCAATGGTCATCTATGGATAGTGGAGGGCAGAAAATCTTTTTTCATTTATTCTTACAATTGGCAGGTCCTTGTCTTTTTATTATAGAGTCATGAATTCTGGTAAAATTTTCATGCTAAACAATTAGGAAAAACTATTTTCCATATCTAAATTCACATGTCACATTCATGCAATGTTTAATAGCATTTTATAGGTCATGTCTTCAACATGTTCTTTTTCAATGCTAAATTAAAATAAAAGACAATGCTGTAAATATAAAACATTTAAGTTTGAGTTGATTAAATTATTCTGTAATTCTAACACTGTTTATTGTTATTCTTATCTTTCCTAAATGAAGATATTTTCCTAAGATGTTTTTATTTAGTATAGTACTATACAGCATTCTATTTCCTGGCATGCCATGTAATCTATAAATCAGTGGGATCGATATATTAAGAGCACTGCTACATAAAATGGAAATGTTAGGGTTATTGTATTCTTGTTAGAATTGACATTCTTGCTACAAATTGACTTTTCTTGTCTTACCTTTGCCTTTAAGCCAATTATGACCTCTAAAGGCGTTAACAATAACAAATCAGAAACAAAAAGAAAATTATCTAACCATACATCTTTGCCCAAATGATTCTTGTCACCATTTTACAATCATATCGTTCTAAATCCCTTATCACATACCTAAATACTCACCTACAGACCATGAATCAATATGCAGTTCACAAATGGTCAATTCCCTCTAGCAAAGTGTACAGTCAGATTCAACAACTTAAGTTTCATGTACTGGGATTTTCTTTCATAATTCTTCCTCGGAGAATTGGATGACAGTGCAACAGTGCTATGTCTGTTTACATTCACAAGTTCCTACACACTACACATCTATACACTGCCACCTTGACATCCTTTCCTCTCATCAACTGATCATAAATAATTCCACATAAATGTAGGATGAAAGAAAGAAGACAGTGTAACAGGAGTAGGCACCATGCACCTTTAGGTCAATTGGTCAATTGTTTTACTTTTTCTTTCAGAATCTGTGTGTGTGTGTGTGTGTGTGTGTGTGTGTGTGTGTGTGTGTGTGTGTGATATGCTATAATCCACAGATCCAAAGAATCTAAGTAACACGTGTGCTTAAGAAGGGGCACATGAACAAAGCTTAAGTCCAAGTGGATCAAGAACCTCCACATCAAACCAGACACACTCAAACTAATAGAAGAAAAACTAGGGAAGCATCTGGAACACATGGGCACTGGAAAAAATTTCCTGAACAAAACACCAATGGCTTATGCTCTAAGATCAAGAATCGACAAATGGGATCTCATAAAACTGCAAAGCTTATGTAAGGCAAAGGACACTGTGGTTAGGACAAAACGGCAACCAACAGATTGGGAAAAGATCTTTACCAATCCTACAACAGATAGAGGCCTTATATCCAAAATATACAAAGAACTCAAGAAGTTAGACCGCAGGGAAACAAATAACCCTATTAAAAATGGGGTTCAGAGACCCTGTGAGAGAGAGACCCAACCGCCTGGTCAGGTGGGCACTCCTGAGGCTGCAGAGCAGAAGAGAGCACCAACACTGCTCACCCCTGCCCACATCCCTGGCCCAAGAGGAAACTGTATAAGGCCTCTGGGCTCCCGTGGGGGAGGGCCCAGGAGCGGCAGGACCCCTGTGCCTGAGACACCACCAGAACCAGAAGGAAACAGACTGGATAAACAGTTCTCTGCACCCAAATCCCGTGGGAGGGAGAGCTGAACCTTCAGAGAGGCAGACAAGCCTGGGAAACCAGAAGAGACTGCTCTCTGCACACACATCTCGGACGCCAGAGGAAAAAGCCCAAGACCATCTGGAACCCTGGTGCACTGAAGCTCCCGGAAACGGCGGCACAGGTCTACCTGGTTGCTGCCGCTGCAGAGAGCCCGTGGGTAGCACCCCACGAGCGAACTTGAGCCTTGGGACCACAGGTAAGACCAACTTTTCTGCTGCAAGAAAGCTGCCTGGTGAACTCAAGACACAGGCCCATAGGAACAGCTGAGGACCTGTAGAGAGGAAAAACCACACGCCGGAAAGCAGAACACTCTGTCCCCATAACTGACTGAAAGAGAGGAAAACAGGTCTACAGCACTCCTGACACACAGGCTTATAGGACAGTCTAGCCACTGTCAGAAATAGCAGAACAAAGTAACACTAGAGATAATCTGATGGCGAGAGGCAAGCGCAGGAACCCAAGCAACAGAAACCAAGACTACATGGCACCATCGGAGCCCAATTCTCCCATCAAAACAAACATGGAATATCCAAACACACCAGAAAAGCAAGATCTAGTTCCAAAATCATTTTTGATCATGATGCTTGAGGACTTCAAGAAAGACGTGAAGAACTCCCTTAGAGAACAAGTAGAAGCCTACAGAGAGGAATCACAAAAATGCCTGAAAGAATTCCAGGAAAACAAAAATAAACAAGTAGAAGCCCATAGAGAGGAGACACAAAAATCCCTGAAAGAATTCCAGGAAAACACAATCAAACAGTTGAAGGAATTAAAAATGGAAATAGAAGCAATCAAGAAAGAACACATGGAAACAACCCTGGATATAGAAAACCAAAAGAAGAGACAAGGAGCTGTAGATACAAGCTTCACCAACAGAATACAAGAGATGGAAGAGAGAATCTCAGGAGCAGAAGATTCCATAGAAATCATTGACTCAACTGTCAAAGATAATGTAAAGCAGAAAAAGCTACTGGTCCAAAACATACAGGAAATCCAGGACTCAATGAGAAGATCAAACCTAAGGATAATAGGTATAGAAGAGAGTGAAGACTACCAGCTCAAAGGACCAGTAAATATCTTCAACAAAATCATAGAAGAAAACTTCCCTAACCTAAAAAAAGAAATACCCATAGACATACAAGAAGCCTACAGAACTCCAAATAGATTGGACCAGAAAAGAAACACCTCCCGTCACATAATTGTCAAAACACCAAACGCACAAAATAAAGAAAGAATATTAAAAGCAGTAAGGGAAAAAGGTCAAGTAACATATAAAGGCAGACCTATCAGAATCACACCAGACTTCTCGCCAGAAATTATGAAGGCCAGAAGATCCTGGACTGATGTAATACAGACCCTAAGAGAACACAAATGACAGCCCAGGTTACTGTATCCAGCAAAACTCTCAATTAACATTGATGGAGAAACCAAGATATTCCATG
Organism: Rattus norvegicus; assembly: GCF_021556685.1. Lineage (NCBI taxonomy): Eukaryota > Metazoa > Chordata > Mammalia > Rodentia > Muridae > Rattus > Rattus norvegicus. Next base: position 48,352,979 of record NC_141537.1, on the reverse strand, counting down.
ACAAAACCAAATTTACACAATATCTTTCCACAAATCCAGCACTACAAAGGATAATAAATGGTAAAGCCCAACATAAGGAGGCAAGCTATACCCTAGAAGAAGCAAGAAACTAATCGTCTTGGCAACAAAACAAAGAGAATGAAAGCACACAAACATAACCTCACATCCAAATATGAATATAACTGGAAGCAATAATCACTATTCCTTAATATCTCTCAATATCAATGGCCTCAACTCCCCAATAAAAAGACATAGATTAACAAACTGGATATGCAACGAGGACCCTGCATTCTGCTGCCTACAGGAAACACACCTCAGAGACAAAGACAGACACTACCTCAGAGTGAAAGGCTGGAAAACAACTTTCCAAGCAAATGGTCAGAAGAAGCAAGCTGGAGTAGCCATTCTAATATCAAATAAAATCAATTTCCAACTAAAAGTCATCAAAAAAGATAAGGAAGGACACTTCATATTCATCAAAGGAAAAATCCACCAAGATGAACTCTCAATCCTAAATATCTATGCCCCAAATACAAGGGCACCGACATATGTAAAAGAAACCTTACTAAAGCTCAAAGCACACATTGCACCTCACACAATAATAGTGGGAGATTTCAACACACCACTCTCATCAATGGACAGATCATGGAAACAGAAATTAAACAGTGATGTCGACAGACTAAGAGAAGTCATGAGCCAAATGGACTTAACGGATATTTATAGAACATTCTATCCTAAAGCAAAAGGATATACGTTCTTCTCAGCTCCTCATGGTACTTTCTCCAAAATTGACCATATAATTGGTCAAAAAACGGGCCTCGAGAGGAACAGAAAGATAGAAATAATCCCATGCGTGCTATCAGACCACCACGGCCTAAAACTGGTCTTCAATAACAATAAGGGAAGAATGCCCACATATACGTGGAAATTGAACAATGCTCTACTCAATGATAACCTGGTCAAGGAAGAAATAAAGAAAGAAATTAAAAACTTTTTAGAATTTAATGAAAATGAAGATACAACATACCCAAACTTATGGGACACAATGAAGCTGTGCTAAGAGGAAAACTGATAGCGCTGAGTGCCTGCAGAAAGAAACAGCAAAGAGCATATGTCAGCAGCTTGACAGCACACCTAAGAGCTCTAGAACAAAAAGAAGCAAATACACCCAGGAGGAGTAGAAGGCAGGAAATAATCAAACTCAGAGCTGAAATCAACCAAGTAGAAACAAAAAGGACCATAGAAAGAATCAACAGAACCAAAAGTTGGTTCTTTGAGAAAATCAACAAGATAGATAAACCCTTAGCCAGACTAACGAGAGGACACAGAGAGTGTGTCCAAATTAACAAGATCAGAAATGAAAAGGGAGACATAACTACAGATTCAGAGGAAATTCAAAAAATCATCAGATCTTACTATAAAAACCTATATTCAACAAAACTTGAAAATCTTCAGGAAATGGACAAATTCCTAGACAGATACCAGGTATCGAAGTTAAATCAGGAACAGATAAACCAGTTAAACAACCCCATAACACCTAAGGAAAAAGAAGCAGTCATTAAAGGTCTCCCAACCAAAAAGAGCCCAGGTCCAGACGGGTTTAGTGCAGAATTCTATCAAACCTTCATAGAAGACCTCATACCAATATTATCCAAACTATTCCACAAAATTGAAACAGATGGAGCACAACCGAATTCCTTCTACGAAGCCACAATTACTCTTATACCTAAACCACACAAAGACACAACAAAGAAAGAGAACTTCAGACCAATTTCCCTTATGAATATCGACGCAAAAATACTCAATAAAATTCTGGCAAACCGAATTCAAGAGCACATCAAAACAATCATCCACCATGATCAAGTAGGCTTCATCCCAGGCATGCAGGGATGGTTTAATATACGGAAAACCATCAACATGATCCATTATATAAACAAACTGAGAGAACAGAACCACATGATCATTTCATTAGATGCTGAGAAAGCATTTGACAAAATTCAACACCCCTTCATGATAAAAGTCCTGGAAAGAATAGGAATTCAAGGCCCATACCTAAACATAGTAAAAGCCATATACAGCAAACCAGTTGCTAACATTAAACTAAATGGAGAGAAATTTGAAGCAATCCCACTAAAATCAGGGACTAGACAAGGCTGCCCACTCTCTCCCTACTTATTCAATATAGTTCTTGAAGTTCTAGCCAGAGCAATAAGACAACAAAAGGAGATCAAGGGGATACAGATCGGAAAAGAAGAGGTCAAAATATCACTATTTGCAGATGACATGATAGTATATTTAAGTGATCCCAAAAGTTCCACCAGAGAACTACTAAAGCTGATAAACAACTTCAGCAAAGTGGCTGGGTATAAAATTAACTCAAATAAATCAGTTGCCTTCCTCTATACAAAAGAGAAACAAGCCGAGAAAGAAATTAGGGAAACGACACCCTTCATAATAGACCCAAATAATATAAAGTACCTCGGTGTGACTTTAACCAAGCAAGTAAAAGATCTGTACCATAAGAACTTCAAGACACTGAGGAAAGAAATTGAAGAAGACCTCAGAAGATGGAAAGATCTCCCATGCTCATGGATTGGCAGGATTAATATAGTAAAAATGGCCATTTTACCAAAAGCAATCTACAGATTCAATGCAATCCCCATAAAAATACCAATCCAATTCTTCAAAGAGTTAGACAGAACAATTTGCAAACTCATCTGGGATAACAAAAAAACTCAGGATAGCTAAAGCTATCCTCAACAACAAAAGGACTTCAGGGGGAATCACTATCCCTGAACTCAAGCAGTATTACAGAGCAATAGTGATAAAAACTGCATGATATTGGTACAGAGACAGACAGATAGACCAATGGAATAGAATTGAAGACCCAGAAATGAACCCACACACCTATGGTCACTTGATTTTTTACAAAGGAGCCAAAACCATCCAATGGAAAAAAGATAGCATTTTCAGCAAATGGTGCTGGTTCAACTGGAGGGCAACATGTAGAAGAATGCAGATCGATCCATGCTTATCAGCCTGTACAAAGCTTAAGTCCAAGTGGATCAAGGACCTCCACATCAAACCAGACACACTCAAACTAATAGAAGAAAAACTAGGGAAGCATCTGGAACACATGGGCACTGGAAAAAATTTCCTGAACAAAACACCAATGGCTTATGCTCTAAGATCAAGAATCAACAAATGGGATCTCATAAAACTGCAAAGCTTCTGTAAGGCAAAGGACACTGTGGTTAGGACAAAACGGCAACCAACTGATTGGGAAAAGATCTTTACCAATCCTACAACAGATAGAGGCCTTATATCCAAAATATACAAAGAACACAAGAAGTTAGACCGCAGGGAAACAAATAACCCTATTAAAAAATGGGGTTCAGAGCTAAACAAAGAATTCACAGCTGAGGAATGCCAAATGGCTGAGAAACACCTAAAGAAATGTTCAACATCTTTAGTCATAAGGGAAATGCTAATCAAAACAACCCTGAGATTTCACCTCACACCAGTGAGAATGGCTAAGATCAAAAACTCAGGTGACAGCAGATGCTGGCGAGGATGTGGAGAAAGAGGAACACTCCTCCATTGTTGGTGGGATTGCAGACTGGTAAAAACCATTCTGGAAATCATTCTGGAGGTTCCTCAGAAAATTGGACATTGAACTGCCTGAGGATCCAGCTATACCTCTCTTGGGCATATACCCAAAAGATGCCTCAACATATAAAAGAGACACGTGCTCCACTATGTTCATCGCAGCCTTATTTATAATAGCCAGAAACTGGAAAGAACCCAGATGCCCTTCAACAGAGGAATGGATACAGAAAATGTGGTACATCTACACAATGGAATATTACTCAGCTATCAAAAACAACGAGTTTATGAAATTCATAGGCAAATGGTTGGAACTGGAAAATATCATCCTGAGTGAGCTAACCCAATCACAGAAAGACATACATGGTATGCACTCATTTGTAAGTGGCTATTAGCCCAAATGCTTGAATTACCCTAGATCCCTAGAACAAACGAAACTCAAGACAGATGATCAAAATGTGAATGCTTCACTCCTTCTTTAAATGAGGAAAAAGAATACCCTTGGCAGGGAAGGGAGAGGCAAAGATTAAAACAGAGACTGAAGGAACACCCATTCAGAGCCTGCCCCACAGGTGGCCCATGCATATACAGCCACCCAATTAGACAAGATGGATGAAGCAAAGAAGTGCAGACCGACAGGAGCCGGATATAGATCGCTCCTGAGAGACACAGCCAGAATACAGCAAATACAGAGGCAAATGCCAGCAGCAAACCACTGAACTGAGAATAGGTCCCCCGTTGAAGGAATCAGAGAAAGAACTCGAAGAGCTTGAAGGGGCTCGAGACCCCAAAAGTACAACAATGTCAAGCAACCAGAGTTTCCAGGGACTAAGCCACTACCTAAATACTATACATGGACTGACCCTGGACTCTGACCCCATAGGTAGCAGTGAATATCCTAGTAAGAGCACCAGTGGAAGGGGAAGCCCTGGGTCCTGCTAAGACTGAACCCCCAGTGAACTAGACTATGGGGGGAGGGCGGCAATGGGGGGAGGGTTGGGAGGGGGACACCCATAAGGAAGGGGTGGGGGGGAGGGAGATGTTTGCCCGGAAACCGGGAAAGGGAATAACACTTGAAATGTATATAAGAAATACTCAAGTTAATAAAAAAAATGGGGTTCAGAGCTAAACAAAGAATTCACAGCTGAGGAATACCAAATGGCTGAGAAACACCTAAAGAAATGTTCAACATCTTTAGTCATAAGGGAAATGCAAATCAAAACAACCCTGAGATTTCACCTCACACCAGTGAGAATGGCTAAGATCAAAAACTCAGGTGACAGCAGATGCTGGCGAGGATGTGGAGAAAGAGGAACACTCCTCCATTGTTGGTGGGATTGCAGACTGGTAAAAACCATTCTGGAAATCATTCTGGAGGTTCCTCAGAAAATTGGACATTGAACTGCCTGAGGATCCAGCTATACCTCTCTTGGGCATATACCCAAAAGATGCCTCAACATATAAAAGAGACACATGCTCCACTATGTTCATCGCAGCCTTATTTATAATAGCCAGAAACTGGAAAGAACCCAGATGCCCTTCAACAGAGGAATGGATACAGAAAATGTGGTACATCTACACAATGGAATATTACTCAGCTATCAAAAACAACGAGTTTATGAAATTCATAGGCAAATGGTTGGAACTGGAAAATATCATCCTGAGTGAGCTAACCCAATCACAGAAAGACATACATGGTATGCACTCATTGATAAGTGGCTTTTAGCCCAAATGCTTGAATTACCCTAGATCCCTAGAACAAACGAAACTCAAGACGGATGATCAAAATGTGAATGCTTCACTCCTTCTTTAAATGAGGAAAAAGAATACCCTTGGCTGGGAAGGGAGAGGCAAAGATTAAAACAGAGACTGAAGGAACACCCATTCAGAGCCTGCCCCACAGGTGGCCCATACATATACAGCCACCCAATTGGACAAGATGGATGAAGCAAAGAAGTGCAGACCGACAGGAGCCGGATGTAGATCGCTCCTGAGAGACACAGCCAGAATACAGCAAATACAGAGGTGAATGCCAGCAGCAAACCACTGAACTGAGAATAGGTCCCCCGTTGAAGGAATCAGAGAAAGAACTCGAAGAGCTTGAAGGGGCTCGAGACCCCAAAAGTACAACAATGTCAAGCAACCAGAGGAATAACACTTGAAATGTATATAAGAAATACTCAAGTTAATAAAAAAACAAAACAAAAACAAAAAAAAAAGAAGGGGCACATGAAACTCACTGTGAAGAGAAAATAGAACAGACATCATGAGTGGATGGGATGGAGGGGTTTCTGGACAGGGAAGGATAGGGACTCAGAAGGATGAAAGAGAGAGCACTAGGAGAAACGACTGGAATTGGAAATCATTTCTGGGTGGAGCTAGAAATCTAGGAGAAGTTTATAACTAAAATCTCAGAATGTATTGTCTCAAAAAATTGATTATTAGACTAAGAATAGTATCCAGTTTATTATGGCTACGGTTTGCTTCAAAATCACACAGGCTTATGTTCTTCTTAATCTATGTGTTATAAATGGAATCCTTACCTGGGACACCACTGTATCTATTGGATTAAGTTGGAAACACCCCCTATCAATTACATTATTAATCTCTATTCAGATGTTACTTAAAACTAGTAGCCATTTCAAGTCATTGTACAAAAGGGTCAGAGTAACCCCCTTTTGGAGTAATGAACTATCTCTAAATCTCAAATATACCCACTTAATAATTTTATACCTAATTCTTGTTTGGAGGAGGAGTCAGAAGAATAAATTTAGTCATTAAAAGGGAATATCTTAATATGTCCCATACTCTCTGAGGTAAAAGGTTACTTTAGTAGAAGATACTTTAGTCAGATTTATCTCCTATCTTTGACAATCTGAAAGCTGGCAATAAGCCAAAACTATTAAGCTAACTGTTAAATGTTGTCATAAATGAATGCAATATCACGTGAAAGGGTAAAGCAATCAAAGTTCCCATGAACTAAATGTTGTATAAGGGCAAAGAGGTTACATGTCTTTGTGGGAGATTACTGAGAAGTTCTCTGCTTGCTAGCTAGAAGTAAACTCTTTGTGAATAGGTATGAGGAAAGGAGACTCAGTGCCTCAACAGATGCTTACAGAATATTATATGTGTTATTTGCTCAAGCAATAAAACCCCCAGTATAACAACTACAATTGAAAATGTATCATAGTTAAGCTTTCAGTCATCTGTACAAATAGAAGCATTGGATGATGATATGATAAAACTCCTCAGCATATACCCAAAGGTGCTCCACCATACCAAAGCTGTCCATGGTAGCTTTATTATTTGTAGTAACCAGAAACTGGAAACAACCTCGCTGTCCCTCAACTGAAGAATAGATAAAGAAAACGAGGTACATTTACACAATGGAGTATTATTCAGCTGTCAAAAACAATGACTCGGGGCTGGGGATTTAGCTCAGTGGTAGAGCACTTACCTAGGAAGCGCAAGGCCCTGGGTTCTGTCCCCAGCTCCGGAAAAAAAAAAAGAACCAAAAAAAAAAAAAACAACAAAAACAATGACTCATGAAATTTGCCAGCAAATGGGTGGAACTAGAAAAGATCATCCTGAGTGATGTGACCCAGACCCAGAAAGACAAACATGGTATGTACATACTTATAAGTGGATATTAGCCATAAAGTAAAGGATAACCATGCTATAATCCACAGATCCAAAGAATCTAGGTTAACAAGTGGGCTTAAGAAGAGCACATGAATCTCACTGTGAAGAGGAAATAGAACAGGCATCGTGGGTGAATGGGATGGAGGGGTTCTGGATAGAGGAGCATGGGAACTTAAAATACCAAGTAGAGGATGGATGAATGGAGAAAATACTAGGAAACAAAACTGGAACCGGAAATCATTTCTGGGTGGAGCTAGAAATCTAGGGAAATGTAAACTCCCAGGAATCTATGAGGCTGACCTTAGCTAAGGCTCTTAGCAATGGGGTTGTGGAGCCTGAATCAGCCCTCTCCTGTAACCAGGAAAGACTTCCAATGGAGGGATTTGGACATCAACCAAGCCACCAAACCACTCACCTACAATTTGTTCTGTTATAAGATATGCTGGGGCAAATGTGGCACAGAAATTATGGGAGGAGCCAACCAAGTGACCAGCTTGAGATCTATGATATGAGAGGGAGCCCACCCCAGACTCTGCCTAGAGTAGCAGGATCCAAAGACTGGATAAGCCAGCAACTTTGGACCGAACCAAACAGCACTGGAAAAGAAAAACAGCCAATGAAATTATTCCTAATGATAGTCTGAGATACACATAGATTGGTGCCGAACCCAGTGGTCATCAGAGAAGGTTCACTCTGCAATTGATGGAAACACATGAAGACACATACAGTTGTACATTAGGTGGAGCCTAGAGAATACTGTAGAACAGGGAAGAGAGGATTGTAAGAGCCAGAGTGGTCAAAAGCATCATAAGAAAACATGTAGGATCAACTACCCTGGGCGTACAGGGGCTCACAGTGACAACAAACCATGAAGCCTGAATGAGCTGGAGCTAGACCTCACCAGATATGTTATAGTGACATGGCTTAGTCTTTTTATGGAACTTCTAACATCAGAAACAGGAGCTATATCTTACTCTGTTGCTTGCTTATATGATGCACTCCTCCTACCAGGTTGCATTGCCCAGCCTAAATAAGAAAGGAGGTGACTAATCTTACAGCAACTTGATATGTTATGGCTGGTTGAATCCATGGTAGGCCTGCCACTTTCTTAAAATAAATGGAGGAGGAATGGATTAGGAGTGGAGTAGGAGTAAAGAGGAAAGGCAGTGGTGAGGGACTGAGAGGAGAGTAGGGAGGAAAATCTGAGGTTGGAATGTAAGAATAATATTTAAAAGAAAATAAAAGTAATGAAAGAAAGAAAGAAAAAAACCATCACTCTTGCATCTTTCAAGACCTTAATGGTGGTACTAATCTACAGAGGAGACGGGTGCTCAGGAGAAAGACTACAGAAGTAAAAATACCAATCCTATTACATGGGACCAAATGCTACTAATAGCACTTATAATAAGTTTTATGTTAGTGTTTATTATATTTCTCTACTGTGCAGTAGTTTTTACTCATTCCAAACTGTACTTATTAAAAGACAATTGCAGAGTGTACTGCACAATGAGTTAAGTGGTATATATAAATCAGTAGCTTGGATTCGTCTCTGGAAAGAGTTTATACACCATACAAACAAACTCCAGGATGGAGAACAGATAATTATTCTGTGAAGGGATTTGACAAAATTCAAAATGCCTTTATGATATATGTTCTAGAAATGATAGAGATAGATGAAATGTCCCTCAAAATGATAAAGAATACAAACAACAAACCCATAAGCAATATTATATTAAATGAAGGCATACTAAAAGTATTCTTCTACAGTACAAATAAATTATTCTAAAGTACAAATAAAGCATTCCTGTAGAACAGGAATGATACAAGGCAGGCCACGCACCACTCTCTTATTTCATGTAGTGCTTAAAGTCTTAGCTATAACAATTAGACAAGAATAAAAATAAAGTGACAAAAATATGATGGAAGAAGTCAAATATTCCTCTGTGCAGATAACATGAGTCTTCATTTTTAAAAGACTATTAAGTACACTAGAAAACTCTCAGACATAATAAACACTTGCAGTAAAGTTTCAGAATACAAAATCAGTATGAAAAACATAGCTACATTTATATTATTACAGTATACTCTCTGAAAATTAAATTTGGGGAAACATTTTCTATTCAATATAAATCCCTGCAAACACACGCAAAATTATGTACTTAGGAATATATCTAAACTAAGCTGTGAATGACTTCTACATTTACATTTTCAATATATGGAAATTACAGGAGATACTAGATTCTGAAAAAAATAATCCAAGTGCCCAAATAGACAGGATTAATATTGAGAAAATATCTATGCTTACGAAAGTTCACCCACAAAATTAAAGCAAAATCTAACACAATCTCAATGTCATATTTCATAGGTTTAGGAAAAATTATATAAGGATTTATGTGGAGATACCCAGATGCCAGGGACAGCTTGATGTCCCCCAGACCTCATTTCATTAGAAAAGGCAAATAGAATGTATAATTATTGTTAGATGGCTGGGGTAGGATGGGTAGACTAAGTGTGGAAGATAGAGGAGGAAATAAGAGGGATAGAATACGGTTATAGGCAGCTGAAATTAAGGGTCAATTGAGAGTAGTATGGAATCCTAATACTGTAGAAATTCTCTAAAGTGCATACATCATCCAAATGAAATCAGCAAATAATAGGGAAGACAAGGCTCCAACTGGCCTTTGTCACTAAATGAAGCTTTCAGTACCAGGATTGGGTTATAGCTAATTGATAGTCAAAGAGGTCTCATTGGAATCCCCAAACAACCCAGATTGCTATCAAGACTACAGGTACTCTCCAGAAACTGATGAACAGTCCTCATTACCAAAAACAATACCTACTCAATTCATGGAACATGGAGAGTTTGAACTGTTGCCTATATAGAACCATCACTACTTTATTCCAGCATCTTTAGTATAGGAACATAATCTGCATGTTATCAAAAATGAGAAAAATATGTACCTAAACAGCCACAAACCCTTTTTCTAGTGTGGTGTCCTACATGAAAGCCATGCTAGTGCAATGGTAGCATATAGCTGTAGGAGTGACATCCAATATCTGATTTGACTTAAGGCCAACTCCATGATTTGGAATTCATACCCTACACTGCTTGGGTGACCATATAGTTCAATGACCTAGAGAAAACCAAATAGTACTATTCTAAATATAGATAAGATGATCTCTAATGGCATTCTGAATATTAAAAAATCAATGCCTTGTTTAGCTGTAAACAAAGACACTTCCTCCTTCAGCAAATAAGAACAAATACAAAGATTCACAGCCAGACATTATGCAAAGAATGAATGAGACATCCTGAAACACTCAGCCTGAAATAGGTGTTCTCCATTAAAATCTCTGCTTCAAGGCTTAAGGAACCCTGTAGAAGTAGAGGCAGAAGAAATATAAGAGTCAGAGGGGGTAGAGGACACCAAGAAAACAAGGCCTTCTAAATCAACATGACCAAAACACATGTAAACTCACAGACATGGAAACAGCATGCACAAGGCCTACATAGATCTGCACAAGGTCCTTTATTATATGACTTGATGTCCAGTTTAGTGTTTTTAAAAAATCCCGCATGTTAAGACAAATAGGTCTCTATTTTTTGTGCCTTCCCTTGAGCTCCTTTCCTTCTGTCAATTTTTCCAATTACATTGTGTTGTTTTGGTTTTATATTCTTATATTTTACTTCTTTTTTATTATTCCTTAGAAGGCTGCTTGTTTACTAATGAGTGGCAAAAGGTTGGGGGTGGTGATCTGGGTCAGAGGAGAGGTGGTGAGGTAGTAGGAGGACTACAAAGAGGGAAACTGTAATCAGTATATATAATGTGAAAAAAATCTATTTTCAATAAAAGGACAAAATTTAAATTAACAAAAGAATTCATATGGAGCAAAAATGCATGGAAAACCTTCAACTGCTAAAGCAACTCTAAAGAGTAAGAACATGGCAGGAAGTACTCGAAGTCAGATCACTATGGCAGATCAAATTCTACTTTAGAGTTTAATGAAAAGTCAGATTGATGCTGTCATAAAATACACAAAGTGACCAATGGGAGAGAATTGAGGACCCAGAAATAAAATAGAAAAGGTGTCTGCACTTAAGTTTTTGACAAAGGAGGCAAAAATAAACTTTGAGGAAAAAGTAATGCCAATTCAACCAATACTGTTGGCAAAGCTGGATTTCTTCCTATAGTCGTACTTATATAAAGAAATCAATTAAAATGAATCAAAACCTTAATTTAAAACCAGAAACTAAAACCTTTAAAGGAAACACAAGGGATACTCTTCAGGATCTTAAGGTAGGCAACACCTTTTAAAGTAGAACAATGATAACACAGGAACTAACCCCCAGAATCAACAGAAGGAACCTTGTAAATGTCAAGTACTTCTACATAGCAAAGGAAACAGTCAGCAGAGTCAACAAACAATAAATATCAAGGGCAAAAATCTATGCTTCAAAGAAAAAGGCTCATATCCAAAAATTCCAAAGAATTGCTCACATGAAATACAAAGGTTTGGTTTCCCAATTAAAAAGAAAACTACCATATCAGCCAGCTATTTCAGTCTTGGGCATATTCCAGAGAGCTCCACATTATACCATAGAGATCTTTACTCAACATTAATGTAAAGTATCAGGTTCCAGTCTCATGCTGCATTCTCTGACTAGCCCTTGTAAAAGTCATTTCTCTAAGGAGAGATGGTACTACCTTGCACTTGGAAATAGCATTAGGAATTAAGATCTGGTGCTGGGTGTTCTTAGTGTTCTGATGAGGTATTACTTGTAGTGAATCTCAAGAATAGAGATTTGCAGCCAGGTAGTATTGGTGTATGCCTTTAATCCCAACCAGAGACAGGTGGTTCTCTGTGAGTTTGATACGCTTTAAATGAACAAAATATCATCCTGTTTATTTATTACCCATTTATAAGATTAATGCCCAACAGTATATCTGTTTAATGGAGGCTAATACTCAAAAAAAAAATCTTGTCATAGTTAATAATTTTATTGAAGACAGAATTTTCGGTGATGGTGGCTATTAGTTTGCAATAGAATTAAGAAATCTGTGAAATCACATAAGAAAGCATGCCTACATTTCCATTTGAAGAAAGTATATCTGAAATGGAATTGTTATAAAGAGCATCCAGACTAAGATGTATCAATGCAAAGCCTCAGCAACATCGAATATGTACCTCAGTTTTTACGAGTTAGACACTGTGAATTTGTAATAATCAAAAAATGCCTCTCAAGTCTAATTCTCCCATGTAAGATTACTCATACACCCCTTACTGTTAATTAAGGGAGTGAATGACACTCTTGAACCAGTTGGAAAGTCTGAATGCCTGAAGATGGTTGGGTGTGTACTTAGTACTGTAGGTGAGCCTTTTGTAAACCACCCGTGTCTGTGTGGTTATAGACAATACTTAAAATACTTTCTCCTTTAATGCCTTATATTATGTAGTCTTAATAATTTGGAATTATTATGAAATCACAATATGTATCACAACTTTTATATTCAGACATATGACAGCAACTTTATTAAAAGGTAAACCAATGAAACTATAATTTAAAAGTCATTCATGGTTGGAGCTCCATCTTTCCTCTGGTCCATACCTACTTATGCAGCAGTCATAGATCACTGCTATGTACCCCACCTGGGAGCTTTGCCTGCCTCCCAGGAAGATGGCACTAAGCCAACATGCACACATACACACACACACACACACACACACTCAGAGAGAGAGAGAGAGAGAGAGAGAGAGAGAGAGAGAGAGAGAAAGAGAGGAGTGACACACTGTGGGGCAGTGAACCGTGCCAGGAAACTTAGTAAGGTTGACTGGGTCTGAGACCCCATGCCTAGGTACCCACCTAAGACAGTAAGTACCTTCTTGCTCCCTGTTAGAGTCCTGGCCTGGAACACATGCTGTACTTCCAACATAGGAAACATGGCCTGTGGTCACATAGATCAGAACAGAGTTCTACAGGCTAATAAAATATCTAGAGGCTATGAGAGTTGAGCCAGTAAGTTTCTACTCCTAGACATTCCTTTCTGCAAAAGGTATTTAATCTCTGGTCCACCCTGAAGAGGTAATATGCAACCATTTTCCATGATGAATAATTAATCAATAAACAGTTTAGAACCAAGGACTGTCTCTTCCATGATGAACTGCCATAGGGAGTATGCAAAATGGTGAACATAATCAATACAAGTCAGTACAATATGGCCCCATCAGAACCCAGCTCTCCTACTACAGCAAGCCCTGGATACCCTAACACACCTGAAGAGCAAGACTTCAACCTTAAATCTCATCTCATGATGACAATAGAGGCCTTTAAAGAGGATATAAATAATTCCCTTAAATATATACAGGAAAACACAATCTAACAGCTAGAAGCCCTTAAAGAAGAAAAATAAATAAATGCCTTAAAGAAATACAGGAAAATACAATAAAACAAGCCAAGGAAATAAAACAGCCCAAGTCTTAAAAAATAGAAATAGAAACAGTAAAGTAAACACAAATGGAAGCAACCCTGAAGATGGAAAACTTAGGAAAGATAACAGGAACTACAAATGTAAGCATCACCAACATAATAGAAGAAATGGACGAGTCTCAGATGTAGAAGATAGCGTAGAAGAAGTGAATCCATCAGTCAAAGAAAATGCCAAATATAAAAAGTTCCTCACTCAAAGCATCCAGCAAATTTGGGACACTATGAAAAGAACAAATCTAAGAAAAAGGAATAGAAGAGGGTAAAGATTCTGAGTTCAGAGGCCCAAAAAACAACTACAACAAAATCATAGAAGAAAACTTCCTTAACCTAAATAAATGTACAAGAAACTTAGAGAACACCAAATATATGGGCTCAGAGTAGAAAATACTCCCACCACATAATAATCAAAGTTCTAAATGTTCAGAACAAAAATTGTTAAGAGCTACAACGGGAAAAGGCCAACTAACATATTAATGCAGACTATTACACCTGACTTCTCAACAGAGACTGTAAAAGACAGAAGATCCTGGTCAGATGTTTTGCACACCTTGAGACCACAAGATGCCATTCCAAACTACTATACCGAGCAAAACTATGAATCACCATCGGTGGAGAAAACAAGATATTTCATGACAAAACCAAATTTAAAAAATATCTTTCTACTTCTCTGCAGAGGATACTAGAACTCTAACACAAGAAGCATAACTACACCAAGAAAACACAAGAATATAATTATCTCACAGCAAAATGAAGAGAATCCCACACAGTAACACCTCCAACAACAAAGTAACAGGACCTTACAAACATTGGTCATTAATATCTCTCAGCATCAATAGACTGAATTCACCAATAAAAAGAATCAGGCTAACAGACTAGATATGTAAATAGAATCCATCATTCTGTTGCATACAAGAAAGACTCCTCAGTAACAAAAATAGACACTACCTCAGAATAAAAAACTGGAAAGGTTTTGCAAGTAAGCAAACCCAGGAAACAAGCTGGAGTACCCATTCTAATATCTAATAAAATATAATTTGAACCAAATTTATCTAAAGAGATGGGAAAGAAAATATCATACATATCAAAATAAAAAAAACCCAAGATAATATCTCAATTATGAATATCTATGGCCCAAAAGCAAGGGCAACCACAAGCATAAAAGAAACTTTACTAAAGTTCAAATCACACATTGAACTGATAATAGTGGAGGACTTCAATCGCCCAATTTCACCAATGGTAGGTCATTGAAACAGGACGTAAACAAAGAAACAATAAAACAAACATATGCTCTGAACCAAATTCTTATTTACAGAACCTTTCACTCCAAAATAAAAAACTATATACCTTTTCCTCTGTATCTCAAAGAATGTTCTCCAAATCTGACAATATAGTCAGGCACAAAGCAAGCCTCAGCAAATGCAAAAGATTGAAATAACACCTTGCATTCTATCAGATCACCATGGACTAAGGCTTCAACAACATAAACAACAGAAAGCCTCATAATCATGGATACTGATCAACTCTCTACTCAATGATCTCTTGGTCAGGGAAAAAATAAAGAGAGAAATTAAAGACTTGTTAGAATTCAATGAAAATGAAGTCATAACCTATCTATATGTATAAGACACAATGAAAGCCATGCTAAGAGGAAAACTCATAGCATTAACTGCCTTCATAAAGAAATTGGAGAGAGCTCATATGAGAAACTTAACTACACAGCTGAAAGATCAAGAAAAAAAAGAAGCAAACACACCCAAGAGGAATAGAAGGCAGAAGATAATCAAAGTTCAGGGTGAAACCAATCAATTAGACAACATAGAGAAGTATACAAAGAGTCATCAAAACTAAGAGCTGGTTAGAAATACAAGTTAATCGGGATTTTTTAAAGGAGATTTAGAGTCCTATTAGGACATAAGAGCAATGTTATAAGAATATGAAAGATCACATACTAAAAATAAAATATAGTCAAGAGCAAATACGTGACGTGTACGGAATTTGAAAGGAGCTTTCCTGCTTGGTGGGCAATTCTGCTTCCAAGAAAACATAAGTTATTAAATGAAAATCTCAGGGCCAGGCAGGGGTTATTGGTCACAGAAGCCCCAGAGGCACTTAGAGCAATGCAACTTATTGGCCTTGCTCTTGGTTATCTGCCTGAATTGGGTGGTCAAACCGCATTGCTGAGGACACCACATACTTTAATTATAAACATATAGATATCAAGTTGGAGCTGACCTGGAAGCTTCAGCTCTTACAGCAAAGTAAATTAACCCATGCAAATTAATTATAATTTTTCCATTTAATTGCTACACATTAAAATATATGTCATAAAATTTAGCTGTGGCTAGCATTCATAAGGCTGGAAGGTGTTATGCTCACTACCGGAGGATAAAACCAATCATAATTCTCACAAAGCTGTGAACACTTTGAGCTACAGTAAATGCAATCCTGGCAAGATATGTCTCCTGGTGCTATCATAGCATGACAGTGATGACAGTAGCGACTCACTTTCTGATGGGATTTAAAACATACTGCACAAGATGGAACCAACACCCTTCACCAATATCACCTCCAAGAACTTGTGACTAGAGAGGTCATAGGCTGTAATGGGGAAAATACTATTATACTGCTAGACAGATATAGCAATAAAATTCCTCTTATTGGCTTAATTTTCACCTAATCTTTAGTGCATTTTTCAACCTCATTAAAGAAGCTTCTAGCAGTAGATGGCAATTATCAGAGAGACTCACAACAGGTCCATGTGCAAAGAGTAGAAGTCTGTATAGTTCTCAGCTCTCAATGGGGCATCTATATCACATCCCTTCTCCCAAGGCTCAGCAAATACATCTAGAAGGGTTCAGAAAGATTATAAAAGTCAAAGGTGGTAGATGACTACAAGAAAACTGTTTTCTTGCCACAAGAGGACAGATATACAAATGTGAAATCAATTGTGAGAGCTTTCACAAGACCTGCACATGCTCAATCAAGACAAAATCACAATATATAAGTGGGGAAGTGGGCATAAAGTCCTGCACCTAGCTGAGGAGCTCTTAGCATTTGATGGATACTAGGAGAGAGTCTAGTTTTTTTTAAAGAATCTACCTTTGGTAGATTAACTATACTCCAGGGCAGACTGCACATCCAAAAAATATTATAATGGGCTAAAAAAAATACATAGAACTAGAAATTGGATAATTGATAGGGCATAGGTGAACCTGAGTGGATTCAAATATGACAAAAATACATTTTATGACATTCTCAAAGAATGTATTAAAACATTTAAAATCAAAAATTATAAAAAGAATTGTAAAAAAACATTTAAACCATATATCTTGAGGAAAAAATTTAAATATTCCTGCTGAATTATAGCTGATGATTATAGCTCAATGTTTTGCTTATTAAAATTTTTGCATGCAGCTCCATCTCCATGTGTGTTCCATAATAACTACAGCAGTAATTGTCCCTAAATCTGCTGCCTGACTGTGGACTCTGTTCACCAACATGGCTGCCTTGTCTGGTCTCAGTAGGATAAGATGCACCTATATCTCTGTAGAGACTTGATGTGCCAGGGGGAAGATATTGGGAGGAGCACTGTCACAGAGAAGAGGAAGAGGAGGGTTGGGGAAGGGACTCTGTGAAGAGGGATGGGGTAAAGCCAGTGTCTGGAATATTAATTAATTAATTAATTAATTAAATCTCACAATCAAAATTTACTTAAGGAAAATTTATATACAACCGGTTAAATTATTTATAATTTGGCATTCTAATATGAAGACCAATATTTGATGAATGGAGTACACAAAATAATAAATAAATCTAATAATATCAACATTCAAGGCCCAATTTGTTTTTTAATATATAGATGAGCACTGAAACTGTATATAGGTATGTGTATTAAAGATACATAGAACAGGAAGAACAGTATGCCAGTTGCTGTATGTATCTTTAAGATAAGACACATACCTATGTACAGTTGGTCCTCCTTATATGTGAGTTACACACCTGTAAATTCAACCAACTATATGCTAAAATACTAAAAAACTAAAATTATTTGTGACTTTACTAAATGTATATGGATGTTTTCTTTGTTATTTTTACAGAAAGAATCATGCATTACAATATATATTGGTAAATTACTCATAACCTACTAGGTACTAACACTAGTCCAGAGATGATTTTAAAAATATGGCTGTGTTAGAGTTATATGATTTTATGTACAGAGTGTAATTTTATATAAAACTATAGATTTTGGAATCCTGAAATGATTGTCTTTTAGGTACCAAGAGATAATGATATGATGATATATACATAATCACATAATTCATATAAAATGTTATGAATATAATGATACATATTCAAGGGTAAGTAGCAAAATGATTTAATAAGTCAGATACGGAAGATGATGGTAGATGACACTCTTATTCTAAGAAAGGTCAATATAGGTTAAAGAGAAAAGACTTGGGGAGTCCCACACCCGCGGATCCCGGCCCGCAGCAGCTCTCTGCTCCCAGACCCCATGGGAGAGAGACCTCACCGCCTGGTCAGGTGGGCACTCCTGAGGCTGCAGAGCGGAAGAGACACCAACACTGCCCACCCCTGCCCACATCCCTGGCCCAAGAGGAAACTGTATAAGTCCTCTGGGTTCCCGTGGGGGAGGGCCCAGGAGCGGCAGGACCCCTGCGGCTGAGACACCACCAGAACCTGAAGGAACAGACTGGATAACAGTTCTCTGCACGCAAACCCCATTGGAGGGAGAGCTACACCTTCAGAGAGGCAGACACGCCTGGGAAACCAGAAGAGACTGCACTCTGCACACATCTCATACGCCAGAGGAAAACACCAAACGCCATCTGGAACCCTGGTGCACTGAAGCTTCCGGAAACGGCGGCGCAGATCTTCCTGGTTGCTGCCAACGCAGAGAGCTCGAGGGCAGCACCCCGCGAGCGAACTTGAGCCTCGGGACCACAGGTAAGACCAACTTTTCTGCTGCAAGTGACCTGCCTGGTGAACTCAAGACACAGGCCCACAGGAACAGCTGAAGACCTGTAGAGAGGAAAAACCACACGCCGGAAAGCAGAACACTCTGTCCCCATAACTGACTGAAAGAAAACAGGAAAACAGGTCTACAGCACTCCTGACACACAGGCTTATAGGACAGTCTAGCCACTGTCAGAAATAGCAGAACAAAGTAACACTAGAGATAATCTGATGGCGAGAGGCAAGCGCAGGAACACAAGCAACAGAAACCAAGACTACATGGCACCATCAGAGCCCAATTCTCCCATCAAAACAAACATGGAATATCCAAACACACCAGAAAAGCAAGATCTAGTTTCAAAATCATATTTGATCATGATGCTGGAGGACTTCAAGAAAGACGTGAAGAACTCCCTTAGAGAACAAATAGAAGCCTACAGAGAGGAATCGCAAAAATCCCTGAAAGAATTCCAGGAAATCATAAATAAACAAGTAGAAGCCCATAGAGAGGAGTCACAAAAATCCCTGAAAGAATTCCAGGAAATCATAAATAAACAAGTAGAAGCCCATAGAGAGGAGTCACAAAAAGCCCTGAAAGAATTCCAGGAAAACACAATCAAACAGCTGAAGGAATTAAAAATGGAAATAGAAGCAATCAAGAAAGAACACATGGAAACAACCCTGGATATAGAAAACCAAAAGAAGAGACAAGGAGCTGTAGATACGAGCTTCACCAACAGAATACAAGAGATGGAAGAGAGAATCTCAGGAGCAGAAGATTTCATAGAAATCATTGACTCAACTGTCAAAGATAATGTAAAGCGGAAAAAGCTACTGGTCCAAAACATACAGGAAATCCAGGACTCAATGAGAAGATCAAACCTAAGGATAATAGGTATAGAAGAGAGTGAAGACTACCAGCTCAAAGGACCAGTAAATATCTTCAACAAAATCATAGAAGAAAACTTCCCTAACCTAAAAAAAGAGATACCCATAGGCATACAAGAAGCCTACAGAACTCCAAATAGATTGGACCAGAAAAGAAACACCTCCCATCACATAAAAGTCAAAACACCAAACGTACAAAATAAATAAAGAATATTAAAAGCAGTAAGGGAAAAAGTCAAGTAACATATAAAGGCAGACCTATCAGAATCACACCAGACTTCTCGCCAGAAACTATGAAGGCCAGAAGATCCTGGACTGATGTCATACAGACCCTAAGAGAACACAAATGCCAGCCCAGGTTACTGTATCCTGCAAAACTCTCAATTAACATAGATGGAGAAACCAAGATATTCCATGACAAAACCAAATTTACACAATATGTTTCTACAAATCCAGCACTACAAAGGATAATAAAGGGTAAAGCCCAACATAAGGAGGCAAACTATACCCTAGAAGAAGCAAGAAACTAATCGTCTTGGCAACAAAACAAAGAGAAGAAAAGCACACAAACATAACCTCCATCCAAATATGAATATAACAGGAAGCAATAATCACTATTCCTTAATATCTCTCAACATCAATGGCCTCAACTCCCCAATAAAAAGGCATAGATTAACAAACTGGATATGCAATGAGGACCCTGTATTCTGCTGCCTACAGGAAACACACCTCAGAGACAAAGACAGACGCTACCTCAGAGTGAAAGGCTGGAAAACAACTTTCCAAGCAAATGGTCAGAAGAAGCAAGCTGGAGTAGCCATTCTAATATCAAATAAAATCAATTTTCAACTAAAAGTCATCAAAAAAGATAAGGAAGGACACTTCATATTCATCAAAGGAAAAATCCACCAAGATGAACTCTCAATCCTAAATATATATGCCCCAAATACAAGGGCACCTACATATGTAAAAGAAACCTTACTAAAGCTCAAAACACACATTGGACCTCACACAATAATAGTGGGAGATTTCAACACCACACTCATCAATGGACAGATCATGGAAACAGAAATTAAACAGAGATGTAGACAGACTAAGAAGTCATGAACCAAATGGACTTAACGGATATTTATAGAACATTCTATCCTAAAGCAAAAGGATATACCTTCTTCTCAGCTCCTCATGGTACTTTCTCCAAAATTGACCATATAAATGGTCAAAAAACGGGCCTCACCAGGTAAAGAAAGATAGAAATAATCCCATGTGTGCTACCGGACCACCACGGCCTAAAACTGGTCTTCAATAACAATCAAGGAAGAATGCCCACATATACTTGGAAATTGAACAATGCTCTACTCAATGATAACCTGGTCAAGGAAGAAATAAAGAAAGAAATTAAAAACTTTTTAGAATTTAATGAAAATGAAGGTACAACATACCCAAACTTATGGGACACAATGAAAGCTGTGCTAAGAGGAAAACTCATAGTGCTGAGTGCCTATAGAAAGAAACAGAAAAGAGCATATGTCAGCAGCTTGACAGCACACCTAAAAGCTCTAGAACAAAAAGAAGCAAATACACCCAGGAGGAGTAGAAGGCAGGAAATAATCAAACTCAGAGCTGAAATCAACCAAGTAGAAACAAAAAGGACCATAGAAAGAATCAACAGTACAAAAAGTTGGTTCTTTGAGAAAATCAACAAGATAGATAAACTGTTAGCCAGACTAACGAGAGGACACAGAGAGTGTGTCCAAATTAACAAAATCTGAAATGAAAAGGGAGACATAACTACAGATTCAGAGGTATTCAAAAAATCATCAGATCTTACTATAAAAACCTATATTCAACAAAACTTGAAAATCTGCAGGAAATGGACAATTTCCTAGACAGATACCAGGTACCGAAGATAAACCAGTTAAACAACCCCATAACTACTAAGGAAATAGAAGCAGTCATTAAAGGTCTCCCAACCAAAAAGAGCCCAGGTCCAGACGGGTTTAGTGCAGAATTCTATCAGACTTTCATATAAGACCTCATACCAATATTATCCAACCTATTCCACAAAATTGAAACAGATGGAGCACTACTGAATTCCTTATATGAAGCCACAATTACTCTTATACCTCAACCACAAAAAGACCCACCAAAGAAAGAGAACTTCAGAACAATTTCCCTTATGAATATCGACGCAAAAATACTCAATAAAATTCTGGCAAACCGAATCCAAGAGCACATCAAAACAATCATCCACCATGATCAAGTAGGCTTCATTCCAGGCATGCAGGGATGGTTCATTATACGGAAAACCATCAATGTGATCCATTATATAAACAAACTGAAAGAACAAAACCACATGATCATTTCATTAGATGCTGAGAAAGCATTTGACAAAATTCAACACCCCTTCATGATAAAAGTCCTGGAAAGAATAGGAATTCAAGGCCCATACCTAAACATACTAAAAGCCATATACAGCAAACCAGTTGCTAACACTAAACTAAATGGAGAGAAACTTGAAGCAATCCCACTAAAATCAGGGACTAGACAAGGCTGCCCACTCTCTCCCTACTTATTCAATATAGTTCTTGAAGTTCTAGCCAGAGCAAACAGACAACAAAAGGAGGTCCAGGGGATACAGATCGGAAAAGAAGAAGTCAAAATATCACTATTTGCAGATGATATGATAGTATATTTAAGTGATCCCAAAAGTTCCACAAGAGAACTACTAAAGCTGATAAACAACTTCAGCAAAGTGGCTGGGTATAAAATTAACTTAAATAAATCAGTAGCCTTCCTCTACACAAAAGAGAAACAAGCTGAGAAAGAAATTAGGGAAACGACACCCTTCATAATAGACCCAAATAATATAAAATACCTCGGTGTGACTTTAACCAAGCAAGTAAAAGATTTGTACAATAAGAACTTCAAGACTCTGAAGAAAGAAATTGAAGAAGACCTCAGAAGATGGAAAGATCTCCCATGCTCATGGATTGGCAGGATCAATATAGTAAAAATGGCCATTTTACCAAAAGCGATCTACAGATTCAATGCAATCCCCATCAAAATACCAATCCAATTCTTCAAAGAGTTAGACAGAACAATTTGCAAATTCATCTGGAATAACAATAAACCCAGGATAGCTAAAACTATCCTCAACAATAAAAGGACTTCAGGGGGAATCACTATCCCTGAACTCAAGCAGTATTACAGAGCAATAGTGATAAAAACTGCATGGTATTGGTACAGAGACAGACAGATAGACCAATGGAATAGAATTGAAGACCCAGAAATGAACCCACACACCTATGGTCACTTGATTTTTGACAAAGGAGCCAAAACCATCCAATGGAAAAAGATAGCATTTTCAGCAAATGGTGCTGGTTCAACTGGAGGGCAACATGTAGAAGAATGCAGATCGATCCATCCTTATCACACTGTACAAAGCTTAAGTCCAAGTGGATCAAGGACCTCCACATCAAACCAGACACACTCAAACTAATAGAAGAAAAACTAGGGAAGCATCTGGAACACATGGGCACTGGAAAAAATTTCCTGAACAAAACAATGACTTATGCTCTAAGATCAAGAATCAACAAATGGGATCTCATAAAACTGCAAAGCTTCTGTAAGGCAAAGGACACTGTGGTTAGGACAAAACGGCAACCAACAGATTGGGAAAAGATCTTTACCAATCCTACAACAGATAGAGGCCTTATATCCAAAATATACAAAGAACTCAAGAAGTTAGACCGCAGGGAGACAAATAACCCTATTAAAAAATGGGGTTCAGAGCTAAACGAACAATTCACAGCTGAGGAATGCCGAATGGTGAGAAACACCTAAAGAAATGTTCAACATCTTTAGTCATAAGGGAAATGCATATCAAAACAACCCTGAGATTTCACCTCACACCAGTGAGAATGGCTAAGATCAAAAACTCAGGTGACAGCAGATGCTGGCGAGGATGCGGAGAAAGAGGAACACTCCTCCATTGTTGGTGGGGTTGCAGACTGGTACAACCATTCTGGAAATCAGTCTGGAGGTTCCTCAGAAAACTGGACATTGAACTGCCTGAGGATCCAGCTATACCTCTCTTGGGCATATACCCAAAAGATGCCCCAACATATAAAAAAGACACGTGCTCCACTATGTTCATCGCAGCCTTATTTATAATACCCAGAAGCTGGAAAGAACCCAGATGCCCTTCAACAGAGGAATGGATACAGAAAATGTGGTACATCTACACAATGGAATATTACTCAGCTATCAAAAACAACGAGTTTATGAAATTCGTGGACAAATGGTTGAACCTGGAAAATATCATCCTGAGTGAGCTAACCCAATCACAGAAAGACATAAATGGTATGCACTCATTGATAAGTGGCTATTAGCCCAAATGCTTGAATTACCCTAGATGCCTAGAACAAATGAAGCTCAAGACGGATGATCAAAATGTGAATGCTTCACTCCTTCTTTAAAAGGGGAACAAGAATACCCTTGGCAGGGAAGTGAGAGGCAAAGATTAAAACAGAGACTGAAGGAACACCCATTCAGAGCCTGCCCCACATGTGGCCCATACATATACAGCCATCCAATTAGACAAGTTGGATGAAGCAAAGAAGTGCAGGCAGACAGGAGCTGGATGTAGATCGCTCCTGAGAGACACAGCCAGAATACAGCAAATACAGAGGCGAATGCCAGCAGCAAACCACTGAACTGAGAATAGGACCCCCGTTGAAGGAATCAGAGAAAGAACTGGAAGAGCTTGAAGGGGCTCGAGACCCCATATGTACAACAATGCCAAGCAACCAGAGCTTCCAGGGACTAAGCCACTACCTAAAGACTATACATGGACTGACCCTGGACTCTGACCTCATAGGTAGCAATGAATATCCTAGTAAGAGCACCAGTGGAAGGGGAAGCCCTGGGTCCTGCTAAGACTGAACCCCCAGTGAACTAGACTGTTGGGGGAAGGGCGGCAATGGGGGGAGGGTTGGGAGGGGAACACCCATAGGGAAGGGGAGGGTGGAGGGGTATGTTTGCCCAGAAACCGGGAAAGGGAATAACACTCCAAATGTATATAAGAAATACTCAAGTTAATAATAAAAAAAGAAAGAAAAAAATATAAACCAAAAAAAAAAAGAGAGAAAAGACTTATTTGTAGTCCTGGGTTACTTCTCAAGAACAGTAGGTGATTTTTGAGGTAAATATTTAGGGACATTTTTATTCAGCTTTTAGATGAAATCATCACTAAATTAGAACAAAGAAAAGAGAAATCTGTTCTTTATCAATCACTGTAAATCAGCTATTAAACACTGATAAGTACAGTACAAGATAACTAAGCAGGACGTAAAGGGCAATTAAAATAAATAAACAAATGTGACAGTTCCACATGCTGATAGGGCAATTTTACCACAGCATATCTGTGTAACAGTTGGGCGCCAATATTAGCAAGCACAATTTATGCATGTAGAAATATTTTTAAAGGACATGTTTTACTAAAATCACTAATAAATAACAGAATTTGACAGCATATCTATTCACTAAGAAGTTAGAACATTATTACAGATGAAATGTATTGGGAAACAATGCAATAAAATTCATTTTCCATATATGAAAAATTTAAAGGTACACAGATTGCTTATAGCAGATGAGTAAAATAGTTGTATATTAAACACCAACTCTTGCAATATATAGAATTTGTTGATGAACCTAGTTGGTTTTTGCTTTGTAGGCAATCATGTCAACATTATTCTTAATTCCTGCTGACTAGTTTTATTTGTACCTATAAAATTTTATTTATTAAAATGTTATATAGGACAAGAGAGATGGCTTAGTGAATAAAGGAATTTCTACAAAAGTCTAAGCATCTTGAGAGCTTGTTTGGAAGTTCTAGCAGGGAAACTGAGCTATCCATATACTCTTTTTTTCCCATCTTTATTAAACTGGGTATTTCTTATCTACATTTCAAATGTTATCCTCTCCCTGTTTCTATGCTAACATCCCCCTAACTCCTCCCTCTCCCTTCTATGTGGGTGTTCCCTCCCAGTCCTCCCCCCATTACCGCCCTCCCCCCAACAATCACATTCACTGGGGGTCCAGTCTTAGCAGGACCCAGGGCTTCCTCTTCCACTGGTGCCCTTACTAGGCTATTCATTGCTACCTATGAGGTTGGAGCCCAGGGTCAGTCCGTGTATAGTCTTTAGGTAGTGGCTTAGTCCCTGGAAGCTCTGGTTGGTAGGCATTGTTGTACATATAGGGTCTCAAGCCCCTTCAAGCTCTTCCAGTCCTTTCTCTGATTCCTTCAACGGGGGTCCCATTCTCAGTTCAGTGGTTTGCTGCAGCATTCGCCTATGTATTTGCTGTATTCTGGCTGTGTCTTTCAGGACAGATCTACATTCGGTTCCTGTCAGCCTGCACTTCTTTGTTTCATCCATCTTATCTAGTTTGGTGGCTGTATATGTATGGGCCACACGTGGGGCAGGCTCTGAATGGGCGTTCCTTCTGCCTCTGTTCTAAACTTTGCCTCCCTATCCCCTCCTAAGGATATTCTTATTCCCCTTTTAAAGAAGGAGTGAAGCATCCGCATTTTGGTCATCCTTCTTGAGTTTCATGTGTTCTGTGCATCTAGGGTAATTCGAGCATTTGGGCTAATATCCACTTATCAATGAGTTCATACCATGTGTGGTTTTTTTGTGATTTATTTCTTAAATGAAGACCAGTCCTCCTCTTTTCAGGGAAGGTTGTCCTGTTAGACTGAGCATGCACCTTCAGAAAGAACACGCATGGAACTTTAAGGGAAAAAGGAACACTGCCTAGCCAGCCAGATCAGTCAAATTAATCCTAGCAATCAATGGGATGACATGTCACTGCCAGAGTCAACTAACCTGGACCTTTGGGAACTCTCAGAAACTGAGCCACCAAGCAAAGAACATGCACAGGCTAAAAAGAGGACCCCCAGCAAATGGCACATATGTAGCAGGCAAGCGGCTCAATCTCCATGGCTACCTTATCTGACCTCAGTGGAAGAGGATGTACCTAATGCAGCAGAGACTTGATGTGTCAGGGTGGGAGGGCTATGGAGGGGGACCCATCCTCTCAGAGCAGAAAGGGAGTGGGGATGAATGGAGGGAAGGAGATGGAGAGCAGTGTTTGGGATGCTAATTAATTAACATCTAAGGACCTATGTTCAGATGCCTAATACCTACATAAGAGTCTGAGCATGGCAAAATGTACCCGCAATCTCAGAACTAAGGGACAAGACAGGCAGAGCCTGCAGGTTCGTGGGCCATTCAGCTTAACCTAAAATGGCAAGTTCTAGATTCCTTGATATGCCCTGACTCAAAAGAAAGGTATGAATAGACAAAGGAAGATACCTGAAGTCAACTTCTGGTTAATACAGGTGCAAAACATACAAGTGAGTGAATGCACCCATTCTGTATTTCCACATGTATACATTACACACACAAACACACACACACACACACACACAGACAGACACACACACACACACACAAGCACATTCACAGTGTAGCAAGTGATCATATAACTGTATCTATACAGCTGAGAAAAATGAATATCTGCTTTTATTACTTAACTACATTTTCTATGCTGAGCACAGACTTCATAGATATATATCCCTTCAAACATTTATACCACTTAGGAATATCATATTATACAAATATAATATATATTCATATACATATATACTTATATATAGATACACATATCTTATGTATTGATGTACATTTAGCTCATTTGTAGTTTCTGGCCATCTTATTTAAATACTATAGAATATAGACATGTAAATTTTGTGGAGTTCTATGTTTTTATTGCTCTTACTTTTCCATTACTAATTTATCCAGATTTATTTGTGTAACCAAGAAGATATTATTTCAATCCATCCCATGTTTTTCTAACTGAAGAGTCTGGTACATTCAGTATCATTCCAACTCACAGTCACAAGCAGAACAGACTAGGCCAGTAAATGTGAGTTTGAGATCATCCACCAAATTATTAGATGTTTGCACGATCTAGTTCCTTCCAATATATGGTTAAGGACTTCATTTACCTGGATGCAATAGGGAACTTTCTTGTATTTTCCAATTTTATAGTGAGACTTCATGAGGGACTTATGTTCCCATCACCTTTATGACCCAATGCAAACCAATTAAAGCACTGGTTATGCTGGACTGCGTCAATTTAAAAGGAGAAAATCAAACAGACTATTTGCATTCTCTCTAACATATGCACCACAACAAACTTTATAAATAGCCTAGGGTATTAAATCTCTAAAATAAAAATAATGAGGGACTAAAATGCTCATCCTTAACCTGCCCTTTCTTAGTAGCTCATATGAATATATTTGTAAATTTTAATCTTTTGATAGGGCACACTATAGGAAGTATCACAAAAATATTTTGTTTCTGAAGGCAGAAACAAAGATAACTGAGAAATCCTGAGAATGTCCAGAGGTAAATATAAACATCATGCAGATTAAAGGCAGACAATGCCTTACTGTCAGTGATTGACAATCCAGGACCAAGAGTGATTAGTTAGCCTTGTGACAGATTAGATAGACTTCATGTACTTTGAGAATATATATTTACCCAGAGAGTTATACAAGTTAGCCAGGATATAACAGATTTTAAGCTTTTCTTAAGCTGAAATAGAGAACTAATTGTTCTGTTTAACTGATAAAATGCTGGACCAAGTATTGGGTTTATTTTATACCTTTAAATTACGAAATGATAATAGTTGTGCTCAGCTTATATTTGAGAGAAAAGTTTTTTTTTAATTAGACAGAAAGGGAAAAGTGTAGGTTGATAGCAATATGCAGGTAAGGGCTGGCACTAGTTCGGTGAAAGCCATGATTGGACAGTTAAAAAACAAAGCAGGGACAAAGTTTTTGTAAGGTGGGAGAGAAGGAGAAAGGAGGAGAATCAAGATGGAGACAGGAAAATGACCCAGATCTTAGCGGTCTTGAATTGCCAAGGTAGCTGGGATGAATTTCTGTAGGCAAATTTATTTTGTCTAGGTGGTTGGTTTATATCTTTATCAATTGGTTTTAACTTTACTGTGTGGCTATACTGTGGATTGAAAATTTAACATATAAATCTGATCATTGGGTTGCAGTTTGTTGAGCCTTGATTTTAACAGGTTGTTGGGAGTTTATACCATAACTATTAGGGGCAGATGTTGGGAATGTATACAGAGCAGTGGCAGAGAGTTACCAGAGGGTAGCCATAGCTGGGACCAGGGGGTAGACGCTGGAAATGTAAGCAGAGACCACAGTAAGAAAGCCAAGGGACAGGTGGTCTCTCAATGAAACTGGCATGGCAGCAACCCGCCTGGGTCAGAGAGCACCTTGGGGGGCTGTATGGAGCTGCTGAGATAAATTAGTGCTAGTTCCAATGCCACACTGGAGCCAGAACTGTGAGAGTGAGACCGCGAGGGTACGCACAGGAACCAGTTCTGCCCTTTTAGATTTTTACCACAACAGTACTGTAGATCAATAATCAGAACATGGCTGCAGATAAAGTAATAATTACATAAGGAATAAACAAAACATGGATCAGACATCGCATCAAACTTCTTCAATTTTACAAAAGAGTGACTACAAGATGATTCCTGAGTCTAAAGTCTGTCTTTCTGTCTATCTATTCTCTATACTCTATTTATTATCTTGAGACTTGCCAACAATCTGTAATCATAAATAAACACAATTTCTTAGTATGTGCTTATTACCCACCCTATCTAGTTCCCACAGGTTCTCCAAGTAGACAAACCGAGGTTTGTTTGTCTCCATTTTTTTAAACAATAAATAAAATCCTTGAAAAACAATTAGTAGCCTATGTTGTGGTTTCTATAAAAAGACTGGCTATAAAAATCTGGTTCATAATTTTACTAAAGATTGGGTGAATTCACAGAGGAATTGGGTCACAGACTACAAAGCCCTCTCAGGACTAGCTTCTCTTCTGAATTTTGGATGCATATAAAGAGGTTATATCCTCCCTATTCTGTCCCAACCCCTAGCAAAATGTACACACATCCTTCTCTACCCACTATTCTCTGTTCCACTGTTTTCCCCCATGAATTCCCTATCTTTTTAGTGTTCTTCCATGTGAGATAATTACCTATTTGCAAAAGTCAGAACTATTTTTGCACATGAATATCTTATAAAGGCCTCTGCAAGAAATAAATTCACAAATGTCCAATTTTCCAGCTTAAGTGGTTTTTCTGAGCAATGTTTTCCTTCCTAACAAGTTAAATAAACGTTGACTCTTGTTTGTGACAGATGGTTCACCTCTAAGATCCCACAATAGTGATTTAGATGCTTAAAATGTTCGTGGAAAATAAGTACCAAGAGATATGGCTACTCCTTTCCTAGATCATTATGTAAACGTACATTTGTATCTCAATGAAGCAAAATAACACTGAACCATCATAAATGATACTCTACAAGACTCCTCACCAGAGAATAGAACTCTCTCTGAATGTAATTTGTGTTGCTACTGAGGCTAACGCTCAAACCTCTCATATTTTATTAAATAGCCGAACATTGTATACATGTTAAGACTAGCACATTTCTATTAGATTGCTCCCTAAATTGTTATTAAATGGAAATAATCTAGGAAAGTGTTGCATTATTTACTTTTCAAAAGAATCACCTGCTGTTTCTCAGTTGATAATGCTATCTGTTATGTCTGCCCACTATAGCAATTCACCAACATCTCATTTGGTGTTCTTCATTTCCAGCACAAATGATTCTTTTGGGACAAAGTTTTTTCTTTAAAAAAAAAAAAAGAAGGGAAGCATTTTTCATAAATAGCTGGCCATAACTATCCATTAGCTCAGCAAATCTCTTCACTAGAAGCAAAATAGAGATAAGCGGAAAAGAATGTGCACACATCTGAGGTTTGATTTCCTTATACAATGAATTTCTTACTCAGAAATAATTATAGGAACAACTGTTTGTGGGCTCCGTGTACATTTCTATCTGTTCTTTTCTCTATAGAGATTTCTTTAGAACCTTTGTGCATCTTTTCTCATACAATAATCCAACTTGGGAGCTAGACAACCTAAGGACAATGACTCCAGGGTGAAACTAGAGAGGAAATAGTTAGGACTAGGGATATGGCAGTATATATTGGAGTAAAGCTAGATGAACAATGCATTTATCATCCCAAATTTAAATTTTAACTTAAATGTCATTGAATCATTTCAGATCAGCTGAAAACATGTCCTTCAGATTTATTTAGCTGAAACATTTTTGACTTTTAAGCTGCTGTACTTAAACTTGCTAAAAATTCAAAATATTATTTTAGATAACTGGAAACTTGTTCTTCTTTATGTGACAATAGAAAGAATAAGAAGAAATATTTTCAAATCAATTTTAGGATATAAATGTTACCAGGCATGATACCATGATGAACTCTTTCCTGTCACTTTGATCTTACATCCTGAGTGATGTAACTCAGACCCAGAAAAACAAACAAATATGGTATGCATTTGCTTACATATGGCTGTTAGCCCTCCAGTCATTGATATGCAAGCTACATTCCATAGAAACATAGAGGTTAGACAGAGGGTGGAGGACTAGAGGAGGGATGGATATCCCAAAGGAGGAAAAATATAAGGTATTGGACTTTTGGGGTGTAAAACTGGAAGATCATACATGGACGGGGAGTGACAAGGGGTCAAGGGAGGGAATAGAGTGAGGGAAAATCTGTATTTAAGTGTGTGCGTGAGTGTGTGTGTGTGTGTGTGTGTGTGTGTGTGTGTGTGATTTAAATGAATTTGCTAATTAAGAGAAAACAGAACTTCAACTGCATATCTTGTGTCAACAAAGGAAGCTTTCTGTTCTGGATATGACTTGTATTTAACTGAGTTTTTGGCCAAAGGGGCCCAGTTGGAATGCCCCCCCCTCCAAACCCAGGCTATTTCTAAGGTTTTTGGTGGCTCTCCACAAACTGACAGTAAGGGCATACTACCGAAGACAATGCCTATAGAGCTCATTGAACAAACAGAAATCAAGCTAGTGCCTAAATAGAGCTGTCAGCTCTATAGACTTGTATTATATATAATGAAAGGTACTTGCAACTACAGAAAGAGAAAGATAAATACCAACCCAGAAATAATTTCTTTGAACCTCAAGAGTGATCTGTCTACAAGTTTTATTGGTGCGATACTGGCAGAAATCTTGAATGAAGTAACCAGCCAATATCTGGTCTGAGTTAAGGTCCACTACATGAGATGGAACCCCTTCCCAACACTGCTTGGCTGACCTAAAACCTGAGACTAGATATGCCAGGGACTTAGCGGGAAAGCAAACACTACTCTTCAACAAAAGAAATGTAGCAAAAGAAAGCTCACCAACTCCTAACAACATAATGCTATGCTGATAGACCAGTGCCTTGCTCAGCCATCATCGGAAAAAACTTCCTCCTGTAGCAGTTGAGCCAGAAAATGTGAAGCTTGCAATATAATAGCTGGCAATACTCGGCCCTCAAAAAAATGTCCATCAAATCTATCCCCTGTGTCTCAGGCCTGCAAAAGAGGAGGTAGAAAGAGGATAAGTCAGAGGCGATGGTAAACGCCAAAGGAAAAAAGTCTTCTGAGCATAAGAGGGCTGACACACAAATAAACTCACATATAAACATGGTGGATCTACATAAGTCTCCTAAGGATAAAGGAGAAGTGAACAGGTGCCCCCCACACTTGACTCAGGAGCCATCTCTAATTAATAGCCACTAACAAGTGAAATTTTAATTTTCTTCAAGGGAGTCTCACTAAAGAAACAAATCACTCTTAAGGGTAGATCATATAGCGAGCTGTAGACAGTCAAAACAAAATAGTTAACTGCACCTTTGAAGGTTCTTTGTCTCCTAATATTATGCCAGAGAGCCTGTCTGTCTGTCTGTCTGTTTTTTCTTTAAATGTCCATTGTGTATATTTTATGGATTCCAACCTGGATTTTTATGGGATTCCTAGGTATAAGAAGATGTGTGTCTATAGATCTACATACATTTCTTGTGCTTTTTCTTTGGCTTTTCCTTATTTGGCTGGTGTATATATTCTGATTTGTTTGTTTTTCATTCATTTTATTTTATTGCTATTCCTAACATGTCTCTTTGATTTCTAAGAAGTGAAAGAAAAACAGCATATCAGGATAGGAAATGATTTTAGGTGCAACTTAGAGGAGTACAGGGAGGGTGAACCATAATTTATGTTGCGTGAAAATTGTATTTTTCAAGAAAGCATTAAAGAAGATAAAGGAAAGTTCTATCACACCCAACAGAAGAAAGAAAGATAAGGAAGGAAGGAAAGAAGGAAGGGAGGGAGGGAGGGAGGGAGGGAGGGAGGGAGGGAGGAAGGAAGGAAGGAAGGAAGGAAGGAAGGAAGGAAGGAAGGAAGGAAGGAAGGTAGTGTGAGCAAGCCAAGGGAAGCAAGCCAGCAAACACAATTCTCCATGGGTTCTGCTCCAAGTCCTGCCTTCAGGTTCCTGCTTTGAGTTTTTTCCCTGGCTTCCCACAGTGACGAAGTGTGACCTAAGAGTTGTAAAGTGAAATAAACTTTTTCTATCCCATGTTCTGCATGTTTCTCCTGGTCATGGTGTTTTGTCACAACTGTAGAAAACATAAATAAGACAGGAGGGCAGCAAAACAAAAATAAATACATTTCACTTTTTTCTTTTCTCTGAGTGAGTGAAGTCCGTTATTAGTCACTAAAACCAGACTGTCCTTGAAGAGATCCTGTTAGACTATCCTCACAATCATTTGGCAATTTTTATTGATTAAAGGATTCTAGAATTGTTCTTAGATCCAAAATATACAAGGAAACACTGAGAGGATGTTTTCCAGATGGCCTTTTGGGAGTGCAACATAAATTCTTCATGGAAAATATGCTCTGTCATTAATCAACTCTCCCTGAATATAAGAACATCCTTCCGCCTGCCCCAATTGTTCTATTAATTATTTTCTGCCATGTCCATAAATTCTCTTAGTAAATGTTGTTTTTCTAATTTGATGTGATTTATGACTGGAAAAGGCAGTTTATAATACACTAGCAAGTGTATTAAAACACCTGGAACGTTGGGGGCATACGGTGTTCCTAACCCATATATCATAGGAACAAACATATGAATAGAGTAAGGAAAACACAATGTATAAATTGCCATGTTCTGAAAACAAGTCTAAGCTAATATGCCAAACAGACCATGCAGTGCCACATCTGACTATGAAGGGAGCACATGAAGTGGTCTGGAACCAGTATAAGCATCATTTCTTGAGGAGATAGAGGTTTGGAGAAAAGCAAGCTCCATCATTTCTTCTAGGTAACTACAGGATTCTTAGAATGTGAAGAAAGTCTTCAAGAAAGTAAGTAACCCTTAATGTGACCAGAATAACTTGGATACTTGAGGCAATATTTTTAGAGTTTGAGTCTCTTGTTCCAGTATTATTAAGAGCAATGTACATCTCTATGGATCCTCCTGAGACTCAGATTTGAAAGGACCATCTGGTCCAAAATCTCGACTTGCAATTCCTCTATATATGGACAGATTTTTTCTTTTTTTTTTTTCAGAGCTGGGGACCGAACCCACGGCCTTGCGCTTGCTGGGCATGTACGGACAGTTTTAAGAACTTGCCAAGGTATCTGTTCAGTGCTAAGAAGTAGGATGAGAGAGAGGGTATATAAGGAAGTGACTATGATTTATTTCAGATTTCTGGATTATTTCTGGGAGTCTATTAACTGATGATATTTCTGTTCAGTCATGAAATTAGGTATCAATCTCCTTTTGTATTTCTTCAAACCTAGGAACCTTAAGGAGTGTGTGTGTGTGTGTGTGTGTGTGTGTGTGTGTGTGTGTGTGTGTGTGTGTGTGAAGTTCTAATAAATATATGAAAGAGAGCCAGAATAGGACCTACAATAAATAAACTCAAACAACTGGAAAAAACGCTTTCAATGTTAAAGTTACAACCACTCCATTACAGAATTTTGTTCTTTTCACTGATCCTATTCTTCCACTGAGAATTCTGACTTTTCCTCAATTCAATGACTTCTATCCCTCTCTATGTCAAACTCCTTATCCTTACTTTCCATTTTCTAGAACCACAAATGATTCTGAAGTCACTGCTTTGAAATTCAGTGCAAGACTTACATTTGTGCATTCCAATTCATCAAAGGACTCAGTAGAAGAGAAATTAATTGACTGGTCTTCATTCTCTCTATACAGCATCTGGTTTAGATAGCCATTTCTGGACATCAATAGCATGATAAATTTGCCTGTCTGCTTGAGCTGGGTCAATTTTAACAGTTTTAAGTTCACAATTATATAACTCTTTCCACAAAACCAATATGGTTATCAAATTGTCTTATTTCTATAATTCTTGAGCAAAACTTTACTTTCAATTCTGTACTTAGCAGATGGGGTATGTCAATTTCAATTTCAATTAGTAAAATTACTGTCTTATACTATGTATTTATTAAGTATCCCTACCTTCAAATATATAGGATACTTCCAAGTCATAGAAAACAGCATTGGATATCAGAATACTTTGAAGAAATACATTAATTAAAAATTACCATAAATATTCAGCAAATAAACATAGTATCATTAAATTGTATGCTTCTTGAAGACTTTTTAAGCAGATTTTCTGTAATACTGTTCATTATATGTTCATTTAGTAGTATTTTTTCTATAAAGGCAGAAATGTACATTTCTAGTGTAAATTACCATATTACCTAAATTACAGTGTTCTATACAGAAAAGATACATTCATATATGAATAGGGATAATTAGTATTTCTAAACATTGATTTCCTCAACCAAATACTCCAAGATTTCTCATTTGAAATGTTCCTGTATATCTAATATATCTATTTTAAGCAGTGTAGATATTTTCTGACTAAGTCAGTCAAAGACTTTCTACACAAATCTCAAAGTCACAACTTGTGAAAACAACAATAAGTCAGTGTGAATTACATCAAATTATACAGATTTTTGCACACACAGGAGACAATCCCTATCCCCTTAAAATATATCAAGTATCATACAAATAGTTTTGAAACTACAGTTTTCCTTTTCTTATAAGCACAAAGATGTGGGTTCTTTTTTTAATTAATGCATTAGCTCAACTTCAATATAGGTGACTCGGACACAGATATATTCTGACCCTGACAGTGGAAGTAGGAGATGGAAACATCAAAGAATTACTAAGCAGGAATTCTTCCAAGACATAAATGTGTGTTAGATCTTTGACTTTACCCTTTTTGGTTAACACAGATAGATGAGAAAGTGCAATAAGTTGCTTGTTTTCCCTTTGAACTGAGAATGGATCAGTAATTTGACTCTACACTGAACAATTATCTATTGTTCTTTTTTATCTACTGTGTTTTTAAGCCCTCAAAATGCCTAGGAAATATCTCCTGTGTAAGGGACATTACAGCATTCATTTCTCCTAGTACAAACTCTACATTATCATTTATGTCAAGAACTAAATAAATGGCCAGGAAAATAATAGTTTAAGACAAAACACATATACTTAGAATCAATAAGATAATGACTGTCACAACAAAAGAATGCATTTCCCCTAGAGTCTCTTTCCTCATAATGTATATCACATTCGGGCCACAAATGCATAATTTTCCCTTAAAGACTGAAAGTAATTTCCATCAAGAAATTTCCAATTTCCAGTGTATGAACATTAGTAAAAGATTTGCAAACCAATGCACAGAATATGAAAACTTTTCAGAAATATTGATGCTCACAAATATGGCTTAAAGAATGAATTCAATATTCATCTATGGTGAAAGGATTAACTGATAACATTTAAATATTAGCTGCTTCAAGGTCTGCCTTGGATTTTCAGCCTAGAGAAAGCCCTCACAATTGAATTATAGTAAAAACAAATTAAAGCTAAATAAAAATCATCGTCCCCAACTCAACCTTCTTTCAAGATAAATTATGCTTGAGAAACCCCTTTAGCCCAACAGAGTCACATAGCTCAGTGGTGCATGTTACTAAACCATCTCTTCCTCACACATATTGGTAATCGAAAGTTGTTAGATTAAGCCACGAGACAATGGGAAAATGAACAGAATAAACGATATGAGTGAGAATATCAGTTGCTTAACCACTGTAGAAGTCAATATGGAGGCTCTTCAGAAAACTAGAAATGCCCGTCAGCTCTTCTTGACTAACATACTGAGGGACGATAAGTCAACACACCATCAAAATGAGTTTCTGTCCGTGTTTCTGTGTTCTTGCTACACCATTCACAATAACAAGAAAATGAGATCAGACTAGATATTTATCAGTAGAGCAATTGACAAAGAAAATGTGTTACATAGAAGCAGTAAAATTTTAGGCAGCCATAAGTAAAAGAATAATGAGAAATGCAGGAAAATAAATGCCAATCAAAGTACTGAATTTAAGTAAAATAACATGAAAGATGAATGGCATATTTTATCTCATATGTAGAACTGAGATATAAGTGTGTGCTTGTGTAAATCTCCCATTGGTACATAACCAAAATTAGCCCAAATGCTTGAATTACCCTAGATGCCTAGAACAAATGAAACTCAAGACGGATGATCAAAATGTGAATGCTTCACTCCTTCTTTAAAAGGGGAACAAGAATACCCTTGGCAGGGAAGAGAGAGGCAAAGATTAAAACAGACACAGAAGGAACACCCATTCAGAGCCTGCCCCACATGTGGCCCATACATACACAGCCATCCAATTAGACAAGATGGATGAAGCAAAGAAGTGCAGGCAGACAGGAGCCGGATGTAGATCGCTCCTGAGAGACACAGCCAGAATACAGCAAATACAGAGGCGAATGCCAGCAGCAAACCACTGAACTGAGAATAGGTCCCCTATTGAAGGAATCAGAGAAAGAACTGGAAGAGCTTGAAGGGGCTCGAGACCCCATATGTACAACAATGCCAAGCAACCAGAGCTTCCAGGGACTAAGCCACTACCTAAAGACTATACATGGACTGACCCTGGACTCTGACCTCATAGGTAGCAATGAATATCCTAGTAAGAGCACCAGTGGAAGGGGAAGCCCTGGGTCCTGCTAAGACTGAACCCCCAGTGAACTAGATTGTTGGGGGGAGGGCGGCAATGGGGGGAGGATGGGGAGGGGAAACACCCATAAAGAAGGGGAGAGGGAGGGATTAGGGGGATGTTTGCCCGGAAACCGGGAAAGGGAATAACACTCGAAATGTAAATAAGAAACACTCAAGTTAATAAAAAAAAGAAAGAAAAAGAAAAAAAGGAAAAGAAAAATATCCCTTTAAAAAAAAAGTCAAGAATACTATCTAAGCAAGTTACTAAATTTAAAGATGATATGTTTTAAAGCAGAACTCTCATGATGAAACTGAGTACTTGCTTGATAAGGGTTACAATGTTGTCACAACGTAAAGAAGCAGATTGCTTGGATAATCCTGAGGGATTCCCCTCCATATGGGTTTCTGATCTTAATGATCAGACTGTTCCTAATACCTCTAAGCATTACATTACTGCAATGTAGGAAATATTAAACTGAAATTGTCTAACTCTTCTCAGTAAAGCAACAGGTGCCTTCTTTGAAACTTCTTTGAACGCTTCCCTTACCCAAGAGACCTACATTTAATGTTGAGACAAAACAAGTCAAGAATGAGAGAGAGAAATCAGTAAGGAAATAGAATGTTCCCCAGAAAGAATGTAGTTGGTACATAGAAAGCATGTACAATAGAGCCAAGAAAGAATGTTTCGACATGTTCAAAGGAAGAGTGCTGTAACACTGGAAAAGAAATGGCTTGGTGCCATGCTCTCCAGATAAAAGATATAACATCCTTGCAAACATTGCAGAGATAGAACAAATTACTACTAGGATTTCCAGGAAAAGCCTAAGAGTGTCACAGCTCAGGGTGAATGTGTTTTTAATGTCCAAATTGTAGTAGCAGACAGTATTGGAAGCGTTTTATAGGCTCAGAAGTTTGGACCTGATAAAAAACAGCTGTGGTACGTGAAGTCAGAATGACTCAAAGAGGATTATCTTCCTGGAGAATGACTGTAGGACATAGTGCTTACCAAGGCCATGGGAAATATTAGTGATGGCTCTTCTCTGTGTAGTTACAGTGAGGTTATTACAGAAATCAGCTTGCTGTTAACAAAAAGACTGCTTGCAGTGCTCTAAAAGCAACAGGGGTCAGGTTCTGTGTTTCAACTTCTGAAAATAAGAAGGCTGAAGTTTTTTCTCATAAGCACCAAAATCTAAGATCCTAGGAGTTAGCAAGATGATCATAACATGGCACCCCTAGAGACAAAATGGGTTGATTGCCATTGAACATACCTTTCTTACATACAGAATCAAGTATGAACAACAGATATTAAGTTTAAATAATGATTAGTAATTTCCCAATGTACAGTTATGCTGAGGAGTACACAGTTTA
The DNA here is from genome assembly GCF_021556685.1 of Rattus norvegicus. Classification (NCBI taxonomy): domain Eukaryota; kingdom Metazoa; phylum Chordata; class Mammalia; order Rodentia; family Muridae; genus Rattus; species Rattus norvegicus. The sequence goes on along the minus strand of NC_141537.1, from coordinate 48,313,940 downwards.
CATTTGTAATGATGAGATGCTTGGAGCATGGGTACAATGTTCATTGTAGAACATCATCGTGAATGTGTTTCATGCCAATAACGTACACTTTAAAAGAATTCAAGTGTCTCATAATTTACTTTCTGTTACACTAGATGATGTAAAGGAGGGAAGATTCCAACAGATAAGCACAATAATAAAATGTTTAGTTGAATAAAATTTTATGGCTATTTGCCCAGTTACTCTGCCTGAGTCAGGTTTCTGAAACCCGACCTACAGAGTGAGGAGTGAACTGACATCCAGAGTAAAGCCTGTCACAAACACCAAACACAGAGTGAAATGTGCTCTCTTTTCTCCCCAGACAGATCTATAGCCAGTTTCTCAAGCAATTGTGCACCAGGGAGAGAACTCATAGGTATTTTAAATATGTAAGAGTTCAAATGATATTGATACAAATTATCATCATAAACTCCAGGTTAGAGCAGGAGGAGCACGTAGGAGAAAGGTAACCGATGACTTTCTAATCAGTCTGGCTTGTATCGCAATACCCAGCGCCAAAGTTCTCTGTCCTCAAAACTATAATTGAGATGAAAATATCTGACACGTAAAGACAACAAGTAACAATTGTTTGGTTTGTGAAGTAAGAACTATAATATTGGAGAGCCAAATAAAGGCTTCTGAAATGAACTCCCACATTACAGCCAAGAAAATCAATCAAAACCCATAATACATTATCAAATGTATTGTAAGGATTTATACCACATGTACTAATTTTTAAAATGTGGAAGTAAGGAATTCCAGACATAGATTAAATGGACCATACGTATATAATTCACCAAGTTGCCCTCACAACAGCTACAAGAATGATAAAGAATATAAATTGTATCAAATTCAGGCAAATTGTATCCTTACCACAACAGTCTTGGGGTGGGGGGATCCCTAGAACAGAAAGATTTACATTTGGGTATATGATAGATAGACACTGCACTGATTTTAAGATGGACTTTGTCTATTCCAGTCACAGAAAATGAGAAATACAGCTCACTCCTAATGGGTAACAACACCTCTAGATCTTACCACAGTGCTAGGTTGTGCCTGCTATCACAACTGGAAAAAGAAACCATCTAAACACTACATGAAACATCACATTGATCATTTGAGCACATCGAGCTGATTAAAAGCAAGTGGCTCAAACACTGGAAAGGCTTGACAAAACATAGACAACAGAAGCAGAAGGCACTGACTTTGAAGTTTCAAGCAACTACAGCTTTAGCACTCCATTGGTCATGGGTAATGAGAGTTCATACCTCCCAAGTAAAAGAACATGGAAGTTACATTTGCACATTATATGAAGAGGAGAATATAATGTTTGTTCCTTGGACTTTTAGGAAGAATACTCATTGACTGTCTCACAGTGGCATATGGACTATGTTGCTAGGTGACACAGAAGCTCTCTGTTTTCAGCTGGGTCTGTAGCATGAACTGGATCTATGGGAGAGCCAAGAAAAGCTGATGCCTCAATATGTACCAGTGACCTAGAGCTTTGTAAGAGTCCAAGATAAAGGACAAAACAAAGCAATGCAATGCCATCAAAAAAAGATATGCAGTGTTCATTTTATGAGTAACCCTAGTAGGAAACTGAAAGTGTTAGCCTGTAAATGTACACCTATGTTTTAAAACAGCCCATTCTTATAACCAATAGTATGTTTCGCCACAGAAAACCATGTGACATTTTCCACTGATTGTTCAGTATGACTCAAGTTCTACAAGACTCACTGAGTTAGCAAGTATAAAGCATCATAATAGTACATCGGAGACAAAGTATAAGCAAGACAAAAGGGAAAGGCAAGCAAGTATATAGGACCCCTCTCATTAATCCCAGATATCCTGGCTCTCTCCACAGCTCAAATGTGTGGCTATGTACAACTTCCCATGTTACTAGCAAAAGGAAGACAGATAAAATTGAGTTTCTATTAAAAAGATTTAAGTCATTTTATGAGTGTAAGCCAAGAAGAGACCCGAACTGCATTACAGATGAAGTAAAACTCATAAAACCCAGTGACACTGAAGAAGGTAAGGAAAATTCACCTTATTAATTTATTTGGTGATAGGAAGAGTACCAGGAAAATACATACATACATACATATATATATACATATATATATATGCTCTCATTAGAAATAATAAGTCAGTATTTCCTTATGCTTGGAAAATATCCTATGAACTGATCAGAAGTGCAAGACAGAAGAGCTTGAAAGTTCAGAAGTGTCTTTTTCTGGGCCATGTGTACATGAATATACACATTAGAAGGACTATATATGATAATCTACCAGGTCTTTTAATAGCATTGTAAACAATGCCCAGCTAAAGTTATCCAGTACATTTGATGACTCCTCAATCATTGCAGATGGTGTCTGTCTGTCTGTCTGTCTGTCTGTCTGTTTGTCTATCTCTCTCTCTCTCTCTCTCTCTCTCTCTCTCTCTCTCTCTCTCACACACACACACACACACACACACACGTGTGTGCATAGCCTAGTCAAGATTGCTGTCTATGATCCTAGTTACACAGACATATTAGATACTACTGCATAAATATCGAAATAACAAAACCATTCTTTGCAACAAGTATGGCATTATTCCCTCACAAGCCAGCCAACATCTGTACTGTATTAACTGTTAGGTCTTTATTTCCTGAAAGAGCAAGTAGTTTGTCCCAGGTACAAATATCTATTCTAGTAGCTTGGCCTTTTCTTCTCCAGTGCAACAACTAGAACCATTTCTTTTTAGACTGCCAAATGCCTGAGTCCATATAACACGGCTCCCATTCTAACAGGGAGCCTACTTTACAGTATAAGGATGCAATAGCATTCCTAAAGTGAGAAATAAAAGAAAATACAATAGTTGCAGCCCATGTTACTCTGAAGCTGCCTTTCTAAGACAGCACTGGCCCGGACTGACGAAGCTTAGCAAACACAACCACTCTAAGACAATTTTTTGTGAGCCTGAAGCATCTTCCCCTAACATCGCTTTAATCAGAGAACATGGTATTTTGCTTGTCTCATAGAAACATGGCTCAGGGAAACTTTAAGGGTGCAAATGTAGTTCCATTTATACCCAGTGCCTATGATCTACTTGGATCATTTGTGTTTCTTATTCTCACAATGCAGACTCTACAAACTGCTTCCTTCTGAGCAGGTTCTGTTCAGTTTAGTACAAAACAGAGTCTTCTAAGAGTCTCAGAACATTCCCAGAGTTTTAAACTCCCTGTTGAAAGAACAATTCTCATCTTGTACCTTCATGTCAGAAATTCCAATTCCTCATAAAATTAGAGTTTCGATTAACTCTTTGGTAATGTGGATTTTCAAAGACCACTTAGTTTTTTAATTATAAAATTAAATTTCCTGTAAACTTAGAGACAATTTTTTTGTGATTCCTCGAATGTGGGCTGTACTTCTTATATAGTAACTAGATTATTTTGGTCTCAGTGCTCAAAATATTTGGGGACTTAGGAGTGGTTCTAGCAAGATTATTAGGAGTTAGTCTATCTTGCTTAATACATGAGGAAAGTATTTCTTCAAAGGGACACTCATAAGTACATTTTCTAATCCAGAGAAGTAATGATTCCAAAGCTTCTGACTCAGTGTGTAAATCAAACATGAAAACTCACGAGAACTTTGAGACCTCTTCCTTCAGGATGTAATTGAAGCTTTTAATGTAGCCAATTTAGCCAACTACCACTTATGTTTAATTTAATTAGTTTATTGATACTTCATTATATGTAAAGACCCAGAGTGCCACTAGGAAAGTACAAGATCTGCCCTTGAGGCAGTGACATTAGTGCTCTTGAGTGACTTGGAACAAAGCTTTGTAACTGCCACAAATGCCCTAAAGTGCCATAAACAGTTGTTCCAATAAACTCCCACCAGGGATCAAAGTTGCAGGCCTGAAGAAATGTACATTTTGACATATCTTTAAACTGTTCAATTAAAGATGACAGGCAAAATCTGTCACAAACTGGACCATACTCAGCAGACACACTATTATTTAAGACATGCGATAAATACACTTGAAGGCAAATGAAGGTAATTGAGATCGACTAGGGCACGATAGGCTTGGAGGACAGTGCAAAAGTGGGAGGCAGATATGATGCTTTCCACAAGAAAGAGATCCTGAAAGACTTTTAGCATCAGATTTTCCACAAAATAGTAACAGTAAAACCATAATGCTGAGAAGAGATGATGAGACAGAGGACAAGCTCATTAAAAGTGCATGTAAGGGACACCAGAAAATTAGGAAAGAACAAGGATGCTTTGTAGTCTGTTTTGTTTTATTCTTTGAAACTAAGGATTTATTATAAAAAAGTTTTTTATTTTTTTTACACTCCAGATTGTATTCCCCTCCCGGCCCACCCTCTTTTAAATACATGACTTCTTTTAAAAGAAAAGTTAGTAGTAGTAGTAGTAGTAGTAGTAGTAGTAGTAGTAGTAGTAGTACTAATAGTAGTAGTAGAAGTAATAGTAATAATAATAATAATAATAATAATAATAATAATAATAATAAATAGAGAAAACAGCTTTAGCCTGAAACTAAAGGTAAAGGAAGAATAGATACTGTGCTGATCAGGAGCCTAATTACAGGATTCTAATTACAGAAAACATAATTTTTTTAGAAAACAAGATAGAACTAACCATAGAAACTGCTCACCTTCATTATCTAATTAACACAATAAATAACAAAATTCTCTCATTTCACAGCATAACAAGTTCAAAATGTTTCAAAGGTGCGTTCACATAATGCTGATCAAGAAGCCTGAGCTGTTCACGTCCATTGCCCCAGTAATTCCTTTTAAGAAACATATTCAAATAAAGTAGGAATCCACTAAAATATTCAGAGCTAGAAAAGACTGTCACTCATCTTCTAAAACTACTAAACATAACATTTCAGTTGCTTTTGAAAAGGAAATTAATACTTGGAAGCATAAATAAAATTATCCTTGGCTCTCTCTCCTAAACACCAGTGAATTTGTTCCTCACAATCTCAATCATGGAGCCATATTACAACAGCATATGCAGAGAGAATATTCTCTTTCCACCAAATTATATATCATCAATCACGATGCCTTCCCAAGACAACAGAGACCAAAACACAAATGGATGCAAAAAAATTAGAAGAGCAGCTGACTTGAAGAGATGGCAATATTTTAAAAATGATTATGAGATACAAGTCTTCAGGAATCATTTGAGAAATATGAAAATTATGATCTCCCCATTCAGTTTTGATTAGACAAAGATTCAATGAAGATATAACTTTCCTTATGGGTAGTTATTAGTAGGTTTACTGAGGCCAACATCACTACACTCATGTGTCCTGTCTTTTAATAAAGAAATGGCTATTCACTGTTTATTTTTCTCATTTCAAGTCTTGTTTAAGCAGATAGATTGTTGAAGTTTCACAGGTACAGCTTCTCTGTAATTTCTACAACTATCTCGCAGCAGATATCATAATATTTCTGCCCACTCATCTGTGATATTCTCGGAGCCTTAGACAGAGAAGTTGCATTGAAGATATCCTGATTATGGTTGGAAGCCCTGTGGTTGCTGTCCACATTTTAACCAGTTATTGATCTCTGTGACAGTCTTTACTTGCAAAAAGAAATTTCATTGATGGGGGGTTGGGGGTTGAGAGCTACAATTACTTATGTGTGGATTAAAGGATAAAAATAGGGAAGAGGTTCTTTTTTCTGTATATCATGTGTGTGTGTGTGGTACACAGGGACCAGAAGGTGATGTCAGACACTCTGAAACTGAAATTACAAAAGCTGGTGTGTGTCCAGGCATATACTGGACATGAAACCTTGGTCATCTGGAGGAGCAGTCGACACTCTGTACCACTGAGCCATTATGATGTCCCAGGAATAGGTATTTAGAATGTAGTTGGAGACTATACTAGGTTAGGAAAGCAACAGTTGTAGACTCAAAGTACAATGACTATCAGAAGGAAAAGGGGTCCCCACAGCTGTAATAATGGCACTTATATCATGGGGATAAATGGCAGTACTAGGGCATAGGTCTGTAGTACCAGGCATGAATTCTCCCATATAAAAATAAATATCTCAGGTACCAAATGCATAAAACAATGATGTTTTAAGCCATTGTATTTATTGCAGGATATATTGGTGTCATTGCCTTAGTAATACAATATTAAGCAATTTTAAAGATTATTTTATAAACTCAGTCACAGCTTAGAACAAAGTTTAGTACACAGTTCAAAATCATATCTAGATGAAAAGTATCTTTAAAGAAAGCTTCTTTAGGAATCATTTCCTTTGAGTTTAGATACTAAATATAAATTGGCACAAAAGAATCCTTTTCTTTTTAGAATAACAGAATCTTGAATTTATTAATCCTTTGTAATCCCATGAGTCTATCTATAATTCAAATTGCAATCTCAGGAAATGTATTTTGAGAAAAACTTAATTGAAGTAACTTGCCAAGGTTGAGCATTACATATTTTTCCATTATATCCAGACTGTTTCAAAAAATCTTAATTTTTTAACAAAACTGCACATTTTTAATTATCAGCAGAACAAGTCATTAAAGTTAACTTTCTGGTTCTGAAAAAGATGAATCACTGTGGAACTTGAAAGCAGTGACATAAAAAAGAATCGAGCAGATGAAATGTATCATGGAACACAATCAAATGTCGCTTGGAAATCCATACTTGTATACTTAAAATTCTATTGTGTGCTTTTTAAGGTTGGGGAAAAATAGTTACTGCTTATTGTTATTATAAATAGAACTCTTCTTGTGGTGTGTTCACAGTGAAGGCTAACTACACCAAGAAAACTAAATATAAAATGTATACGGATGTATTTATGTCTGAAGGTGTAAATTGTAAAACACTTCTCCCAGAAAGATTTTAAAGGTGATGTCTTAGCTCAGACAGTGCTTTCCAGCTAAGAGACGTCACTCAGCAGTTTGAAAGCCACAAAGATAGAAAATTCATGGGGGGGGGAGCTATTTGATCTTGGCTTTCCTTTCTGAGAATGACTTTATTCCTTCTAAACTGTATCTCCAAGAACTTTTTTAAAGGGCCTTAAGTTTAGTATGTTTCTTGATAAATACTTCACATTCTTGAAGAGATTTTTGACTAATTAGATCCAGAGAAATGTGATAAGATTATTATTCTTCTGTACAACTATTATAAAAACCTGTAAATATTCTTGAAAGACATGTTGATAAACAATATATTTATTTTAAAATATAACTCACAAGGGGTCATTCAAACCTAACTAAGGTTGAATACAGTGTTGAAAATTGATCCCATTTGCTTAACAGTGTATACAGTTAGTCACTAAAGCTCCAAGGAGGCACTGCCTAGTTCTACATAATCGGTCACACTAGCAATGGCCAGGAATAACTAAGCACCAGAGAACAAGAAAGCTATGATGGGCAACTGAGTTACAGATGCCATTTACCAGAATCATGTTTTATCCTGAGAACTGAAAATTAATTTCAAGTAATTAAAAAAAAGCGTAAAGTTGGAGCATGCATTTATTTAACAAGATGTTAACCTACCTTATGCACAATGAGTATATTTCTACATCACTACCACAGCGTTTATTAATTTTCAAATGTCAAAAGCAAATATGCTTGCTTATTTTGAAGTCTATTGGTTACAATTTTGAAAATTTGTCTAGGCTTTTGCTTATTCTGATTTATCTACTTGGTGGTATGCATCTTGCTGTGCCTAATTTTATTCTATATCTTATTGTAAAACTGTAGAAGTTTATAAGTAGGCATCAAATACAGAATGTATTATTAGTTAAGAATGTGTAAAATTTGGCATGTCCTCCCAAATACATTTGCTACTAAATTGTTGATAAAAGAACATTGATTCAACAGTTTAATCATTTAAATGTATTCATGTTTCAGTTGATTTTATAGCTATAGACATATGCCCGGCATTTGCTGTTATTTCTTAACTGAAATCACTAATTTTTAATCTTATTGGATTTTGAATTATTCTAAGTTTCCTATTTTAAGAAAAGAGGGATATAATTACATAGATAAGAGGGATGGCCTGTTACTGAGCCCATTCACAGAATCTCATCAGAGAAATATTTATCTAAATACAGTGTTGTTGCAGGCACTTGAACTTCTGCCTATGGCTCCTAGGAGACAGGTGATGCTGCTTCCCAGGGCCCACAGTTTGAGTAACATGAAATAATCTATATTTTAATATGTTCTCAACTTATCCAAGTTCTAACAGCCATAGAAAGGAAACTGCAGATTATTAGGAAAATAAATAATTACCCTTTCTTCCAGTTATGTTCTTATTTTAAATAAGCGGAAACACTATCCCCCATTAAAACATATTTAAGATTATTATAGGTTAAACAAGCAAATTAATTGGCATTTACAGCCTAATTTCTTTGGTAACAAAAACCCTAAGATCAAAACAACTCAATAAATATGTAAAAGAATGCCTAGTTTTAATTGGGATTTCCTATATTCTATAAAACTAAGTAAACAATAAAACTCCAGATATATGAAGAAAACATAATGAATATGGTAAAATATTATAATATGTGTTACATAAAAGAGAATCTATGAATTATACTAAACCAAAAATTTTATAAAATACCAATTATGGGAATAACATAAATGAGAACGAAGTTATAAATAAAATACTGACAACTTATTAAATATAAAGATAGAACATAGTATAGTTATATAGTTCTAAAGCATGCTCTTAACATTTCTCTCACACACACAGAGAGAGAGAGAGAGAGAGAGAGAGAGAGAGAGAGAGAGAGAGAGAGAGAGAGAGAGAGATGGTACATAGATAAATAAAGAGGTTGAATTCCTTCCAATCCAGGAGATAAAAACATGCCTAAGGCATATTCCAGAACCTCTTGAATGAGTCAGTGTAATAGAAATTTAATGAAGAGCATCAATGCTATTTGTGCCATGTAATTAGAACCATGAGCAGTGCAGGTGCAGAGAAGTCTGCCTCCTCAAATCAAGCAGGGCTTCATCATGGAGGGACAGCATAGCAGAGCTTGAAGGATAAGTGGGTTCTTTACTTGAAGAAGGAAACATTCACAAGGGCAGAGACTGTCAAGAGTTTTTGTGCTTGGAATTGCTAAGTAGGTTGATAGGATCCATCCCTGACCATCTGGAGTGGGCTACTGAGAAGATGTGCCTGCCTAGAGGAATGAGCTATCCACAACAGGGTTAGGATTACAAAGATGTGTGCCAGGGTTCATAGCTCAGGTAATATACTCTCAAGATGCAGCAGACCTTCTCTTATTTTTTATTTTAACAGACTATGTGCTTATTTTTTATTTTTAATTTTTTCTTGGATATTTTATGTATTTACATTTCAAATGTTATCTCCTTTCCCCCATTCTCCATTACCCCCTCCCCCTCCTCCTGCTTCTATGAGGAGACTCCTACCACTACCCACCCACTCCAACCTCAATGCCATTAGGGAAATGAGCCTTCTTCTAAGGAAGTGTGGAACAAAAAGCTCAGAGCCATATCTGCCCTCCCAAAGCCAGTACATCTGAGAGAGTGACTTCATTCCATTGGCTTTCTTACTCTTCTACCCCCTTAATAAAATTCTCATACTAACTGAAGCAAGTCGGGCTAAGAAATACAAATACCACATCTGGTCCATCCTATGAGGAAACCTAAAGTTTAAGTTCTAAGTCATGCCTGCATATCTCCCACAGGTATGCATAAAACATGAAAGTAGCAGGGACGTTACTAAGAGGACTGTAGAGTTCCAGTGAAAGGGAGGGGGAGTTAGAACCAAGATAGGATAACACGGTTTGAATATGAGGAAACTACACAACTCTCATGTATAAAGAAGACATGGCAAAGCCAATTATTCTGCACACTCACTAGGAAAACAAATATTTGTTTTGATTTTTTGGTCCTTTGTTAAAAGAAAGAAGAGTGAGAATCTATGTGGGTAAGGAGACAGGGAGCATCTGGAAGGAGTTTAGGGAAAAGAAAGAATATGATTAAAACATATTTTTTGAAAAAAATTAATTAAAATATGAAAGTAAATCAGCAGAATGTGTCTGATGGAAAGACGCCTTACCCTAGGTCTCAAGAAAGAGCACTACTTACTGGGGAACACTTCCTTTGAATCAAACAAAGGAATTGATTTAATTATTTTGTTCTTCACAACCCCAAACTGATTGGCATTAGTTTAAAAAAATGGAAAAAGTAACTTCCATTCCTAATTATATATTTAATCAAGTTTTCCCCATATTTCTATGAAAAATATATAGAAAAACAAAATATACCATGTGTCTTAGAAAAATAGTAATTATACCTCTAATGATATAATTTTTAATATTTTATATTCGATGTATATGCATGGTGTAGAGGTGTCTGTATTTATGTGGTTGCATGTGTGTGCCAGTGTACAGGCATGTGTACATACACATGTGAAGGCTAGAGTTTGATACTGATTTGTCTTCATCTGTAATTCTCCATCTTCTATCATGAACTTAGAACTCACTGATTTGGCAATATTTGTGAGGCATATTGTAAGGTAATATTGTAAGGAATAAAACAATATCCACAAACAAATAAAGGAACAAGCAAACAAAAACAAGATCTTTAACTCCTCAGAAGTATGATAGCAGCCAGTGAACATGAAGCTTTTTAGGGGGCTGGGAATCTGAACTCAAGTCTTTTGGCTTACATGTCAAGAACTTACTGAGTCATTTTTCTTCAGGCACATTATTAAAATTCCTAAGCAAGCATTAATATTTTAATCAGAATATCTTTCCCTTGGTAATAAGCACTGAATGCTTGCATTATCTGATATGCATTTCAAATATACAAATCTACACAGAACGTGCAGAATTAAATCTGTAAACATTCTGCCCAGAGTACAAGTCAATTTTGAACCAAAGTACTTTTTAACGGTATTAGGCAATAGATGATGATGTTAAAATTTATAATTACCTTCTTCATCTTAGTTTGCCTTTCATTTTTCCTACCTGATTTATCCTGTGAAAGAAATAAATAAAGAAGGATGATTTCACATGTAGTTGATCAAAGCACATTAGAAAATTATGATTCAGTATATTGTTATCATCAGAAGCACCAAAATAGTTTTTATAAGTAGTGTGAATTCAATTATTATGATATCTTTCCCCTTTGACTTATTCTTCTCTTAACGTCATGATTAATGATATTCAGTATTCTGAGGCAATGTAAAAAACAGTTTACTTCTTCATATCAGCAACGTGTCATTTTCTTTTATAAGCCTTTCTTCGGAAAATAATCCATGGTCTGGTATAGGAATATATAGCTTAGTTCTTACCAACTTATGTTAATTATTATCTGATAAATTATTTCCTTTATTATAAATACTTGACTCATAGCACCATAGGCACTTATTGCGTGGGCCCAGTTACATGTGAAATTTTTTAAAGATTTACAATAATTAGATTCGATGTATAAGCGATGCCATCAACAAATAGCAAAAAGAAAAATTAAACATCACAATAGGACTTACTTAATAGTTAAGCATATATATTTTGGTTATATTTTATCACTATAAAATAGATATATAGAGATAAAGGTTTCACATTTATCCAAACAATGACATAAACACAAACCATTTATGCTTCCATTCATAATAGAGATGTAAACAACTACAAAGAAAATGTAGACTTAAATCACCTCTCTATACGAGTCCAGATCTGGAGTGCCTCTCAAAGGCTCCTGTGTGGAAAGCTTGGTCCCAGATGGGAACTCTTGAGACATAACAAATGGTAATGGCTAGAGTCCTGCATCAGTGCAGAACCAGAGACACGTTGTGAAGATGATCTTGTTCTTAGCCTCCTTCCATTGTGCACCTCTACTTCCCAATGGCCTTGAGGTGACCACTCCAGTTTTACATGTTTCTGTCAATAATTTTTGTCTTGTTTCATCACAATCTCAACCCAACAAAGCCCACTATGGACTGAATATTTCATGCACTGAGCCAACATTAATCCTCCCTCTATAAAGTTGTTTCTGTCACAGCAAGAAAAACTGAAACCATCTCTGCCAAAGAATCTGTTATCCTTGCAGCCACCTCATGTGCTACTTCAGTGAGACTAAGCCATGTATGTATCCTCATAATCAATGTTGTGTATAAATTACACTGTGAAGGCAATCAATTACTTCTGACCAGTTGTTTTCTCCAATGAAGAGTGTATTACAATAAAAATCTCCCAAACTTCTTCCATATTTCCTTCATATGTGATACATATGAAATTTTATGTTTACTCAACTATTTATAGTATCAATAGGCTATCTGATAAAGTTTAGAAGTCAAAATTTATAGAGTGACCTATGCATACCAATCAATCAAAGAGCTAAGATAGGAAGATATTAAGGTCAAGGCTAGCCCAGTAAGACTTGATTTCAACAAAACAGCAAACTGTATCTGACCATTAACAATTCAGTGGTCCATGTCCATAATCATCACAATATGCAGTGTCATTGGTGATATCTGCAAGATAGTCCAAAGCCACTGTAATTGACATTTTAAAGTCTAGATTTGCCATCAATTTATTATGCTTGTGATGAATTAATCAAATACATTGTCTAAGGAGGCAACTCTTGATATTTCAGATATTCCTTTTAAATTTCATGAAATTTTCCTGTTGGATTTTGTTCCCCTTCAACTTCTTTCTATGAAAGTTTTCAAAACAGGACAGTGATATCCAGGTTGCATATTGAAAAAAATAAAACTATCTTCAAATGATCATAAACTTGGAGTAAAGCAACAATTTGTAGCTGAAATATTGGTGACTTATAGTTTTAAAATGTATAAGTTCCTTTAAATTATAGTTTGGGCATGAAAGAATACGTAGATATATTTCACTCATGTGAACGGTAAGGAACCTCTCTATTCAAGGTCAAGCTTGCTATACAAGTAGCCATCTATACGTGTCGCAACACTGGTATTCTGTCAGTCACTATGCTCCTGGCAGCCAACATATTCTCAGTAGCCTCAGATTTTCAACAGTGTTCATTTACTCGATTATCAGTTACCTTAAATACCTCAAAGAGTTGTTGCAAGGTACCCTTCTGTTTGGTGTCAATGATGAATCTCAGGGATATACAGAACTTAAATGGAGATTGTGTGAGTCTGAGTGCACAGAATCACCTCCTCCAAATCCCCACAGACACTAGTTGAAGAAAAAATGCCCAACTTCAAACTCACAAAGCTCCGTGTCTTAACCACTATACCACAGATGCACTCTTCATAAAGATCTATATCCTGATTAAATTATACATCTATTAAATTTGAGACCATCAAATTTCTCTCTCCAGTCATAAATACTTAAAATTAATTAATACTGAGGAGTTTATATGTGTTTGTGTGTATTTTAAATATAGAGCCTTAGTAGCAAGACATAATATCTATGTCTTATCATTTACTTCATGGCTGCCAAAGTAGACAATTGTTTATTTTTTAAAATATTTTTTTACCTTTATTTTTTAAAGTCCAGTCATTTTCCCCCTCCCGGTATGCCCTTCCACAGTTCCTCATCCCATTCCTCCTTTCCCATGTCTTCAAGACTATGTTCTCCCCACCACCAGGCCTCCCCACACCCTGGTGCCTCAAGTCTTTTGAGGGTTAAGCATGTCTTCTCCCACTGAGGCCAGACAAAGCAGCCATCTTTGGGGTCTTCCAGGCCTCCTGTATCCTGTCTGGTTAACAATTGTTTATCTCAACCATCTTTGTTACACCACAACAACATACTAGTCTTACAAGAAAAGCAGATAAATTTATCACGGAAAAGCTTTTCAGACAGTTTAGAATGTTTAAGGTGGCTTCTGAAAGATGGGGATTTGGCTGGCAAAAAGCGAAAACAGTAAGGGCAGCAAGGAATAATCTACCAGAGAATTAAGTCCTTGTCATAAAATAGAAACACATGTATTTCCCAAGACCAAAAGTTTATTTAAGAAATATGGAATAGACAAGATCTAGAGTATTCAGGAAAATATGATTAGGAAATTTCAACATGGGTCAAGCATATTTAGCAAGCAATGGGGCAGGGGTAGGGGAGAGATAACATATGTGGAGAATAAGAAAGGAGAGATAACACTATAACACTAAGAATGTGTGAAAAACTATAGAGAAACAGTTTCTTCACATTTACTTAAAAATACGTATGTAGCATATTTTTGTAGGTTGATGTCATTATGCTGGTGAAGGCAGACAAGATAAAATGAGGCCTGTCATTGGACAAGAAGGAAGGGAGGCAGGAACAGGGCAGGAGGGGGAGCTGGGAGAACATTGTAGCAGATGTTAAGATTCTTCTCTGTGTAGAGATACAGGTTGTTATGACTAGTTTTAAGGAATCGATGTGTACAGGATTTTGTGTTGTCTAGATGGGCAAATTATATCTTATCAATTGGATCAGAGGTTACTGTGTGATGTGTTTTTTCATGTGAGGACTTAATTGAGTCCATAGTAAGAGAGCCGTGAGATAGAGGTGTCTCTATACGAAACTGGCGTGGCAGCGACCCGCCAAGGGAGTTATGAGTGAAGACAGAGTGGCTTGGCAGTGTGCTGCAGTAGAATGGCTCGCGGATTGCCTGGGTCAGAGTACTTGGGGGCAGTGCGGAGGTGATGAGATAAATTAGCGCTAGTTCCAATGGCCAACCAGAGCCAGAACTAACAAGAGAGCGACCACCAGGATACACGCAAGAACCTTTCTGCCCATTTTTATTTATACCACAACATAGTATGTGTGTGGATGGATAGTAGATAGATAGATAAATGATAAATAGGTATCTAAGCAGATAGATAGATAATAGATAGATAGATAGATGATAGATAGATAGATAGATAGATAGATAGATAGATAGATAGAGATCATATATGCATTTGTGTGTGAAGGAGAGAGAGGGGATGTGTAAAACAATAATAATTAAAGAATTAGTCCTGGTCATGAATTTGACAGGGAGTTGAAGGAAATAGTGAAAATGATGTCAAAATAGTATTCATAGATGATATTCTCAAAATATTAAAATTTTAAAAATGAAGTAGCATATATAAAAAATTGTTTAATTTGAGAAATTTTATTAGTACTCTCAGAAACTAGACCAATATTCCAAAATTTGTTTTCATTATGAAACAATTGCTTGCCAAAAATTTCTTTTTATTATTAATTCTTATGCATTTAAAACTATAACTCCATCTTTGCAAAGTATGCATACTGATTAATATACTGATTAAGCTTTTGCTCAGTCTAGCAGTAGTCATTAACATACACTTACAACAATTTTAACGAAGGCCTTTTTATAAAGTAATTTTTCATTGTTAATTTAATCCACAATGAAAGTGAGACGGACAGGAAAAACAGAGGTAATCAGAAATCATTGTTTTAATTTTCAGAGTTTGAAATTAAATGTGCTAAATATATGTAAGAATGTCAGTTAGCACAATTGTGAAAATTTCAACTCCTTTGGGGTCTATTTCACACAATGGAAAGAAAACACTTAATTTTCTAAAACATAGGGTCATGAAAATATGAAATTCATTAAATATTTTAACTAAAAATATTTTAACTACAGTTAAAAGCTCAGGTCTAACAGATATATTTGACAAATGTTTTCAAATCATTTTTGTTGTTTTGTTTTATTGGGATATTTTGCTTTTAGTATGTCAGTTTTATGAGATAAACCTGAAGTGAACAAATAAAAACTAAACTTATTTACATTTATCTCCAAATAACTGTGTACCATGGAATATAACTGCATTGTTATTTTTGAATGTACAATTCAGGCCAACAAAGCTTTCATGAGTAAAACACCTATTATAAATCATATTTCTTGAAGTAACAGGTAAGCCTGCATCGGACACTCAGGTTTCTATAATTTCATGCATGCATTTCTTTTTGTCCATATTTAATTAGGCCTTTGGGTAAATTTAAACCTGAGACAATGAGCTTAGTCACTATCTTTTTTTTCTTTTTCCATACTTTTATTTTTCTTTCTGAATTTCACATCATGCACCCCAATTCCACTCATGTCCCAGTCCACTCATACTTGTCCTCTGTTGGAATATCCTGCTATTTAAAGATCCTAGTCTACCCTGTCCAGACAGCTCCCCTGAGATCAGTGCAAAATGGAGGACCCCCATTCCTAGCAGGTTTTCCTTTTTTCTACCTTATCCAGAGAGCCCCATTCCCCACACACTACCTGCGGAATGTCACTTAATCCTTGGCAAAATTACAGGTCAACTTCATGGAATGCCTCTCGATGGAAAAGAAGTATCCCCAGAATGTTAAGCTTCAACCTATGAAACTTCACGCTAAGAAGAACCCTTCCCACTTTCTAAGGTTAGTATATTCCTTGTTCGTCGTGAATAAAAAACACAAGCTGTTTTGTTGAATATCATCTAAGAGACCTATTTCACTGTTATCTAAAAGAGTCACAACACTGAAGAGTTGTAACCCTGAAACCTTCAGAGATCTTCCCCATCCTGCATGCAGTGCCAGACCAGGATCCTGCTGATCCACCCTCCCAGACCTCATTCATCCTTTCCCTCCTGGTTTGCCTGATCAGATCACCCCCAAAGCAAAAAGCAAGGGATGGAACCCAGCCCTCTGCCTTTGTAACCTTCCTCCAAAAGAAAATAACAAACAAATATTGAAATCTAGCCATGAAAGCTGCAGTGTCTCACAGTGTGTCCCACAGCATACCCCTATATGCACACAGCTTGACTTGCTAATGTTCATTGCAATGAGTCATTGGCCTGATTTCAGGCCTCTGGCTTTCCCATCAGTACCAAAAACCACACCGAGACTCTTCTCAGATATCTGCTGTTGCCCTGAGTCATGGAGATGCTCGAGTTTCAGTTCTACAGAACTAGTCCCTTCATGTGCTCCAGCAGTTCACAGGTGGGATACATGTTGAGGTGGGTGGGTTCAAAGCCTTGGATCTGGACCTGAGTGGTAGCTAAATTGATCAGCCTGCCTCCAGTTCTCTGCACTGACCAGGTTCCTGGGCCAGCTCCCTTACTCTTACCACCAGGACAGCAAGCTGGCCCTGCCTGGATGAGTGGTAGGGTCAGCTCTCCTGCATCGCTACAACAATGGTCAGGGCCATCTCTCCCTAGGATAGTATATCTAAGCAAGGTGTTAGGCCAATTCTCCAAAGCCACTGTTGATGCTATCTTGCAGTGGCAGGTGAGGGGCAGGGCCAACTCAGTGTGGTCCTTGAAGATCAATATGGCCATAGAGGGCAGCCAACAAAACAGATGTTCATTTGGCTTTTGTTGTTAACATAGCCACAGACATCCACACTGACTCCTGTTGTGATAGGGCTAAGAGATAGGCACGACCCTTGGTGGCAGCATGAGCCAGATGATACCATCCCATCAGGTGGCAGTGAAGGCTCCTCACATCAGGCTGTCCCTCATTGTTCTGCTTCTCTTTATAATACACAAACTGCTGTTTCTCTTTCTCTCCCATCTCTCCACCACATACTTCCTTAGAGTCATGGCGCCCACCCAGGCCAGAGCGACGGTCAGTGAGCCTGGCCTGTGGTCTGGTTGTCTTCCACATCGACTAACCAGTCACTACATTCTTATAACAATGTCTTCCCTAGATGAACATAGATACTATGTAAAATGGAAAAATATAAAATGCACTGCAGATGCATCCCTAACTTTCAATATTAGCAGACAGATTCATCAACAGTCACTGAAGAGTACATAAGATATAATGTGCACTAACCATGATTGGATAAAAGGTAATACAGGCAAAGCCACCAGTATTTAATTGCGGGGTTCAATAGCCTATCTCAAAGAAATGATAGGAAAAAAAGGATCAAAAAACGTATAAAAATGTAAGATGCTATAACAATTTTAACA
Organism: Rattus norvegicus; assembly: GCF_021556685.1. Classification (NCBI taxonomy): domain Eukaryota; kingdom Metazoa; phylum Chordata; class Mammalia; order Rodentia; family Muridae; genus Rattus; species Rattus norvegicus. The sequence continues at coordinate 48,296,048 of NC_141537.1, read as the reverse complement.
ATCGCTTTAATCTAATATTTGTTCATAAATATTCTACTCATATATCAAAATATATGCTCTTTGTAATGAGCATGAAAATACTGTTGTCAATAAAAGACCTCACAATTACAAAACAGGAAAACACCCCAAAAATGTATTTTACCTGAACATACTGGAATTAAATTAGGAAAAAGTAATGGAAATACCTATCACGAAAATCTTCAAACCTTAGAAACTAAATGACATTCTTATAAATAATGCACAAGCCAAACAGGAAATAAGGCTCAAGATAGCATTTTTCTTCCTTGTCAAACTACTGAATCTTACTATGGACCCAATAAACCTGTTTTCTTCCAGAACAAGAAAAAAAAAAGAAGAAGAAGAGAAGAAAGAAAGAGAAGGAAAAACTACAATAATCCCAAGAAGTGAAATAACAAAGAGTTTTATCTAAACAAAACTGAGAACGAGGTATGTGCTATTTGTGTAGCTGGAGCATTATTCACAGTAGCCGAGAAATGGAAACAACCTATATGCTTATCAACTGATGAGCAGATAGAGAAAATGCAGCACACGTGCACAGTGGCAAAAAAAAAAATAACTGCTCACTATAGTAAGAAAGAAAATGATGTTGTGTGCTATAATAGTTTGTAACTTGAGTTTTTATGTGAAATCGGCCAAGCACAAAAAGACAAGTGTTTCATCATCTCCCTCATGTGTGAAATCTAAAAATGTCAATCTCACAGAATCTGAGAGTAGCGTGGTGGGAACCAAAGCTGTGGCATGACGCAGTTTAGAAAACGTTGGTTTGTGGATGCTAAGTGTCTTAGTTAGGTTTACTGCTGTAAACAAACACCATGACCAAGGCAACTCTTAAAAGGAAAACATTTAATTGGGGCTGGCTTACAGATACAAAGGATCAGTCCATTATCATCAAGGTGGGACCATGGTAGCATCCCGACAGGCATGGTGCAGGCAGAGCTGAGAGTTCTACATCTTCATCTGAAGGCTGCCAGCACAATTCTACTTGTAGGCAGCTAGGAATAGGATATTGAACCCCACACCCACAGTGACACACCTACTCCAACAAGGCTACCACACCTGATCAGGGCCACACCTCCTAATAGTGCCACTCCCTGACCCAAGCATATGCAAACCATCCCACTGTTATAGTTTGATGGGAGTAGATGTGTTTCATATCATTTTATTGACTTTTTCGACCAGTAATGTTTGGTTTTACCCTAGTTTTTTGGGCTATCTAAGCTCTAGTTCTTGGTTACCTAAGCAGTGTTCGGTGTGGATTCTTTCTCATGGAGTGGTCCCTGGATCAAGTCAGACATTACTTGGCTAGTACTACAAGTTCTGAACTACCAGTGCCCTAGCATACATACTACAAAGGCAGGACATATTAGAGGTCCGTTGTGGCTCAGTTGATGTCTCCTGGGTATATATTATAGTTATTGGCTTAATAATTCGTGGGACTCCTAAATGTGAGAACAAGTGGATCCCTCACATTTGTGCCTGCTTGAGTTTCCTTGTCCAACATGGAAAGGTGATGGGATAAAGAAATGATAGATTTCTAACAAATGTAAAAATAATGAACTTCAATTTAAATACCATATCACATGTGAAAAAACTGAATCAAAATGTGTCATACATCAAAGTATTCAGTTTCTAGATAAAAACATACAATATAAACCTCATTTCTTTAAAATTTTGTTAAATGTCTTTTTTTAGTCATACTGTAAATAGACAAAAATAATAAAACACCAATTGAAAAAAGATTATTTTTAATTTACTTATTCCAATAAATGTTCTGAAAATTTCTCATAGATCATTAAGAAATGAAGCAAATCATTTTTATTACTTTTTTGTTTGTTTGAAGATAAGCATAAATATATAATTATATGTAATGATTAATTATATATAATATATAATTTAAGAAATTATGTACATCTATACACAACACACATGTTCTTAAATATACAAATAACACCTCCTCAGTCCATATAATGGTAACTTCTTTTAGGAATCTTGCTTTCGCGGCTGTCTGACACTGAGTTTGCAAATGTTAGAAAGTCTAACTGCCTAAACATGACCAAAGCAAGAATGGCAACAACAGACACACCAAAGGAGATGGGAAAAACAAGGGGCTTCACACCTAGACAAAGAACTACAAATGACCTAGAATGTTGTAAGCAGGGGAGGTAGTCCTCCTCAGAAAAAAAGCACAGCAATTGATTTCCAATACCAAACCATTTTCTAATATGTAAAAATATTTGTGAGATGGTATACACATAATATGAACATATGAGACAATGTTCCATGTCAAACATCGTAAGGAAATTAAAAATGTATACCAATACATACCACTCACTTGTGGGATTCATAAAAATGTAAAACGCTCACCACACAGAGCACTGTGGAGCAACTGCAAGAAATGGGCCTTCCTTACCTTACTGTAAAGTACTTCTGGGCAGGAATTGTAAGCTCTTTCATGTCCACATGACCAGCAGGTGTTAGAATGGGCAGCTCAGAGCATGGACTGCACTAACATTTGTTTTTATCTGATTCATGGATAAGCAATCATTTTCATCATAATTAGAAAACGAGTACCCATATTTTTCCATTCTCAGCTGGAATATGTTTGTAATTGTTTAATATAAATTGTGGCAAACTAATTCTGAAATAACTTTGGCTACTAGATGCAAAAAGCCAAAATTTAGTCACATAAAAAATATACCCTTAATATACAAGAAATAATGCTAGAAAGAAATTAATATGGTAGATTTCACGCCATTCCCACTAAAATTGAATTGAACTGAATCACACCAGTATCCTTGTAGTTTGGTATGATTTATGAACCAAGTAACCTCTGGACTTTTCATACACAAATATATTTCCTTTTCTTCTTTTGAAGGCTTGACCACTTCTAAAAACAAGCTGCAAAATGAAACAAGTCATGTCACCATTGTATATATTATACACTTAAGTAAAACAAAGGGAGCTTCTGATATAGATGTGATGCAACAACTAATAATCTTAGCATGCAACATAAATAAAGTATAAAGTATAGAAAGTGGAATGATACAAAATGCTTACTTCACCCAGGATTGCATAATGCATCATAAGGTAATCTTTGTCTTATAGATCTGTTATCTGGAATAAAGGAAAAAGTGCATTAGTGCCATCTCCTGGCAGACAGGAGGCTCCAGAATCATCTAACTTTCAAGTAAGGCCCTTACTTAAGAAATTATATATAACCTGAACCCTTGGTGGCTTTCAGAGACTGAACCACCAACTAAAAAACCAAAAGAATACATGGTCTGGACCTAGGCCTCTGTACATATGTAGCTTTGTCTACTTTCTACTTTCAAGTACCCGTAACTAGAGGGGTGACTAGCCTTAAGTCTGTTGCCTGCCTATGAATCCTGTTCCCCTAACTGAGCTGCCTTGTTTGGCCTCAGTGAGAGAAGATGTATTTATTCCTGCACAGACATTATCTGCCAGGATAGGGTGATATGAAGGGGAGCCCCCACTCTCTCAGAGAAAAAGGGGAGAGGGGATGGGAGAGAGACTGTGTGAGGGGTGGGGACCAGGAGGAGGGGGTGGCAATCAGAATGCAAAGTGAATAAATAAATTAATGAAAAAAAGACTTTCAAGACGTACAAATTCCTACTGGCTTAGACAGAAAATAAATATTTAAACATGAGAAAATTCATACATGTATTCTTATAGGCTTAGTACATTCTGAATACTCAGTAAATCTATTATAGATTCATAATTAATATAAATAGGTTTAACATTTATATTTAAATACAAGTAAACTTTATAGATAGAAAATCTCTAAGTAAGGAGTAAACTTGCAATAATCCATAATGAAAGTTGAAACAATGTGACAAACAGTAGAAATTAATAATCTTACCTAGATGAAAAATTAAACAATCGTTTACTATGCTTCAGAAATATTAAGATTGAAGTTAAAAATAGTTGTCTTTGTCCACACCTGATCTTCATATGTGTGTGTGTGTGTGTGTGTGTGTGTGTGTGTGTGTGTGTGTGTGTGTGTATAAGATGGGATTTTCGGGTCATTTGATTTGCATTTTCCTGATAACTAAGGACATTGACTATTTCTTTAAGTCTTTCTTGGCCATTAGAGAGTCTTTTGTTGAGAATTCTCTGTCTAGCTCTATATCCCATTTTTAATTGGGTGATTTGGGTTGTTGGTGTTTAAATTTTTGAGTTCTTTATACATTTTGGATATTAGGAATATTACCCATCTGTTAGATGTAGGATTGGTGAAGATCTTTTCCCAATCGATAGGCTGCCATTTTGTCCTACTGGCAGTGTCCTTTGCCTTACAGAATATTTTCAATTTCACGAGGTCCCATTTATCAATTGTTGATCTTAGAACCTGCTTCATTGTGTTCTGTTTGGGAAGTTGTTTCCTGTAGCAATGATTTCAAAGCTATTTCTCACTCTTCTATTTGAGTGTATTGGTTTTATGTTGAGGTCTTTGTTACACTTGGACTTGAGTTTTTTGCAGGTGATATATATGGAGCTATTTGCGTGGTCTACATGCAGACATCCAGCTAAACCAGGACTTTTTGTTGAAGATGCTTTCTTTTATCCATTGTATAATTTTGGCTTCTTTGTCAGAATTAAAGTGTCCATGGGTGTGTAGGTTTACTTCTGGGTCTGTGATTCAATTTCATTGATCAACCTGTTTTTTTCTATACCAATACCATGTAGTTTTTAATTACTACTGTTCTGTTGTACAGCTTGTAATTAGGAATGGTGCTACCTCTAAGAGTTCTTTTATCATACATATTGTTTTAGCTATCCTGGGCCTTTTTCCCTTGCAGCTTTGAATATTCTTTCTTTGTCCTATATACTTAGCGTTCTGATTATTATGTGGTAGAAGGATTTTCTTTCCTTCTTCTATAGTATCATTTACCCATTAAAATAATTCTCCATCACCAAGTAAATAAAAACCAGTCCCAACCATCAGATGACAGACAAAGGGTGAGCAGAGAGTTTTTTTTTTTTATTAACTTGAGTATTTCTTATATACATTTCGAGTGTTATTCCCTTTCCCGGTTTCCGGGCAAAAATCCCCCTCCCTCCTCCCTCCTCCCCCCTCCCCTTCCCCTTCCACTGGTGCTCTTACTAGGATATTCATTGCTACCTATGAGGTCAGAGTCCAGGGTCAGTCCATGTATAGTCTTTAGGTGGTGGCTTAGTCCCTGGAAGCTCTGGTGAGCAGAGAGTTTTATTTCATGAACCAAAACATTTTTTCAAAAATTAAAAAGATCGGTTTACTAATTAAAAGTCCATGAAACATGAGAATTCCAAATAGTAGTAATTAGGTATAAAAATCTTCACATTAGGAAGGGGAAGCCCTGGGTCCTGCTAAGACTGAACCCCCAGTGAACTAGACTGTTGGGGGGAGGGCGGCAATGGGGGGAGGGTGGGGAGGGGAACACCCATAAGGAAGGGGAGGGGGGAGGGGGATATTTGCCCGGAAACCGGGAAAGGGAATAACACTCGAAATGTATATAAGAAATACTCAAGTTAATAAAAAAAAATCTTCACATTAGAAAAAGCAAATGAACACTGCCTTTTTAGCTGCTTGAGTTTGTGAATGTGAATTTTCAATGACTTTTAAAATATGAATATTGTGAATGAAAATAAATGGTCATTTCCAAGATTTAAATGTTTCAAAGAATCAGTTGCCCTGTGGCACTACACATAAGTGTCTCTTGTATTGATTATAACAATGCTAAAAAAGTTAATATTTAGAAGGGCCTCTTCCCATTGCTTATATTTTTTGGCCTTGGAGAGGAGATAGTTTATAACCATATTAATTTTTATCACAATATTTAATAAATTTGAAATGCTAATCAATAATTTTAGAATGATTAAAACACATTCAATAATATGGGATGATCAGAAAAAAAAGAAAGCTAGAGAAATAAATTGATTTTTTTGTTATTAAAAAATTTATCTTCATTTATAAATTTTAGCAAAAAAACTTAATTTGGCATTGGGTAACTACCATTTACTACTTAGCAAATGTGAACTATGCATGTTCACAAGAAAGCAAATGAGGACTTTAGTTTTATTTAAGTGGTCTAACACATACTTTCTGTAAACTTCCTTCTATCCTAATGAGCTTTTGGCAGTGGATAGTGGCTGAGAAAGGGAGAATCATTCTTCATTCAGGATATGGGCACTGATGTGTCTCTAGTACTCAACTGGACAGCATTATACTACTGGGCATATGTGTAGCAGTAACTGGATTTATGTGTCATAAAAATTAAAGTGTGGAGGGGACCCAGAAGGAGAAATATAGAGGGGTTGGTGCAAAAAATGGGAAGTAGACCTGTTCATATTTCTTTATATAGATGGATGAAATTCTCAAGAAAAAAAAAAGAAGAAAATATTTAAATTAGTTTGGGCCCTAAATGGACCACTTTTTCTGTCCTCAGTGGGAGAGAATGAGTCTAGTCCTGCATTGGCTTGATGTGCAGGAGGGATGGGTGTTAGTTAGGGTGTTAGAGACACCCAGAGGGGAACTTCCCTTTCTTCAAAAGAGAAGGGGAAGATGGAATCAGGGGAGGCTTGCATGAGCAGGTATTGGGAGAAAGGTTAATATTGGATTGTAAAGGGAGTAAATAAATAAATATACATATATAAATAGGAAGGAAGGAAGGAAGGAAGGAAGGAAGGAAGGAAGGAAGGAAGGAAGGAAGGAAGGATGAAAGCTAGCAAGCAAGCACATCTGGACTGGAGAGATGCCTTAGTGCTTAAGAGCACTTGATTTACAGAGGATATAGTTTCAATTCCCAGCACCAACAAGAAAGCTCAAAATAGTGTAGAATGCCAGTTCCAGGAAAGTGACAACTTCTTCCTGCCTTATGGACACCAGGCACCTATGTGATCAAGCAAACACATACAGAAAATAAAAATAAATAATAATTTTTGAAAGAATGCTCCCATTGTAATTTCACTAAATCAGCAATATGAAGTGTCTTTGTTTAACTTTTCAGTACTAGTTTAGAGGGAATAATATAATAATTCATATGAATTTTCTGTACCAAAGTATTAAATTTTGGCTCACCTGGGTTTTACAGCTTTTATACCCAAGTTAAGTAAATATTCCTACCTACAAATAGAACTAAAATATTTAAACTTATCCTTATTTCACCTTGAATTTTCTTGACATGTGTCCATTTATGGAAGTAGGATTCCAAAGAAGCTAACCTTTTCATCATTTGATTAACAGGGACAAATCCTCTCTCAGCTAATAGGCATGTTGTCCTCCAGTCCATATAAATTTCCATGATAGAAAACCTACAATTTCTATACTAACATGGATAAATTTGATCTGTAAGTGACTTACAGATTCTACACTATACTACGGATTCTGGGCAAACCAGAGAAAGCCAAGTGAACATCTTCTCTAAGCCAACCTTGGCAGAGTCCAGCTTGCCTCCAACTTCCTTACACCTTCAGTCAGAGCATCCCTGGAGATTTCTCTCCCCTCACTTTTAGATTTCCCACTTCCTGCTTGTCTTTGGGTCTCTGATAAGCACTTGCCTTCTTTCCCACACCTTACTCCCTTGATCAGAATTTTCACAATCTTAACATCTTTTAATTCTCTAGAAAATCATCTTTGATGCTGCTCCTTATGTTTCACTACCGACTAAATGTGGAATCTGAACACCAAGGACCCTCCAATATATGAAGGTATAAATTTTTCCTAAGAATCAATACTTAAGCTAAGCATGGAAAGTCTGTTTAGAGGTGCTCTAATCCAGAGTTAGTATCTGTTAAGTCGTGCTGGTCTTGTGCTGGGCACAGGTAATTGGACACAGACACACGACTATTTAATAATGCCCTCTGTTTCATCTTAAATATACAAAACAGTCAGATTGATAAGAAATGTTTTGCTACAGCAAATTCTGAGGCCAAAAGTACCTTGACATAGGAAGTAAATATTATGATTGAACATAATGCCTGACAGTCTTCAGTGAAATAATTGAGACGTTGGTTGCAACAGAATTGAGAAAAGTGGAAATCTTCACAAACTAAGACATGTTAAATGAATGAGCTTCGACTAACAATGTAGGTCCTCCCTAAGGTATATTCTGCTTCCTGACATGGACATGCTCTCCCCTGGTGGTGGAGATAGATTGGAGAGGGGAATGGAGGAGATGAATTCCCCATGCCTATATAAATACAAATAAGAAAGTCTCGGGTATAAAAGGTAAAAGCATCTGACTGGAAAGCCCCAGAGACAGAGAACTAAATCAAACATCAATCAAGTTTTCTTTTGTCCTTTGAAGAAACTCTGCAGCACTGAAGTACAGAACAAGTTCAAATGATCTCTGGGATAGCTACAAGAAGCCATGAGCTAACTTCTGGAAGCCTTTTTCTACTGCCTTCAGTGACTCCTGAATATAACTCGGAAGCAGTGTGTGTTATAACCACGAATTGCTGAAGTCTACCCTTTTTCTTATTAAAAAAGTGTTCTTAGAATAACTTCACCCTTTTATAAAAGCAAAGTATTCTTAGAATCAAGTAAAAGTTATTGATCTTTATGTACTATGGATTTTGAATTTATATAAGTTGTGTGTATTATAAGCTACTTCTTTTGAAGGAAATAAGTGTGTTTGTTTCCAAGGCAATTTAATTTTTGAGAAAAGAAAAAAGAAATCACTTAGGCAGCAAAAAACAGTGATAGAGTCTATACAGTGAAGCAAATAATTGTCAGCATTAGACTCTAGGGGAATGTGAACTTGCCTTAAAGATGCATGGCAAAATTTCAGAAAGAAAAGGGTCACAGATAAAACAGAGCTGCCAACTCTCTTGAGTGTTCACTCAGTGACAACAAGGCTCACCTGAAGTTGAACTCAAGTGGAACAAACAGCCAGTGTTCACTCAATAAATAACACCCAGTCTACCTCTGACTGCCCAGAAAGAAATCTTCCCTTCCTCTCCACGGACATTCAGATATCCACTAGAATCCCCCAGAAAGTCCAAAGGAGGATACATTATATTATATTGAATTATATTAGTGTACATATATATGCATATCACACTATAGTATATTCATATGTATAAATTATTGAATATATTTATATAGACAATATATAAGCCAGGTATGTATACATGGACATTGTAAAGACAGAAAATGAGTAGCGTTCTATTTAATCTGATGTTCGAAACTTCCCTAGATTGCTGAACTCGGTTCTCCCTGACTTCCTTCTCACTTCACAGTTGTGTTTATACCTTCCTAATTTCAAACAAAAGCACTCCTGGGAAGTACCATGAGCCCATTAACATTACAGCTTTGATGAGCTTCTACTAAGCTCAAGAAGGACTCTCCTGAGATTCTGGATCCAACCAGTGTTTATGCTCAGAATCAGGGAGGAATAGTTTCCCCAGCTCCAGAGTATTTGTCTATTCAAAGGCATAGGTTTAGCTGTACGGATGTGCTTAAATTATGCTCAGTGTTAATGAAGAGACCTTAAGAATTTCAAAGTGCCACATAATCAATTGCTAATGTCTAAATGGAGTTTTACTAGCACACAGCCATTAAGTTTTTATAGTTCTTAAATTAGCTGAAAAGAGAACAAGTCATCTCATAGCCATTTTTAGTGCATGGATGGATGCCAATCAGGCAGACTGATTGTTTTGAAAACAGAAATAACTATTGCTTTTGGTTCCCTACAAACAAGGTACTTCTTGTCTCAGACCATCTAGTGTAATAACCCCTGGCTTGAAACGAAGATGGAAACCATTTTCTTGCAGTCAGAACTGATAAACAAAATATTTAAAAGTCATACATTATAATTACTCACTGTGATACACGTCTAAAGATTAAAATTTCACCTTGTAAACAAATATTTGCAAAGTCTCTGCTTAAAAGTGAATAATTATATGGAGTAACTGCATAATTATAACATTATTAGTTGAGTATGTTGGGTGACTAGTACAAATCCGACTCATTTAACTTTCTGTATCTAATTCACAATTTGGGAATGAGGAGACTAAAATGAAGAAAATTTAAATAATCTTGATTAATGTAATTTTGCACTTACTACTAGTAGATCTTTCTGTGGCATTTTGATTTCTTGACATTTGAAGTATTTTATTCTGTCAGAATCCTTAGTCTAGAAATGAGCAACTTTTAATTCTGAAAGAAGACAGCATCTAACCTACGGCTAATCAAATTTAAAAGTGAAGACACAGCGTGATTTTTTTTTTGAATCGGCTTTCTATAAGGCAATCCCAGGCTGCTTTTTGCCCTCAGGAAACTTGCAATACAAGGCATCCATCATCACTATATGGGGGATGTTTTGTAGTAAGTAAATCAGCCCTAGATACTTCAGACATTCAGTTAGAAATGCTTCCCACATGGCTATTCATGCCCCAGGGTGGGGATGTCTGACTAAATGTATTGCACCCCCAATCTGGAAAAAAATATATGGAGACAATTTCTACCAAATGCAGTTCTATTTATCTTTTGTTCGTTTCTTTATTTGTAGATCAATCGCAGCACAATTTGGGAAAAAAAACAACTTTGTAAGCAACTCAGGAAATTTGAGATAAATTTCAGCAATTTAGTAAATTTTCTAAACTGTTGGAATTCTTATCCAGTTGGAAAATTATTCCATGCATTAGCATTTTTTTATTAACTTGAGTATTTCTTATATACATTTTGAATGTTATTCCCTTTCCCGGTTTCCGGGCAAACATCCCCCTCCCCCCTCCCCTTTCTTATGGGTGTTCCCCTCCCAACCCTCCCCCCATTGCCGCCCTCCCCCCATAGACTAGTTCACTGGGGGTTCAGTCTTAGCAGGACCCAGGGCTTCCCCTTCCACTGGTGCTCTTACTAGGATATTCATTGCTACCTATGAGGTCAGAGTCCAGGGTCAGTCCATGTATAGTCTTTAGGTAGTGGCTTAGTCCCTGGAAGCTCTGGTTGCTTGGCATTGTTGTACTTTTGGGCATTAGCATTTTTACAAGGTTAAGAATTGTCTTATCATTGATGAGGCTGACTTGTTTCTGCAGCATACCTTACATTCTTGCCTCAGCAGAGCAAACTTTGAGTTCATTCAGCATAGTTCTAAATTAGAAGTTTCAATGAAAAGAAGTTACTGCTTCAATATTTAGTTAATTTCGATGTGATCGAACAACAGCTATGTGACTAGTTAACTTCTGAATAGTTTTTCATAGGCCACTTCTAGTAACAAACACTCATTACAATCAAACTAAAGTAAAACTCAGGACTATAAAGCAAGTTTCTGATATTGCCATGGAATTTTTCATTGAAGGACTTTAGCCACTCTTTCCATAGTAGACATTTTACCCCTAACTCTCTGCTACTCAAGTTCTAGGTTGACTTGTGCATGTTATGGACACTGCTCAAATTTCAAGACAATCTCCATTTCACAATGCTCAAAGCCAAGATGAGGTGGTTGTCTCAAAGAAAACAACCCTCGTAGGTTCACAGGAAGTGTCACAATTAGGAGATGAGGTCATGTTGGAGTAGGTGTGGCTATGCTGGAGGAAATATGTCATTGTAGTGTGGGGGTTGAGCTTTGAGATCTCAGATGCTCAAGGCCGGCCGGTGTCACAAAGTTTCTCTTCCTCCTGCCTGTGGATCCAAAAATAGAATTCTCAACTCCTTCTCCAACACTATGTCTATCTGCATGCCTCCATGCTTCCAACATGATGATAATGGACTAAGCCTCTGTGCTAAGAGTGAGCCCCAATGAAATGTTTTCCTATGTAAGAGTTCCCGAGATCATGGTGTCTCTTCACAGAAATAGAAATCCTTACTAAGACAGATGAGTTGATTCTAATGCTACAGGGCCTTAAGGACTAGGCTGCTGATAGATGGTCATAGCTGATCTGAATCTTGCAGAGTATCTGGTGGAGCAATTAGAAAAGAGGAAAAACAATCTAGGAAGCTTGTCAAATCCTTCCTCATAAAAAGCACAAAGTACAAGTGAATGCCAGACATCTTGGCACAAAATGAAGCCTCATAGCATCAAGGGCCTATTTTCTTGCTTCTGATTTGTTTCTAAAACTATTGAAAATAGAGTCAATTAACTGGAAATACTAATGTTAGAGTTGATTTTGTTAATAGGGAAAGAGTCTTACAGGCAGTTCTGATATCCGTTGGAGAAATTCAAGATGGCATACAGGTATGGAATGGCTACTAAACAATGATAAAGAAAACTCTGGGATAGCTGAACTCCCAGAAGTGCAAAAAATCCTGAGATGGCAGGACAGACCACCACTTCTGCCCATATCCCTGGCCCATGAGGAAACTGCATAATACTTCTGGACACAGGAATATAGGAACAGTAAGCAGCAGAAACTGGTTTCTGACTGAGCCCAGAACTGAACTGAACCAGTCACACAGCTCCCTGCACCAAATCCCATGGAAGAGAGCTAGACCCTCAGAAGTGCTGACACTCCTGGGAACTCGGAAGAGACAACTACTTTCTGTCCATATCCTGAACCAAGAGGAAATCACCTAGTACCGTCTGTGCCCCTGGGCACAGGGACCTAGGAGCAGTCAGGGGCATGACCTTTAGGGTTTCTACTTCTGCCAAGAGCTGAAAGCCAGTCACTAGGAGCACATACACACCTGAGAGCAGAGCTCTAAGTTCCCAGATCTGGCTGAAAGAAACAAGTCTACAGGAGTGCTGACACACAGGCCTATAGGAGTGTCAAGCCTCTGTCAGAGGAAGCAAGACAAGCTAACACCAGAAACAAGATAATGGTGAGAGGCAAGCCTAGGAACCTAAGCAACAGAGACCAGGACTACTTGGCACATCAGAGTACAGTTCTCCCACCAAAGCAAATTCTGGATATCCAAAAAAATACAAGCTGATAAAGAGGAAACACAAAAATCCCCTAAACAATTACAGGAATATACAATCAAACAGGTGAAAGAATTGTACAAAACCATCTAGGATTTAAAAATGGAAATAGAAACAGTAAAGAGAGCACAAAGGGGGATAACCAAGAAGATAGAAAACCTAGGAAAGAGATCAGGAGTCATAGATGCAAGCATAGCAAGCATAACCAACAGAATACAAGAAATAAAAGCCAAAATCTCAGGGGCAGAAGATACCATAGAAAATATTGATAAAACCTTCAAAGATAATGTCAAATAAAAAAAAAAGCTCCTAGCCCAAAACATCCAGGGAATCCAGGACACAATGAGAGGATCAAACCTAAGGATAATAGGTATAGAAGAGAGTGGAGACTCCCAACTTAAAGGGCCAGTAAGTATCTTCTACAAAATTATAGAAGAAAACTTCCCTAATCTAAAGAAAGAGATGCCCATAAACATACAACAAGCAAATAAAACTCCAAATAGATTGGACCAGAAAAGATATTTCTCCCATCACATAGTCAAAACACCAAATGCACAAAACAAAGAAAGAATATTAAAAGCAGTAAGGGAAAAAGGTCAAGTAACATATAAAGGCATATCTATTAGAATTGCACCAGACTTCTCACCAGAGACTATGAAAGCCAGAAGATCCTGGACAGATGTCATACAGACCCTAAGAGAACACGAATGCCAGCCCCGGTTACTGTATCCAGCAAAACTCTCAATTAACACAGACGGAGAAACCAAGATATTCCATGAAAAAAACAAATTTATACAATATCTTTCGAAAAATCCAGCCCTACAAAGGATAATAGATAGAAAACTCCAACACAAGGAGGGAAACTACACCACAGAAAAAGCAAGAAAGTAATCTTCTTGCAAAAAATAAAAAGAAGAGAGAGACACAACCATAATTCCACTTCTAACAATGAAAATAACAGAAAGCAGCATTCACTATTCCTTAATATTTCTTAACATCAATGGACTCAATTCCCCAATAAAAAGACATAGGAATAACAGACTGGATACATGAAGAGGACCCAGCATATTGCTGCATACATGAAACAAACCTCAGAAACAAGGGCAGACACTAGCTCAGAGTAAAAAGCTGGAGAACAAATTTCCAAGCAAATGGTTCGAAGGAACAAACTGGAGTAGCCATTCTAATATCAAATAAAATCAACTTTCAACCAAAAGTCATTAAAAAAGATGAGGAAGGACACTTCATATTCATCGAAGGAAAAATACTTCAGGATGAACTCTCAATCCTAAATATCTATGCTCCAAATGCAAGGGCACCTATATTCATAAAAGAAACCTTACTAAAACTCAAAGCACACATGATTCCTCACACATTAATAGTAGGAGATTTCAACACCCCATTCTCATCAATGGACAGATCACAGAAACAAAAATTAAACAGAGACATAGAGAAACTAACAGAAGTTATGAACCAAATGGCCTTAACAGATATTTATAGAACATTTCATCCTAAAAGAAAAAATATACCTCCTTCTCAGCACCTCTTGATAACCTTCTAAAAAAATTCAGCAGAAAATCGGCCAAAAAACAGGCCTCAAAAGATACAGGAAGATAGAAATAATCCCATGTATCCTATCAGATCAGCAAGAACTAAGGCTTTTGTTGTCTTCAATAACAACAAAAACAACAGAAAGCACACCTATACATGGAAGTTGAACAATGTTCTAATCAATGATAACTTGGTCAGGGAATAAATAAAGAAAAAAATTAAAGACATTTTAGAATTTAATGAAAATGAACCACAATATACCCAAACATATTGGACACAATGAAAGCAGTACTAAGAGGAAAACTCATAGCTCTGAGTGCCTCCAAAAAGAAACAGGAGAGAACATACATTAGCAGCTTGACAACACACCTAAAAGCTCCAGAACAAAAAGAAGCAAATACATCCAAGAGGAGTAGAAGGCAGGAAATAATCAAACTCAGGGCTGAAATCAACCAAGTATAAACAAAAAGGATTCTACAAAGAATCAACAAAACCAGGAGCTGGTTCATTGAGAAAATCAACAAGATAGATAAACCATTAGCCAAACTAACCAGAGGGCACAGAGAGTGTTTCCAAATTAACAAAATCAGAAATGAAAAGAGAGACATTAACAACAGACTCTAAAGAAATTCAAAAAAATCATCATATCCTACTACAAAAGCCTATATTCAACAAAACTGGCAAATCTGGAGGAAAAGGACAATTTTCTAGATTACCTGGTTCCAATATTAAATCAGGAACAGATAAGCCATCTAAACAACCCCATAACACTTAAACAAATAGGAGCAGTTATTAGAAGTTTCCCAAACAAAAAGTGCCCAAGATCAGATGGGTTTAGTGGAGAATCTATCAGACCATCACAGAAGACCTCACACTGATACTGTCCAAACTATTCCACAAAATAGAAACAGACAGAGCACTACGCAATTCCTTCTATGAAGCCACAATTATGCTTATACCTAAACTACACAAAGATGCAACAAAGAAAAAGAACTTCAGACCAATTTCCCTTATGAATATTGATGCAAAAATATTCAATAAACTTCTTGCAAACCGAATCCAAGAGCACATCAAAACAATCATACATCATGATCAAGTAGGCTTCATCCCAGGAATACAGGAATGGTTCAATATATGGAAACCCACCAAGGTGATCTACTCTATAACAAACTCAAAGAAAAAACCACATGATCATTTCATTAGATGCTGAAAAAGCATTTGACAAAATTCAAAACCCCTTCATGATAAAATTCTTGGAAAGATCAGGAATGCAAGGCTCATACCTAAACATAGTAAAAGCCATATACAGAAAAAAATAACTAACATTAAACTAAATGGAGAGAAACTTGACTCAATCCCACTAAAATGAGCAACTAGACAAGGCTGCCCACTCCCTCCCTACTTATTCAATATAGTTCTCTAAGGCCTAGCCAGAGCAATCAGACAACAAAAGGAGGTCAAAGAGATACAAACTGAAAGGGAAGAAGTCAAAATATCACTATTTGCAGATGATATGATAGTATACTTAAGTGAACCCAAAAGTTCCACCACAGAACTATTAAGCCTGATAAAAACTTCAGCAAAGTTGCTAGGTATAAAATTAACTCAAACAAATTAGTAGCCTTCCTCTATTCAAAGGATAAACAGGCTGAGAAAGAAATTAGGGAAAGGACACCCTTCACAATAGTCCCAAATAATATTAAATACATCAGTTTGACTCTAACCAAGCAAGTGAAAGATCTGCATGACAAGAACTTGAAGTCTCTGAAGAAAGAAATTGAAGGAGATCTCAGAAGATGGAAAGATCTCCCATGATCATGGACTGGCAGGGTTAATATAGTAATAATGGCCGTTTTGCCAAAAGCAATCTACAGATTCAATGCAATCTCCATCAAAATTCCAACTCAATTCTTTATAGAGATTTAAAAAAGCAATTTGCAAATTCATTTGGAATAACAGAAAACCCAATATAGTGAAAACTGTACTCAACAATAAAAGAACTTCTGGGGGAATCACCATCCCTTAATTCAAGCAGTTATTACAGAGCAATAGTTATAAAACCTGTATGGTATTGGTAAAACAGACAGGCAGATAGATCAGTGGAACAGAATTAAAGACCAAGAAATGAACCCACACACCGATAGTCACTTGATCTTTGACAAAGGAGCTAAAACAATCCAATGGAAGAAAGATAGCATTTTCAACAAATGGTGCTGGATCAACTGAAAGTCAGCAGGTAGAAGAATGCAAATCGATCCATTCTTATCACCATGTACAAAGCTTAAGTCCAAGTGGATCAAGGACCTCCATATCAAACCAGATACACTCACTAATAGAAGAAAAAGTGGGGAAGACTCCTGATCACATGGGCACAGGGGAAATTTTTCTTGAACAAAATACCAATGGCTTATGCTCTAAGAACAAGAATCAACAAATGGGACCTCATAAAACTGAAAAGCTTCTGTAAGGCAAAGGACACTGTGGTTAGGACAAAACGGCAACCAACAGATTGGGAAAAGATCTTTACCAATCCTACAACTGATAGAGGCCTTATATCCAAAATATACAAAGAACTCAAGAAGTTAGATTCCAGAGAGCCAAATAACACTATTAAAAAATTGGGTACAGCTAAGCAATGAATTTGCAACTGAGGAATATTGAATCCCTGAGAAGCACCTAAAGAAATGTTCAACATCCTTAGTCATAAGGGAAATGCAAATCAAAACAACCCTGAGATTCCACCTCACACCAGTCAGAATGGCTAAGATCAAAAACTCAGATGACAGTAGATGTTGGCTAAGATGTGGAGAAAGAGGAACACTTCTCCATTGTTGGTAGGATTGCAAACTGCTATAACAACTCTGTTAATCAGTCTATACATTCCTCAGAAAATTGGACATTGCACTATCTGAGGACCCAGCAATACCTCTCCTGGGCATATACCCAAAAGATGCTCCAACATACAACAAAGACACATGCTCCACTATGTTCATAGCAGCCTTATTTATTATACCCAGAAGCTGGAAAAGATTCAGATGCCCTTTAACAGAGTAATAGATACAGAAAATGTGGTATATATACACAATGGAGTACAACTCAGGTATCAAAAACAATGACTTCATGAAATTCAAACGTGAATGAATGAACTAGAAAATATCATCCTGAGTGAGGTAACCCATTCACAGAAAAACACACATGGTATGCACTCACTGATAAGTGGATATTAGCCAAAAATTTAAATTACCCAAGATACAATCCACACACCACATGAAGTTCAAGAAGAGGGATGACCAAATGGGTATGTGTCACTCCTTCTTAAAAGGGGGAACAAAGAGCAGCTCTCTGCTCCCAGACCCGGTGAGAGAGAGACCCAACCGCCTGGTCAGGTGGGCACTCCTGAGGCTGCAGAGCGGAAGAGACCACCAACTCTGCTCACCCCTGCCCACATCCCTGGCCCAAGAGGAAACTGTATAAGGCCTCTGGGCTCCCGTTGGGGAGGGCCCAGGAGCGGCAGGACCCCTGCCTGAGACACCGCCGGAACCTGATAGAAACAGACCGGATAAACAGTTCTCTGCACCCAAATCCCGTGGGAGGGAGAGCTAAACCTTCAGAGAGGCGGAAAAGCCTGGGAAACCAGAAGAGACTGCTCCCTGCACACACATCTCGGACGCCAGAGGAAAAAGCCAAAGACCATCTGGAACCCTGGTGCACTGAAGCTCCCGGAAAGGGCGGCACAGGTCTTCCTGGTTGCTGCCGCTGCAGAGAGCCCGTGGGCAGCACCCAACGAGTGAACTTGAGCCTCGGGACCACAGGTAAGACCAAATTTTCTGCTGCAAGAAAGCTGCCTGGTGAACTCAAGACACAGGCCCACAGGAACAGCTGAAGACCTGTAGAGAGGAAAAACTACATGCCCGAAAGCAGAACACTCTGTCCCCATAACTGACTGAAAGAGAGGAAAACAGGTCTACAGCACTCCTGACACACAGGCTTATAGGACAGTCTAGCCACTGTCAGAAATAGCAGAACAAAGTAACACTAGAGATAATCTGATGGCGAGAGGCAAGCGCAGGAACCCAAGCAACAGGAACCAAGACTACATGGCACCATCGGAGCCCAATTCTCCCATCAAAACAAACATGGAATATCCAAACACACCAGAAAAGCAAGATCTATTTTCAAAATCATATTTGATCATGATGCTGGAGGACTTCAAGAAAGACATGAAGAACTCCCTTAGAGAACAAGTAGAAGCCTACAGAGAGGAATCGCAAAAATGCCTGAAAGAATCGCAAAAATCCCTGAAAGAATTCCAGGAAAACAATAATAAACAAGTAGAAGCCCATAGAGAGGAGACACAAAAATCCCTGAAAGAATTCCAGGAAAACATAAATAAACAAGTAGAAGCCCATAGAGAGGAGTCACAAAAATCTCTGAAAGAATTCCAGGAAAACACAATCAAACAGTTGAAGGAATTAAAAATGGAAATAGAAGCAATCAAGAAAGAACACATGGAAACAACCCTGGATATAGAAAACCAAAAGAAGAGACAAGGAGCTGTAGATACAAGCTTCACCAACAGAATACAAGAGATGGAAGAGAGAATCTCAGGAGCAGAAGATTCCATAGAAATCATTGACTCAACTGTCAAAGATAATGTAAAGCGGAAAAAGCTACTGGTCCAAAACATACAGGAAATCCAGGACTCAATGAGAAGATCAAACCTAAGGATAATAGGTATAGAAGAGAGTGAAGACTCCCAGCTCAAAGGACCAGTAAATATCTTCAACAAAATCATAGAAGAAAACTTCCCTAACCTAAAAAAAGAGATACCCATAGACATACAAGAAGCCTACAGAACTCCAAATAGACTGGACCAGAAAAGAAACACCTCCCGTCACATAATTGTCAAAACACCAAACGCACAAAATAAAGAAAGAATATTAAAAGCAGTAAGGGAAAAAGGTCAAGTAACATATAAAGGCAGACCTATCAGAATCACACCAGACTTCTCGCCAGAAACTATGAAGGCCAGAAGATCCTGGACTGATGTCATACAGACCCTAAGAGAACACAAATGCCAGCCCAGGTTACTGTATCCAGCAAAACTCTCAATTAACATTGATGGAGAAACAAAGATATTCCATGACAAAACCAAATTTACACAATATCTTTCTACAAATCCAGCACTACAAAGGATAATAAATGGTAAAGCCCAACATAAGGAGGCAAGCTATACCCTAGAAGAAGCAAGAAACTAATCGTCTTGGCAACAAAACAAAGAGAATGAAAGCACACAAAAATAACCTCACATCCAAATATGAATATAAAGGGAAGCAATAATCACTATTCCTTAATATCTCTCAATATCAATGGTCTCAACTCCCCAATAAAAAGACATAGATTAACAAACTGGATACGCAACGAGGACCCTGCATTCTGCTGCCTACAGGAAACACACCTCAGAGACAAAGACAGACACTACCTCAGAGTGAAAGGCTGGAAAACAACTTTCCAAGCAAATGGTCAGAAGAAGCAAGCTGGAGAAGCCATTCTAATATCAAATAAAATCAATTTCCAACTAGAAGTCATCAAAAAAGATAAGGAAGGACACTTCATATTCATCAAAGGAAAAATCCACCAAGATGAACTCTCAATCCTAAATATCTATGCCCCAAATACAAGGGCAAATACATACGTAAAAGAAACCTTACTAAAGCTCAAAACACACATTGCACCTCATACAATAATAGTGGGAGATTTCAACACACCACTCTCATCAATGGACAGATCATGGAAACAGAAGTTAAACAGTGATGTCGACAGACTAAGAGAAGTCATGAGCCAAATGGACTTAACGGATATTTATAGAACATTCTATCCTAAAGCAAAAGGATATAACTTCTTCTCAGCTCCTCATGGTACTTTCTCCAAAATTGACCATATAATTGCTCAAAAAACGGGCCTCAACAGGTACAGAAAGATAGAAATAATCCCATGCGTGCTATCGGACCACCACGGCCTAAAACTGGTCTTCAATAACAATAAGGGAAGAATGCCCACATATACGTGGAAATTGAACAATGCTCTACTCAATGATAACCTGGTCAAGGAAGAAATAAAGAAAGAAATTAAAAACTTTTTAGAATTTAATGAAAATGAAGATACAACATACCCAAACTTATGGGACACAATGAAAGCTGTGCTAAGAGGAAAACTCATAGCGCTGAGTGCCTGCAGAAAGAAACAGGAAAGAGCATATGTCAGCAGCTTGACAGCACACCTAAAAGCTCTAGAACAAAAAGAAGCAAACACACCCAGGAGGAGTAGAAGGCAGGAAATAATCAAACTCAGAGCTGAAATCAACCAAGTAGAAACAAAAAGGACCATAGAAAGAATCAACAGAACCAAAAGTTGGTTCTTTGAGAAAATCAACAAGATAGATAAACCCTTAGCCAGACTAACGAGAGGACACAGAGAGTGCGTCCAAATTAACAAAATTAGAAATGAAAAGGGAGACATAACTACAGATTCAGAGGAAATTCAAAAAATCATCAGATCTTACTATAAAAACCTATATTCAACAAAATTTGAAAATCTTCAGGAAATGGACAATTTCCTAGACAGATACCAGGTATCGAAGTTAAATCAGGAACAGATAAACCAGTTAAACAACCCCATAACTCCTAAGGAAATAGAAGCAGTCATTAAAGGTCTTCCAACCAAAAAGAGCCCAGGTCCAGACGGGTTTAGTGCAGAATTCTATCAAACCTTCATAGAAGACCTCATACCAATATTATCCAAACTATTCCACAAAATTGAAACAGATGGAGCACTACCGAATTCCTTCTACGAAGCCACAATTACTCTTATACCTAAACCACACAAAGACACAACAAAGAAAGAGAACTTCAGACCAATTTCCCTTATGAATATCGACGCAAAAATACTCAATAAAATTCTGGCAAACCGAATTCAAGAGCACATCAAAACAATCATCCACCACGATCAAGTAGGCTTCATCCCAGGCATGCAGGGATGGTTTAATATAAGGAAAACCATCAACGTGATCCATCATATAAACAAACTGAAAGAACAAAACCACATGATCATTTCAGTAGATGCTGAGAAAGCATTTGACAAAATTCAACACCCCTTCATGATAAAAGTCCTGGAAAGAATAGGAATTCAAGGCCCATACCTAAACATAGTAAAAGCCATATACAGCAAACCAGTTGCTAACATTAAACTAAATGGAGAGAAACTCGAAGCAATCCCACTAAAATCAGGGACTAGACAAGGCTGCCCACTCTCTCCCTACTTATTCAATATAGTTCTTGAAGTTCTAGCCAGAGCAATCAGACAACAAAAGGAGATCAAGGGGATACAGATCGGAAAAGAAGAGGTCAAAATATCACTATTTGCAGATGACATGATAGTATATTTAAGTGATCCCAAAAGTTCCACCAGAGAACTACTAAAGCTGATAAACAACTTCAGCAAAGTGGCTGGGTATAAAATTAACTCAAATAAATCAGTTGCCTTCCTCTATTCAAAAGAGAAACAAGCCGAGAAAGAAATTAGGGAAACGACACCCTTCATAATAGACCCAAATAATATAAAGTACCTCGGTGTGACTTTAACAAAGCAAGTAAAAGGTTTGTACAATAAGAACTTCAAGACACTGAGGAAAGAAATTGAAGAAGACCTCAGAAGATGGAAAGATCTCCCATGCTCATGGATTGGCAGGATTAATATAGTAAAAATGGCCATTTTACCAAAAGCAATCTACAGATTCAATGCAATCCCCATCAAAATACCAATCCAATTCTTCAAAGAGTTAGACAGAACAATTTGCAAATTCATCTGGAATAACAAAAAACCCAGGATAGCTAAAGCTATCCTCAACAATAAAAGGACTTCAGGGGGAATCACTATCCCTGAACTCAAGCAGTATTACAGAGCAATAGTGATAAAAACTGCATGGTATTGGTACAGAGACAGACAGATAGACCAATGGAATAGAATTGAAGACCCAGAAATGAAGCCACACACCTATGGTCACTTGATTTTTGACAAAGGAGCCAAAACCATCCAATGGAAAAAAGATAGCATTTTCAGCAAATGGTGCTGGTTCAACTGGAGGGCAACATGTAGAAGAATGCAGATCGATCCATGCTTATCAGCCTGTACAAAGCTTAAGTCCAAGTGGATCAAGGACCTCCACATCAAACCAGACACACTCAAACTAATAGAAGAAAAACTAGGGAAGCATCTGGAACACATAGGCACTGGGAAAAATTTCCTGAACAAAACAGCAATGGCTTATGCTCTAAGTTCAAGAATCGACAAATGGGATCTCATAAAACTGCAAAGCTTCTGTAAGGCAAAGGACACTGTGGTTAGGACAAAATGGCAACCAACAGATTGGGAAAAGATCTTTACCAATCCTACAACAGATAGAGGCCTTATATCCAAAATATACAAAGAACTCAAGAAGTTAGACCGCAGGGAAACAAATAACCCTATTAAAAAATGGGGTTCAGAGCTAAACAAAGAATTCACAGCAGAGGAATTCCGAATGGCTGAGAAACACCTAAAGAAATGTTCAACATCTTTAGTCATAAGGGAAATGCAAATCAAAACAACCCTGAGATTTCACCTCACACCAGTGAGAATGGCTAAGATCAAAAACTCAGGTGACAGCAGATGCTGGCGAGGATGTGGAGA
This sequence comes from Rattus norvegicus, assembly GCF_021556685.1. Classification (NCBI taxonomy): domain Eukaryota; kingdom Metazoa; phylum Chordata; class Mammalia; order Rodentia; family Muridae; genus Rattus; species Rattus norvegicus. The sequence goes on along the minus strand of NC_141537.1, from coordinate 48,272,889 downwards.
AAGAGGAACACTCCTCCATTGTTGGTGGGATTGCAGACTGGTAAAACCATTCTGGAAATCAGTCTGGAGGTTCCTCAGAAAATTGGACATTGAACTGCCTGAGGATCCAGCTATACCTCTCTTGGGCATATACCCAAAAGATGCCTCAACATATAAAAGAGACACGTGCTCCACTATGTTCATCGCAGCCTTATTTATAATAGCCAGAAGCTGGAAAGAACCCAGATGCCTTTCAACAGAGGAATGGATACAGAAAATGTGGTACATCTACACAATGGAATATTACTCAGCTATCAAAAACAACGACTTTATGAAATTCGTAGGCAAATGGTTGGAACTGGAAAATATCATCCTGAGTGAGCTAACCCAATCACAAAAAGACATACATGGTATGCACTCATTGATAAGTGGCTATTAGCCCAAATGCTTGAATTACCCTAGATCCCTAGAACAAATGAAACTCAAGACGGATGATCAAAATGTGAATGCTTCACTCCTTCTTTAAGTGAGGAAAAAGAATACCCTTGGCAGGGAAGGGAGAGGCAAAGATTAAAACAGAGACTGAAGGAACACCCATTCAGAGCCTGCCCCACATGTGGCCCATACATATACAGCCACCCAATTAGACAAGATGGATGAAGCAAAGAAGTGCAGACCGACAGGAGCCGGATGTAGATCGCTCCTGAGAGACACAGCCAGAATACAGCAAATACAGAGGCGAATGCCAGCAGCAAACCACTGAGCTGAGAATAGGTCCCCCGTTGAAGGAATCAGAGAAAGAACTGGAAGAGCTTGAAGGGGCTCGAGACACCAAAAGTACAACAATATCAAGCAACCAGAGCTTCCAGGGACTAAGCCACTACCTAAAGACTATATATGGACTGACCCTGTACTCTGACCCCATAGGTAGCAATGAATATCCTAGTAAGAGCACCAGTGGAAGGGGAAGCCCTGGGTCCTGCTAAGACTGAACCCCCAGTGAACTAGACTATGGGGGGAGGGCGGCAATGGGGGGAGGGTTGGGAGGGGAACACCCATAAGGAAGGGGAGGGGGGAGGGGGATTTTGCCCGGAAACCGGGAAAGGGAATAACACTTGAAATGTATATAAGAAATACTCAAGTTAATAAAAAAAAAAATAAAAAAAAAATAATAATAAAAAAAAAAAGACGGGTCAGTTGCCCAGAAGAAATCTGACCCTCTATAAGTTAGAGTATTTGTCTCTAGAAATAGCTTCTGGACAGTATAGGGAGTATTTGAGTTCATAAAGTTTCATCCTTTGTGTGCCTGGGGTAGCCAGACAGCTTCAAGGCTAAAGACAATGCAGTCAAAATTTCTTCAGAAGGAAAAGTAGGTCCCTCCAAGAATAACATTCTTGCACTGTTATTGATCTATGTGAATATATATTCAGATTATTAATGACTGCATTTCATATTATCTAGGGATAGTACATGGTTATGTTTATATGCATGTATATGTGTGTGTATATTTAAGAATTTGAATGATGTTATTCAAATCATTTTTTGACTAATAAAATTAGAGAGTCTTATTTAAAAAAAAGGGGGGGGGAACAAAAATATTCATAGTAGGGGATATGGAGGCAAAGTTTGGAGCAGAGACTGAAAAAATGGCCATTCAGAGCCTGCCCCACATGTGGCATATATATATATATATAATATATATATATATATATATATATATATATATATATATATATATATTTCCCTCAAAACTAGATAGTATTGATAAAGCTAAGAAGTGCATGCTGACAGGAGCCTAATATAGTTATCTCCTGAGAGACACAGCCAGGGCATGTCAAATACAGAGGTGAATGCTAGCAGCAAACCACTGAACTGAGAACAGGACCCTAGTTAGAGGAATTAGAGAAAGGATTAAAAGAGCTGAAGGGGCTTGCAACACCATAAGAACAACAATGCCAAGCAACCAGAGCTTCCAGGGACTAAACCACTATCCAAAGACTATACATGGGCTGACCCATGGCTCCAGCTGCATGTGTAGCAGAGAATAGCCTTGTTGGGCACCAATGGAAGGAGAAGTCCTTGGTCCTGCCAAGGTTGGACTCCAAGTGTAGGGGAACGTTGGAGGGGCAGGAAGGAGGGGGTGGGGAGGGAAACACCCTTATAGAAGAATACAAGGGGGATGGGGGATGGGATAGAGGGTTTATGTCCGCGACACCAGAAAAAGGAATAAAAAAAAAAAGGAAACTGTGATCTTTGGTTTCAAATAAAATTAATTTCCTATTCAAAATTATTTAGTATAAACTATTATAAAGAAGAATTTTAGGAACTCATAAAAATTCCATTCAGATTGCAAATTATCAATAAACTTTTGTTTAACTTGATTTTTTTATTCAAAATAAATTAGTGGTAAAAATCTTTGAAAGTAGTGAATAATTAAGAAAAATGTAGCACTAGAAAAATTTTAAAAACTTTTGCATGAATATAAATATAGCGATGGTTGTGTCACACACACAAGCACACGCACCCAGAAGCTATCCTGGGTGGGGCTGTGCTACTGTGAGTCATCTGGGTTAGTGAACAGAAGACACACACACATATGCATCCCAGTTAGAATGCCCTGGCTAACTACAAGGCTAGGCAATTCTAATCTTCCCCAGGACTAGCATGCATTTCCCTCATGTAATCCTAGCTTAATGCCCTCTAACTCTCTATTTTATCTTTGTTGCCCTGGCTCCTTCTAGGCTGCTCCTTAGTCTTTGCTGCCCAAGAAACTTCTGGGCAACCCTTTCGGGGGCTACATTCCTGCTCACCTACATTTTGATGGTTTACCTTCTGCAGCTCTAAATCTGACCAGTCTCTCCCAAATCATGACGATTTTCTGTCTCAATATTTTCCAGTTCCTAGCCTGAGCAAATCTAAAGGTCCTGCCCTGTCTCCCTCTGCCCAGCTGTTTACTGTACTTGCAATTTTTTTCTTTTAATGGATTTTTTTATTTACATTTTGAATGTTATTTCCCCTTTCCTGGTTTCCCCTCCAAAACTCGCTATCCCATCCTCCCTCCCCCTGCTTCTATGAGTGTACTCCCTCGCCCACCCACCCACTCCCTCCCACCTTCATGCCCTAACATTCTGCTACACTGGGGTATTGAGGCTTGATAGAACCAAGGACCTCTCCTCCCACTGATGCCCAACAAAGCCATCCTCTGCTATATATGCATATGGAGCCATAGGTCCATTCCTGTGTTCTCTTGGTTTAGTCCCTAGGGGTGGGAGTGGGGGTCTGGCTGGTTGATATTGTTATTCTTCTTATAGGGTTTCAAATCCCTTCAGTCCTTTCTCTAATTCCTTCATTGGGGACACCATTAAATGGTTGGCTGCAAACATCTGCCTCTGTATTTGTCAGGCTCTGGCAGAGCCTCTCAGGAGATAGCTTTATCAGGCTTACTACTGTCAGCTTTCACTTCTTGGCATCTGCCATATTGTCTCGGTTTGGCGTCTGTATATGGGATGGATCCCCCAGGTGGGGCAGTTTCTGGATGACCTTTCCTTCAGTCTCTGCTCCTATTTTCATAGCAGCTTTATTTATAATAGCCAGAAACTGGAAAGAACCCAGATGTCCTTTAAAAGAAATGGATACAGAAAATGTGGCACATCTACACAACGGAATACTACACAGCTATTAAAAACAATGACTTCACAAATTTCTTAGGCAAATGGATGGAACTAGAAAATACCATCCTGAGTGAGGTAACCCAATCACAAAAGAACACACATGGTATGTTCTCACTGATAAGCAGACATTAGCCCAAAAGCTCAAAACACCCAAGATACAATTCACAAACCACATGAAGCTCAAGGAGAAGGAAGATCAAAGTGTGGATGCTTCAGATGTTCTTAGAAGTGGGAACAAAAATACTCACAGAAGGAAATATGGAGACAAAGTGTGGAGCAGGGACTGGCAATCCTTTATCATCAGTGAAAGCTAGCTGTGGGGAGGCTTCCTTTAGCCTATGTGCTGGCACTGCAATCAGGTTTTTTAGGTAGCACAATTAGCAAGAGAACACCAGTTGCTACATATGAAAGGCAACATTCACAACCAAGTAGTCTTTAAATAAAAGGTAATGATCATATTTTTGGCTTTATACCTCAAGGTCTAGTCCTTATTAAGTAGCGACTTTGACAAATTGGACACAATTCTCTGTGATATTTAACTTCCAGTTAGCTTTAAATCACTGTATAAACAAAATCAAACCTCAGGAAAGTCAATTATTGAACTTTTTAACCCATTCTTTCCCATATAGAAAATTTAAATTGAAAGAACGCAACAGGAAAAAAATTAACCAAGAAGACATCTCTCTAAAAAAGTGGCATACAATGAGGAAACACACACACACACACACACACACACACACACACACACACACACACACGTTCAACATCACTATTGATCAGCAAAGTAGAAATTGAAGCCACATTGAAACATCATCTGCTGCTAGGAATGTAAATTATATAGTCATTATGAAATACAACCCCTAGCAAAAAATTCAATATAGAACTGCTTCATCATCCTGCAATCTCACTCCTGAGTATATCTTTAGAGGATATGAAGTTGCTATATCAAAACAGCTCTTTACTTCCCAGATGCTCGGAAGCACTCCTCCCAATAATGAGATATAGAATGTGCTCATTTACCAGTGGGTAGGATGTGGTGTACGTGCATATTTAAATATTGTTCCATCATAAAAAATTAATTTTAACATTTGCAGTAACATAGAAGAAACTAGACATCATTGAAAAATTACAAATAAGAAACAGCAAATTCTCCTTTATATTGAGAGGCTAAAAAATTGAACCTCAGTAGAAGCAGAGAATAGAATACTAGTTTTCAGAGCCTGTGAAGGGTCTGGAAAAGAGAAAAGGAGACAGGATAGGCAGTGGATATGGTGGTACATATGGATATGAGGACTAAATTCTAATAGTCTACACTTAGAGCTGACAATAATTAACCAAATATAGCCAATAGAAAAAAAAGTTAATGTAACTTTAATTTCTTCAAATCCTATTTTTTTTCTTTTTTCTTTTTTTCAGAGCTGGGGACCGAATCCAGGGCCTTGCGCTTGCTAGGCAAGCGCTCTACCACTGAGCGAAATCCCCAACCCCTCAAATCCTATTTTTAATGATGGTTCTTAAACCCTTTAGCCTTCTTTATAGTCCCGTCGGAGAGAGTGGGAAAAAAAAGAATACGAAATGGGGGAGGGGAAGTGGACCTGTTTAGAAAGGTTCTTTGGTTCAACTCCCATCTGTGTTGTTGGAAATCAGCAGTTCAGTTCACAGGTTAGGGGGCAGCAGCAGCTTAGTCCACTCTCAAACACTTGATGGACACACCGGCAGTCCAGTTTGGTAGAGTTGAGTTAGCAACAAAGGTGACATGACTTAGCAGAGACAGCCAGGTCTCAGCCCCAACTCCAGTCAGAAGACGGGACTAACAGGAACACCAGAAGAAGTTCTCAGTGTGCCTCTCTCAGGGAAGCAAAGATCAGCGAAGACAAGAGACAAACAAGCATTGAAAAACTAGCTGAACCAGCAAGCCAAGCTCTCTCTCCATCACTCCATTTTGTGCCTCCTATTTATACCCTCCAAACATCTTTTGTCCTCCATATCTCTTGCCTCCCATAGCTCTTGTTTCAGCACAGGTCGTTCTTTCCTCAGCCTATGTATCCAATTGACCAGAGTCTGCAGAGTCCCGACAAATGCAGCTCAACCATACAATGTAAGGGGGACCAATACATGCGTGTTGTTAGAAAAGAACCCTTCACCATGTCTCCTTTCACGTTTGCTTTAACAGAACATCCTCTCTTCTATGACTGTTTCAATGAGTCCCTCAGTGAGTCTGCCTTAGCCTTTCACACCTGTGTCCGTTTTAACAAAATATTCCTTCACAATTTTGCCCCAGCAAAACACAATACAACCAACTTTCCAAAGAACCCTTACATTTCCACTTCATTTTAATATTTCTAATTTGAAGAAATTGTGGTTGGTCAGTTGAGATGGCATACATGCCAATTACCCATTCATGGCACATTGTGCACATGTGCTGAACTATCAGCATAGTGTACCCTATAAATGTACACTACTACTGTATGCTGATTAAATATTCAAATGCATTTTTTAAAAGATAGAAGTAGCCAGGCATGGTGGCATATACATATAATCCCGGTAATTAGGAGGCTGAGGAAGGAAAATTACATAGAGTTCAAAGCCAGTCTGAGGTACAGTATAAAACCTTCTCTAAAATATTTTTTAAAACCCAAAACAACAAGAAAACAAAAAGAGCCATAGAACAGTAAAATAATAAAGTAGAAAAAGTTACCAATACAATGAAGACATATGGAATAACTTCACGTGTATATGTTTTATGTAGTTTCAAATTCCATGAAGGTTTATAAGAAATGTTTTTATAGTGCCTAAAAAAGTCTATGTTTATAGGTTTATATGCTATTGACTTCTAACTAAAAGAGTCATTTGTACTATAAATTATTAAAATTCCAGCCCTTGGATTTATTCCCACCTTAGACCATTTACGTTCCCGGATAAAACACACATAGCCTTTTATTTTTAATATACCTTAAGCAGCACAATAGCCAGGCAGCTGCCTACACTCCATGCTGTTAGAATCTACTTTTCTATTAATAACACCAAGTTATTACTTACTATTTACTATGTTCTACCTAAGCTGCTCTTAACTCCAATTGGCCAATCCACATGGCCATATTTTTATGGCTCAGCTATCCCATAATGGCTTTTCCTTCCTCCTCTCTGTGTAGTCTCCTTCTTCCTCTACTCCAGCCCCAAACCTAGACCCCAGCTATATTTCTTCCACTCAGCTATCAGTTGTTGGCATCTTTACTTACCAATCACAATTAACTGAGGACAGGGTCACTCAGTGTCCAATGTTAGTACTCTCAGGCTCTCTTGTCTCTGAGGGCTCCAAATTAATATGAGAATACAAGCAGCACTGGGTGAACACACTACAGCCATTTTTATAAGAAATATGAAATCATATACATAGTAGGTTGGTGCTAAGAGATGACAATGAAGAACCCCATGCCCTGTTCCATTGAGATGTAGGTGAACATCTGTGAGAGGGTCAAGTTGATTTCCATGTATGGAATCCCTGCCTTCACACAACCCCCTGCAGAGATCATGGCACTGACTTCCTTTAACTCATTTGTTTACATTCTAGTCTCTAGAACACTGGAAGAGCAGGGTGGCTTTAACTTCAATTCAGATCTCTATGCCTACCTCATATGTCAGGGGCTTAAATACTATCTAATAAATGAGAAAAATACATTTGGTTGAAAAATTAGCCTTCACATCCTCTTAACCTTCAACTTTACCCAAATGCATAAAAGGGGAACAGAATTAATAACGTCAAGTTCAACCATGCAGAAAGCAATAAAAGAGAGGAAATTGGAAGTGGGAAGTGAATTGAACAAAGGAAAAAGAATTCTGGCAGTTCAAGTAGATTTCAAATGTTCATTTGCATCACTTGGAAGGCTTGTAGAATACTCATTTCCCAGACATGTGCACAAGACTCTGATGCAGTATACCCAGGATGGAGGCAATAATTCCTCCAACAAGCTGCAAGAAAGTCTTAGTGATTCCAGCCAAGGTATTTTCTAGTAACACATGAGCTTAAGGGAATGGGAAACTGGTCAAAGGTGAAGGGGAGCATGACACTAGAAGAATTATAACTTCTGTATATACAATGAGGCATGAAGTCATAATGTGTTGTCAGAAGGATTCAACCATTGTATTGCTACTTTGTAGTTATGTGGTAAATTATGACTTCCTCTACTGTTTTAAGCAATTAATTATGATGCATATATACATAGAGAGATTGTTAGATAGATATAGATATTTCTGGTAAAGTCTTAATTTTTTTTCTTCAATAGCACAGATTTGGTAGCACTTTTGTTCTGTCTCAAATGTCCCATTTGGAACATTCAGTATATGGGCCATTTTACCTGTAAGAATGACATACAAAGGGTATGTAAGCTTTAAACAAGCATGTTCTCTTGTGCCTGAGCAAGGCAGTTGAATGAGTTGGACAAAGAAAGAAATGACGAAAAGAAAAGATCTTTGGAAAACACTGAACACCGGATACTGTCAGCACACGATGACAGTGCTCTGGAAATCAAATGGAGAAAGAAATATGTGTCAAATCTTTAGCCAGGGTGACTAATAGTGAGGAGCTTCTTAGCCCAAAGAAAGACTGTCAGTGTGGAGGCTTTCTGGGAACACGCTTGTAAGGGTGAGATAATTACTAATGCCCAGAGATCCTCAATCAAGGTGGCTCAGGATGAAATTTTCTTTCCATATACATCTTGACAAATTAAGATACATGCCATTTATTGACTGTAATTTGGAAACTCTTTCAGGATGAGCAGGATAGGTCTAATGCATTACTGTTCCTTGTAACAATGACATGTTCAAGTCTTAATACAATAGAATATTTTATGACATGATGCCCAAGATACACCCCACAAACCCTAAGAAGCTAAACAAGAAAGAAGATGCCAGTGAGGATGTTTAAATTTCACTTAGAAGGAGGAATAAAATAGTCATAGAAGACAGCAGGAAGGAGGGAACTGCATGGGAGAGGGGATGGTGAACGGAATGGGGAGGGTGGGATGGGGTCATGTGTGGGAAGAGACAAAAAATAGGATCAGAGGACAAAGAAAATGAATGGAATTCTGCAGCTAGGAAGGGGGTGCTCAGGGGAAGGGTTGAATCTTCTAGGAAGTCCCAAGACCTGAGATAGGCAAGGCTTCCAGGAGCCAATGTGTGTAAGCATAGCCACGATGCCTAACAGTGAGGATATAGAGCCTTTAGAGGCACCTCCTGTCAGGCAAGACCCCCCAGTGGAGCAATAAGGACACCAACTCACAAACTTTCAACCCAAAATTTGTGCTGTCTACAAGAAGTACAAAGACAAAGGTGGAGTAGAGATGGAAAGAATGGCCAACCAATAGCCAGCCCAACTTGAGACCCATCCTATGGGCAAGCACAAACCCTTGACACTACTCTTAATGATAGTCTGTAATGCTTGCACACAGGAGCCTAGCATAACTGTCCTCTAAGAGTCTTCACACAGCAGCTGACTGAAACAGATGCATGAGACCCACAGCCAAACAGTGGATGGAACTCAAGGAGTCTTATAACTGGGTCTAAAAGGACAACTCACATTATAGGGGGTACTTTGAGAGTGTGAATCTAAAAGTATGCTTATAATACAGAAAATCAGGATAGAGTACCATTTAAAATATTCTACTTTCTGACTATAAGGGAGACTGACAACCTATTTGTTCCAGTGCTTTATTTTTTAGACAGATTTTTTCAGACTGTCAATGTCAGTATTGATACTTTCACTTAATTGTAAAAATCATCTTCATACCACTTCCAACTAGTATGACATAGTAGAGTGGAGGAGAAAGGCAAAATCATAGTGACTGACATTCAAAAATTTTAGATCGATAGATAGATAGATAGATAGATAGATAGATAGATAGATAGATGATAGATAGATAGATAGATAGATAGATAGATAGATAGATAGATAGATAGATAGATAGGCAAGCAGGCAGACAGACAGATAGATGATAGAGAGTAATCCAGGGATAAAAGAAAATTCAGTGGGCTGAGAGGGAAAAGGGCTCATATACTAAATCAACAAAAAAAGTAGATTTTTAAAACATTTTCCTTTTGTGGAACACAGCCACCATACACCAGCATTATAAGTAGGAAGTATAATTTAAGCACTCTTTATAGGAAAATAATTTATGAGCTTAATTTGTACTTGACCCTTGGAGGTGACATGCCATCTTAATAAATGAGAAGTCAAGAGATAGCAGCTATGGCTTGTGGGTTAAACGCTTCTTTGAATACATTATTTAAATTTTCACAGTTCAGCAACCGGATCAGTGATAAAATCCTGTTAGTGGAAGAAGACAAGGGAGTTAAAGAAGCTCACCCTTATTTATCTTTTTAGAAATTCAATGTTCAGTTTATAAAATTGGTACCATAACAAAAATGCAGCTAAAACAAAATTGTTTAGAACAGGAAGTTAACTGCCCAAAGATATTCAACAATAAGAAAAAATTGAAAGAAGTCATTGAATGAATTATCAAGAAAGTGGGCAATCTGAGGCAGGGACTTGTTATTATTTACTATGATTCTGTGTTCTTTAACCACATGTTTACTTATGTTAGAACTTTTGGATTATTCTGTGTTCTGTTAATATAGGAAAAGTTAGATTTTTTTAAATTACATGTAATAGAAAAATATGCAAGTTCATTTTTATTTATATACGTGTGTAGACATATATACACACAAATATTCTATAATTGTTTAAATTATATCAAAGGTGTATATAAATTACCAGTACTGTTTCAGACAGCAGATTTGGGGACTTAAATGGCAGCTGCCTTTAAGTTAATTATATAAGCAATGACATTCCCCCCTAAATTAAAACATCAAATTGGTAGCACATTTTCCTAAATTGAAAATTACCCAACCCTCATGCATTGTGCTTACATGACCAAAACTATTAAATTCATTTAGCTGAAAGTGCCATGAGAACCACTTATCTTATTGAACCCCCTTAAATTTGTAATTGAAAAATAATGCAAATGAGTGATTCTTTTAGGAATAGCCATCTAGTAAGTAGATGTTTTTCAAGAAAGCTGTTAGCATGATTCTTTTGGTATGCTACAAGCTCACATCAATTTCCTTAGACCAATATTGGGTAGATTAAATGTAATGAGGAAGTTATAGCCTTGTACAGAATTATTTAAAAAGAAAAAAGTTGAGGGGGGAAAGGGGATAGCATTTGAAATGTAAATACATAAAATATCCAAGAAAAATAAAATTAAAAATAAAAGTTAACATGAATTTGGTGAACAGCTTAAGGTAAAATATTTTTAATCTATTCCTTGGCAGATAACATTTTTTTAAGGAAAAGAAGTCATTTGGTTGAATTTCATTATGTATAAATGATTCTTATTTTGGAATGCAGGAAGAAATATAGACAAAGGTATCAGCTCAGTCATTAGAGTCCTTGGGAAACTATTGCAGTAGTAATGGTTTTTGCAGTCAATCTGATAATCTGTAGAATCTCATGCGAGACAGGCTTCGGTCATGACTGTGACTTTCTTGTTGCATTTGTTGAGATAGGAATAATTACCCACCATTGGAGGGACCATTCTCTGGATATGATCCTCCATTGTATACAGTAGCAAAACATTGTATACAGAGCAAGGGCATTCATTGCTCTTTCTGAATCAGGCATATCATGGCCAGCTGCTTCAGGTGTGTGCTATCTTCACTTTCAATCATGCTGAAATCTACCTTTGAGCTGTGAGCCAAAATAAACTCTGCCTTGAGTTGCCTTTGTCTGAGTATCTTGTCACAGCAACAGAAATAAAAAACCAAGACCGCTGCATATCAAGCATTAAGGAGATTTGTGTGATTCACTCCAACCTGGGAATCCCAGCTGAGGCTGTCTCTGATATTTATTGTTTCTTTATGGAAGTGAAATTGTAAATTCCACTCCAACTTAATCCAGTTGGGAGGGAGAGTAGGCAACGTGGTATACAATGAAGGAATATGCAGGATATTCCAACACACACACACACACACACACACACACACACACACACAAAAAAAAAACTGTCTCATTTCTTTGTCTTTATTTCTTTGAAGATACACCATAGGCACCTGAACCACTCTTGGTCATATGCTACCCCACAACTTGATAGTCATGTATCTTTACAGAAGTTACTCTCCCTTCCCAGGCCAGCTTCGTCCTCTGCAGAACACAGAGTGATTCCATGTACATGTTCTTGTGTATGTAAATGATATTTCATACACACCATTCTTGTTTAGCAAGTCGTTTGCTTTACAGCACCCCATGATTGTCAGGACTAGATTTTGCCTTTTCCCTCCACTCTGGTTTTCCTAATATTTATGATAAATCTTATTTTCTACCTCAAACCTCCTCGAATCTGACTTTTCTATAACTCACATTTCCTAGATATTTTGGTCCTTTTTAAATTGTATCATTTCAGCAGCTTCTTAAAGGTATACTTTGTAGGTAATTACATACACAGTTGGGGTTTTATTTTTGGAATAATTTCCACCTACAGAAGAATTTAGATGTATTTAAGGTCTCCTTAGCCTAGGATTTTCTGATGTTAAGTTACAATTCAGAAGGTAACATTGATACAATATTGAATTAGGGTTCTCCAGAGAAATGGAATCATTATATACAGTCAGAGGAAATGGAATGTATATCATTATGACTGCCAGAACAATTATAGACACCAAGAAGGGCCACAAGATGATACTTCCAGTCTGAAGAACCGAGAAAGCAAAATTCAGTCCACGTACAAAATGTGTGTGTGTGTGTGTGTGTTTCTCAGTCAAAGACATGAGTGCCTTGGAGGTGGCTGCAGTGAGTCTCAGTGTGGGAATTCTAATTAAAGATAAGCACAAGCATCACCAGACAAACAGCAGTTCTAAAGGAGAGGAGCAATTCACCCTTCTGCCATTTCCTAATTTGTACTGTGTTGTATTGTATTGTATTGTATTGTTTTGTTTTGTTTTAGTTGCTCTCTCAATGACTTGGATGAATCTATTACGCCGTATCTTCTTTCCTTGCATATTGACTTAAGTTTCAATCCTTTTGAGCAAAATCCCTAGCGGTCACGGCCAAAAATAATGTTATCAACTATCAGAGTATGCTTTAGTCTGGGAAAGTCACATAACATTCACCATAAAGTATTGCTTAGAGACTTCATTTGGTTTTCACATTTCCAAATTCTGTGAATTTTCCTTTTGAATTTTTAGTACATGTATGTATTGGGGCAACAAGGACAATGTCATGGTATGAGTGGCAATGTCAGAGGATAACTTGCAGAAGTTTGTTCTCCTTTTACATCACATGGGTCTCAGATATTGAACAAAAGTTGCCAGGATTGACCGCCAGCACCTATCCCTGCTGAGTCATCTTACCTGCCCTAATATGTTTTTTCTCTTCCAACTCACACATTGTTATGTTATGTTATTATGTTTCTCCCACAAACTATGTTGGCTCCTGAAAATTCCTTGTCCTCTATGACTTCAACATGTTTAAAGAGTAGTTGTCTGGTTCTCTGTGGGAAGTTGTTAAATTTGGAAAATGTTACAGCTCTGTGACATTAGAATGAGGTTGCAAATTTCAGAGGGACTGAACATTACATTGAGTAGGATATTCATGGAATTATTTTATAAAGAAAATGCAATCAGAATACATAATTGCATAATACAACTGGTGATGTTAAAGTTGATTTTGGTGATGGTGGTGGTTAGGTTTTATATGTCTGCTCAGCTCTTTAGTTCATTCTTTTAAAAAAAGTGAATTGTTTGCTGTAAGAATTTTAAGGCTAGCATATCATCAAGGTAAAATGTTTTAATAGCTATTAGATTTGAAATATTTATTGAGTCTTTGGTTTGCCTTTTTTGTTTTAACAACAGTGTCTAACACAAAATTTTAAATTCTGATGAAATAGAATATTTGAAGTTTTACTGTATAGATAGTGTTTTTCCACAGTACACTAGATATGCTTTTGATGTTTTATCTAAAACTCTAACTCTACTCCAGCAATATCAAAATTTCAACTGAGATTTCTTTTAGAAGTCTTACACTATTTCTTGTTTTACATTTAGATCAGTGCTCACTTGTAATTAAATTCTATGAGTGTGGAAGTCTATGTGTTGAAGTTTGTAAAAACCTGTACATGCTCAATTTGGGCATTATCATATTAGCTATTGTTACAAATAAGAATTCTTTGGTCACATGAGTACTTCATTGGATAAGCACATACAATACAATCTCTCTTCTCTTCTTCTTCTTCTTCTTCTTCTTCTTCTTCTTCTTCTTCTTCTTCTTCCCCCCCCCCCTCTCTCTCTCTCTCTCTCTCTCTCTCTCTCTCTCTCTCTCTCTCTCTCTCTCTCTCATTTTACTTTTGCCAAAGGAAGCAATATAAAATTCATACTAAGCCGCATATGATTATTAAGGACCAGGATTGTGAATTCAGGGTGCCTGAAAAACATGCTCCAACTAGAAGTAGGTCTGTAAACTTGTATTAATCATAGAAGGAAAGAAACAAATCAAGAAAGATCAAAGGTAGGTAGGGTACAGCATAATTGGGAAATTCCTGTTGCAGTTCTCAAATATTCTTTGATGGAACGCTTATCTCTTAGGTTATAGGAAGCTAGTAATCTCCTAAACCATATTCTAATGATTTTGTCATTTTTGAAAGGATGTTTGGTCTGATAGAGTTAAGGGATATATTATATAATAAATATATATATATTTAATTTAATATATATATTTAATTATATATATATTAAAAAATTAAAGACAACTCAAGAGATTGGGGCTTTTCATATGCAACATTCCAGTCATCTACAACCATCAAGTTCTAATCTGGCCAGCAACATATTTTATAGCACCCCTGCCATGGGTGTAACTTTGAGAGAATGGTCATGTCTTAGGGTTTTATTGCTGAGAAGAGACAGCATGACCAAGGCAATTCCTATAAAGGCAAATATTTAGTTAAGGTTGGTTTACAGTTTCAGAGCTGTAGTGTATTGTCATCATAGCAAGAAGCATGGTAGCATGCAGGCATACATGGTGCTGGAGGAGCCCGGAGTTTTAGGTTGATCCAAACGCAACCAGGAGAGACTCTTCCATAGGCAGCCAAGTGGAGCCTCCCTTCAGCACTGGATAGAGCTTGAGCACTAAGCTCTCTCAAAGCCTGCCTACACAATCACATGCTTTCTCCAAGTCCACAACTATTCCAACAGGACCACAACTGCTAAAAGTGCTACTTCTCATGAGCCAAGCATATTCAAACCATCACAGGCCAGAACCTCCATTTTAACTCTGTAATTCAAAATGACCCGTATCTCATTCTACTTAGCCTTGCTAGCCTTAGTGCTCCTGCTTTGTCCTGCTCTGCTCTCTTGCATGCTGAGATTATAGCTCTTAGTGAAGAACTAGAGATCATTCAGAACAAAAGATTAGTTCAAGTAAATAAACCTTTCCTCCCACAATGAAAAAATCAAGACATATAAGTGAGAGGTAATAAAAATAAAATATATCCTGGAAAACAAAATTTTGCACTTATTCTAAGGGATTGCATCAAAACTTTTGAAACATTACTAATGGAAAAATAAATATGTTAATAAAATAACTTACCAACTCTTTTTTAGGACACCCTTCTTAACCATACAGGAGTGGCAGATGGGTTTGGGTTTGGGGTACAGAAAGAATGTTACATTATAAAATGCATTTCATTTATTGAGGTTTCAGCATGGACAAATACTTGAAGGGAGAAACAGTATTTTTCCATAAAATAATTCAGAGTATGCCACCTCAAAGTATGCCTCTTTAATGTAAGGATTATTTTCAGCTGAAAGCAATTGAAGTGAAGCAGCCAGGGAAAGATTTCTGCCTACATTCATCCCCCCACAAACAGCAATGGAATTCCTAATCACTTGAAACATCCCTAGATTCACAAGACCAGAGAAACACCAGAGAAAGCCAAATAGTCTTTGTGAAACCAAACCACACTTCCCATTTCCTCACGTATTTAACTTCACAAAGTTTGCAATCTTTAAAACCCTAATGCATGATTTTTCTTGTAACTTCTTAGGAACTCCTTTCATTTGCGATCCCCATAAGCCTTGAACTCTAATCACCCCCTTGAGTTGCTTGTCACCACTACCCAATGCATGTGTATGAAACCCATGGGAGTAAGTTTCTGTTTCTCTTATTAGCCTGTCTTATAAAAGATTGATTTACAGAGTTTTCTGTTCAATGAACCAAGATAAATGAAAAAAAAAAAGACTTTGTGACCTTTCCAACTCTCTTTTGAAGTCTCACTGTATCTTGAACAGAAAAATGTACTCACCTGCAAAAACTAAAGTTTGAGGAAAAGCTAGAATAAGGATAAAAAGACAATAATATTCTATTTTGCAAATAAATATCTCATCTAAATAGCTATGAAGTACTAAATCACGGACGCTGTGTATATTATAAAGGATGAGAAAGGTAAGTCCTTTATAATTAATTACTCCGAACAATTTGGAAAATGAAATGTGATGCATATGCACCATGGGGCTATGCATTATGGTATTATATACAGAATGCATTCCACAGGAGAATAAGAAATATGAAGCATTTATGTTTTGAAGAAAGAAAAATGTAAGTGATGACATGGGCATATTACTAATAACAAAAAACATATTACACTTCCAGAAGCTTTAGTTAATAGAATTTTATAGTAAATCTTCTGTCATATAGTAAATAATCCTGATTTTAAATTTAAAACTCTGTGTTTATCATGACAGATCTAATATGCCCTATCACCACTGAAAGAAGAAACTTTTTGCTACTAATGATATCTTCTATCTCGGATAAAGAAAAAGAAAATAATAAAAAAAGTCACATAATAATATTGCTATTATGAGTGAAAGATTCACTGTCTTGGAAATTCTCAAAAATATCAGTTACGAGAAATATTATTGCTACTAGTAGTTCAAACATATCAAAGAGATTGAGTATTCTAAGTTCACATTGAAAAACAATATATACAGTCATGTTGTGTTGATATTACAAAATTCTAAATTTTAAAATAGGAGTTAAATATTTTAAAATAGTTTTAAGGCATCATCTTTGTGTATAAACCAAATTGCCCTCAAAGTCACCACCTTCCTCCTTTTGCCTTCCTACCTGTAAGGTTTCAGATATCTATAACCACCTGTAGCCAGTTTCATACCATCCTTCTAAATGCATGTCAAGTACTTTCTCAAAGCTAAGTAATATAAGTTACTGCAGTCCTGTCACCATAGGAAGAAGGGCTAGGAAAACTGAAGGAAGACTTTATGATCTATTGAAGGAACTAGAAAGGTACGTGCATGCATTATTTGCCTCCAAGCTCCAGACCCATCAAGGTAGAGCTATACACTTAAAATCTATGTGAGGTTGTTGAATATTAGTTTAGACTTTAAACTAGAAAATAATAAGCATCTTTTGGATTTTAGAATGAACAGGGTTCTGTGGATATCCCTAAAGAATCAGAGATGATTAAACTAGAAAATGGTAGACATCTATTAACTTCTAGGGTGGACCTGGATCAATATACATGTATCATCTTATCAAAGATACAGAAACCATGCTAGGAAGATGGCTCAGTGGATGAGACCACATCGTGTTCTTCGAGAAGACTCGTTCAGTTTCCAGCACCCCAAAGAGGCAGATCACGAGTTCCTGTGATGACAATGCCACAGAGATACAAAACCTCTTGCCAGTGTGGGCACCTGCATTCACGCACACTTATCCAGAGGAACACACACACATAAATAATTAAAAATAATAAAATTAGAAGTATTTATAAATAAGAATACCATACAAGCTTTTTAAAGAGAGTGAGATATAAGCCCAGGATGATTGTTGCCTTATAGAAGCAATCAATCCAACAAGGAGACAAAAACATGGGATGGATATTATCAAAGGAAAGGCTAGAGAGACTATAAAAACAGACAAAATAGTAAAAAAGTTACAGCATGATACTGAAATGCATGTTGTATATGTATAGTGTATGAGACACTATGCTAAAATGATTCATAAGTTGACAGAAGAATCTATTAGATAGTACAGATAAAACATAACAATGCCCTTTTACTGAGTAATGGGATGATCAGGGAGTTAAAAGGGTCCCCAGACAGTAAAAGGCAGAGAAAGATCAAGCCCAGTCTGGGTACAAGATTATTATGTTATTCTCTTGATGACCAGAAGATGCTCTGAATCCTGTGAAAGCCTAGAGTAGGGGTATTTATATTACTGAGCCAATGAGGCTCCCACAGCCAGACTCCTGCTGCAGGAACCATTAATCCTACAAGTATCTGCATCTGTTTCTATCGGCTGCTGGATGAAGCCACTCAGAAGAGAGTTTTTGCTAAGCTCCTGTCTATAAGCATAGTAGAGTAGCATGTCAGGGGTTGACTATCCTACATGGGATGGGTCTAAATTTGGACCAGTCACTTGTTGGCCATTTCCTCAGTCTCTGCTCCATCTTTATAGAGCCCAAGAGAGAATGCTTGAATCTCACTCCGAAGAGGAAATAAAATAGACATCAGAGGTTGATGGATGGAGCAAAGTGGATGGGACACTGGGTGGGGAGGGAAAAAGGAGTGCGGGATCAGGTGTAGGGAGAGAGAGGAAACGGCTAGGAGTGAGAATGGAAATCAATGGGAAGGCATTTCTAGGATGAGTCAGAGACATGGGATAAGGCAGGCTCCTGGGAGTCTAACAAGATGACCATAGCTGAGACTCTCCGAAGAGGCAGATATGGAGCCGTAAATGGCCACCTCCAGCAGCCAGGCAGGACTTCCAGTGGAGGCAAGGGGACACGAGCCCAGCCACAAAGCCTTCAATCCAAAGCTTGTCCTGTCTACAAATTGTATAGGGATAGAGACAAACTCAGATTTCTTATCATGTAAACCATTCGTTAATAAATTCTCCATTAACATAAGCATGATATATTTCCTCTGGTCCTCAGTCAATATAACAATTCAGCAAAGGATTTAGGTTACTCTTTCAACCAAATAGACTATATTAAATTTCCTTTTATCTTATTTCAAGATCAATGAGAAATAAAGATCCCAATGTCCAGTGTCCTGGTTCACTGTGTCAGTGTTAAACCCTGACTACCACATAAGAAAACAGGATGTCATAATCGAATGACAGGACTGCTGGGTGAGTGACTAAATATGCAAAAGGGAGCTAAAACCTTAAAGTGCAACTTAATATCAAATAATTACATAAAATTACCCATCTACATATGTATATTTATCTTTTCTGATTGACAATCAAGGTTGTACATTAATAGAGTAGAAAAAATTTGAAGCCTTTAAAGTCTCTAATCAGGAAAACACCTAACGCCATCTGGGACCCCGGTGCACAGGGGCTCCCGGAAAAGGCAGCGCAGGCCCTCCTGGTTGCCGCCCTCACAGAGAGCTCAAAAGCACCTCCCCACGAGCAAACTTGAGCCGCCGGACCACAGGTAAAGTCTCTAATCAGTACATAAATGCCTTAAAATAAAAGACAGAGAGATACTATAACCAGAAGATACTTTTTCTGTTGAAATTCTAGCCATGCCTGAACATTAACAGCATTTCACGACTACTAAATTAAAATAAGACATATGAAAAGGAAGCTATCATTTCTAAATATGTTCATTTCCTTCATTTTTGACATTGAAGTTTCCACCTACAATATAAGAATAAATAGTCAAGAATGAATTCTTTCCAAATAGTTTTTTTTTACTATCAGCATTTGTAGACTCATATATAGAATGGTGCCATCTCCACATAAAGATGCTTTGACCTCTTTATTTCTTGTTTGTATCTTTTTATCTCACAAAGGAATGGACACCCTTGACTTTCTTGTTCCTGATCTTCAAGGGAATCTTGCAGTTTTCTCCATTTAACATGATGGTAGCTATCGGTTTGTCTTATACAGTCAGTTGAGATATGTTCCCCACCAAGTTATTGTGATTCTATGACTTCTGTCACTTTACATATATTGGATATATCTTCATCCTTGAAATGAAGCCAACTTGAACAAGATGAATGATAGTGTATAGGTTCCAAAATTCAGTTTTCGAATATTTTGTTGAGAACAGTTGGACCATTTGGTCAGTGGTATTCTGGAGACACCCAAAATAACATAGGCTCTCATCATTACTCTTAATTGTTCACAAGAAATGGATAGGAAAAAACAGTGCTGCTGAAGATACCCCAAACTTTGGCCACAAGACATGAAGCAAAAAATGCTTGTAGTAGCAAGGAAGCTTCCTTTCTGAAGACAGGCTCATATAGTCCTGGAAGATATGATGTAGGCTACTGGAGAGGAAAGTCAGCAACAGACTTATTCAGCTGTGAACTCTGTGAACCACAGTAATGATCAACATGGCAAGATCAAAGGTACAATAGTGTCAAGAATGTTATGGCATAAGCTGGCTATGTAGATCTAGAATCAATGACTAGTGGGTAATGAGAGTCATGAGTAGTATTTTTCCTGGATTTCCTTTCAGGATGATCGCTGCTACTTTAGGAGATAATGCAGGATTAATTCCCTTAAGGAAGATTCAAAAAGGTAATAATGCAGGGGTGGGGCTGCAGATGTATCCTCTAGTAACCATGGGAATACAACTTCCGAATGATGGAAACCCTTCAAACCCTGAGGTACAATTTCATTGGTCACATTAGAACCCACAGCACACACCAATCTCAAATTACAGGATCACAATCTATTCCAATCAATTTCCTCACTATAACTGAGAACATCCTTAGAGACTGGGACTTGATTTCTTGCTATAGGTATCTAATTTTATAACAAAGGTATGAGTTTGAATTTCAACTACTTGAGCTCTATGGCTGGGGGAAAGACAATTCTTTCTAGAACATATTTGAAATCCTGAGATGGTGCAAATCTAGAGTTTGATAATTTTGTGAGCTCTTTCTTTTACTGAAACTTTATCTACAAAGGCTAACATTGCAGTCTCTGGAATCTTTAGTTTTCTACCAGTTATGAAGTTTTTTTTTTTTTTTTTGCTCACACCGCAGATTTTCACTGTACTCTATGCTACCAAGAGAGGCTTTAGTACTTTAGACCTCATCCAGTTAGAGAAATAGCTCCAGATATTACCAAGCCTACTAAAGGAATTTACTCTTTTAATTCTGTTTTTCTTGACCCATCATTTCCTAAAAGAATAAAACAATATAAACAAATTCATCACAAGAATGCCTCCTCATTAGTACTAATTTTTGTTCTAGTTTGTTTTCTGTTGTGATAAACACCATGAACAAAAGTAACTTGGAAAGAATGGGTTGGCTTGCTTTACATATCCTGATCACAGGGATTTATTATAGAAAATTAGGTCAAGAATTCAGGCAGAATGAGAGGCGGGAACCAGGAAAACATGTTGCTTACTTGATTTCTTAAACCCAGAACCATTTTCCAGGAGTGGCACTGTCCACAGTGGTCTAGACCCTTCTATATTAGCCATATGTCATAGAACTGCTCTACAGATATGACCACAGGGTAATCTGATGAAGACAATTCCTCACCTGACATTCTCTCTTCCCATAAAACTCAAGGTGGGGTCAAGTTGACAGAAACTAACCTGCACAGAGACAAACAACAATATTCTGGATGATTTTAAGACATAGTGGACCTTTGTTTGTTTCTTTCTTTGTTTGTTTAACAGAGAAAGGATGGGAAGTTGGGAGGGAGGGAGTGTTAGACCCAAGTGGAATTAGTAGAAATAATATGGCTAAATATGATCGAAATACATCCTAGGTATAAAAATTTCAAAAATGATTAAAATAATATATTAAAAACATACATACCCAGGGACTCTTGTTTTTCATTAGGCTCAGTCCCTAACTCTGCCTGTATTGTTCTGTACACTGTTGCAGTCAGCCGTGGTCTAGACTCAGAAGACAGCCAAACAGGTAAGGTCCCAGCTTGAAGAGAGAGAAAATCAGATTTTCACCATCTTTAAAGCTCAGTTCTTCAAGAGACAGATGGTTGGTTGCCAGCCTCAACTTCTTAAATCAAGATTGATAATGGTGATTATGTAAGTCTGTGCACTTAAGATTATTCAAAGTACTCCCGTGTGAAAATAAGTCCTTGACCTTGTATTCTACCTTTACCAATAAAGACTAACTTGACAAGCTGACCCCTCTGCCAAACATTTCATCATTTAACATGTATTTGTGACCATGAAATGAACATCCTTTTGAAGTGCATTCAGGATGGAGGAAACATATTTAAGCATTTCCCTGGTGTTTTCCAAACTGCGTTGTATTTTTTCTCCCACATAATTGTTATCAAAATTCTATATATTATTGATAATCATATTGTCCTAGATCTTTGCACAACAATATCAATGTTGGCTTGAAAACATTAGTCATGGAAGGAGAAAAGCGTAGTGAGTAAAAGTACTTGCTACACAAACATAAGACAACTGGGTTTGAATCCTAAGCGTCCCTGTAAAAAACTAAGCATGACCTGCAGGGAACCTGTTTACACAAGCGCCAAAAGCAACAGAAACAACAGGGTCACTGGGCATTCTGATAGCAAGCCTAGCTCTGGGTTGAGTGAAAGCTGCTGCTTCAAGGAAAGGAGGCAAAGAGTGGTAGAGCAAGACACTCCTCCTCCAGGCTCTAAATAGACACCATCACACACACACACACACACACACACACACACACACACACACACACGAGTGCACACACCCAATCTGGAATAGCATTCCAAGTATAACTTTTACTTTTAAATATTTGACTTATATGTAATAATCATAGGTATTATGGCACATAATATATTCTCATCTTTTGGTGTATCAACTGAAATAATAACTCATCTACTAGTAGCATCTTGGCTAAATACATAGAAATGCACAGTCAACCCACCTAGTTTTGCAACAATAACAAAATTACTCATAAAAAAGATTTTAAAAAATCCATAAAATGCATTCAAAATTTGGGTATGTAGAATTATTTTTCTTCAACTCTCACAAACAGCTTTCTTTTGGCACTTGTATTAAAACCTCATGTAAAATAGGAAGGGGAAATTCAAATTTATTCTGTCACTCCTAAATCCAAGAGGCTGCTTAACTTGTTTTATATTACCCCAATCATGTTCCTGCATTTTAACTATGAGTGCACACTCATTTCACAGAAACAAGAAGTTACTTTGCAAGTATATGAGGCAACAGAAATTTAATGTCACAATTATTACAGACATTTTTATTTGATGATAAGGAACTTATTCTGTTTGCTCATCTTAGGCTCTTACACTTTTAATATAGTATATTAATTACAATTTTAAAGTAATCTATTAAGTATATATTACTGCTTTTGATTTTGGAAAGATTGTCCCCCAAATTAAGGACTATCATTAATCTCAGAACATAATAAGGTACTATAACATAAACACATTTATTGTGTATGTATTTCCATTTTATATTTTGCTGTGGAGAAATAGTCATGGACAAGCAAAATAGCTCAGCTGGTAAAGGTACCTACTCTCATGCCTGATAACCTAAATTCAATGTTTATAAAGCATTCACTAGAAATAACAAGCCGGCTCCTGCAGCGTATCTGCTGACTTTCACATGCAGCACCACATCTCTGTCTCTTTTCTCTTAGTCTCCTTCTCTGTCTCTGTTTCTCTCTCTCTCTCTCTCTCTCTCTCTCTCTCTCTCTCTCTCTCTCTCTCTCCTCTCTCTCACACACACACCATATATATATATATATGTATATATATATATATATATGTATAATCAATTGCATGCATGCGAACTCAGACTAATCAAACTCAAAGACATTTAGCGTTACACATACCTTGGCAATAACCAATCGAAATGTAGAATTGCGGAGCCAGTCCCAGTGGGTACGTTTGCAAAACACTCCTGGACTTCAGTCTCTAGAGAACGTTGTGAAAAAGGAAGCAAGATATCAGAGAGTTTTCCTTAAGATTATGTCTTCTAGTAATATCAGAAACTATACAAAGGAAATGTCACTAACATGACCTCCCAAACATGAGTATGAATGACCCCAGTGGACATGGCAAACTAGACAGAAAAAAAGTCCATAAGGCTTCAGTTCTACACAAAGAATTATCAGCAACGTAGAAAAGCTGGCAGTGGGAGGAGTAGGTTACAAATAGTCAGACCTAAAAAACATATATGCAAGCAACATTATGTGAACTGAGCAGGTTATATTTAGGAATATAATCTAAACATTTATACATATATCATACATACTTATATATCACATTTGTATTCAATAACAATTAATGAAAAAAAAAACAGGCCATAAATTTGAAGCCAGCTAGGCTACACAGGAAGACTTAATAAGGTAGACAGCAAAAGGATAAATTTTGTACATTTTATTTATAATCTTAAAAATAAAAAAGGAAATAATAGAATGCCTCTAAATTAGAAGAGGAGGAACAAGTGGGTGATTCAGGGTGTTGGTTTAATATAATGATAACACCTGACTGAACACTGCTCACACCCTGCCAAAACAAAAATCATTTTGCTTTACTCAGAACCTTAGAATGTTACTTTATTTGGAAGTATAGTCTATGCTGATAAAGTTACGAACAACAAAGCCATGCTGAATTTGGATGAGGGTGAACTCAACATTCGTTCCCATATGAAACAAAGAATGAGGTGTAGATATACAGATAGATAGATAGATAGATAGATAGATAGATAGATAGATAGATAGATAGATAGATAGATAGATAAATAGATAGATAGATAGACAGACAGACCCGTTGCACATCCTACTATATATAGATCTTTGTTTCATTAATCCCAGGACACTAATACACTAATTATAAATCATTTCTCTCTGTTAATTAGGACATATTTTATGCCTCAGAACGTGATTTGAAATGACCGAATCTTCCATTTTTTTGCATAGATTTTGCAATTTCACGTTTGCTCCATTCTGATCAGTGCCTTATCAATTATTCATGTTACTAAGGCTCTATTAATAGTTATAGTTTTTATAAAGCCTTTTTTTTCTAGTGAAATAGTTGCTGTTATTTTAACACTTGCTTCCTGGCTTCCTTACTAGTCTGTTGCTTGCATATTTTGGTTTCTAATTTGTATTTTTGTGGAGGATATTTTTATGTTTTGTGTGTGTGTGTGTGTGTGTGTGTGTGTGTGTGTGAAGGTGTGTTCATGTATCTATGTATATGTGTGGATGAGTGTGTCTAGGTATATGTGTGTCAGTGTATATATAATTGTGTAGTTTTTCTTTCTGATATGTTTAGTGCAACAGCAGAAATGTGAAAGGTTGTTCCCTAAGGACACAGTCATTTATTTTCTCTGTGTGTTTGAATTTTAAGAGTAGTGTTAAACAGTACATTGAATTAATTTGTAGACAAAAGGAGAAACTAAGTCATTCATTTGACCTTAGTATTTACTTTACCAGTTACCTGAAATGAAAAGTGAAGTCACACAATTCTAAAAGCCTAAAGTTAAAAAGTTATTAGCCAGATCATTCTGATTCTCAGAAGCCATGAATTTAAAAGAGAGGAAGGAGGGATGTGTAGGAGGGTTATTATCTCCACTAATAAAAGAAATAACTTATAAAATCCTAGCAAAACTTACAAGTGGGGACACTTGCAAAGTTGTGGCTATCCCATTCATGCAGGAACACCAGAGATATGAGAATTTCTGACAAGGATACCCCGTCAAGACTGTGACCAGACACCTGGCAATAGCAAAGAGACATCTTGGTGGTGGTGTTCTCATATCAGTCACGGTCAGAGCAGAGGGTGGTACTGTGTTCGTCCTAGCTTGATGCATGGTTTAGTGGCCAAAGTGGTCTTATGTCTAAGATTCATAAAAAAAATCAAACCAAGCCAAATCAAACTAAATCAAAGTCAGACAGCACAGTGCAGGAGCAGGAAGACAGACAGAGAGGGGAAGGCCACTATGCCACCCCAGACCTGCCCTCCAGCACATGGCATAGGAGGGCCATAGACACATGCATGCAGCTGCATTACTCAGCATGGATGGAGGATGTCACCAAAGGGCCCTCCAGGCTATGACCAGGCTACAGTGGGAGCCACCACAATGTGCAAGTATCCGTTGAGAGAGGGAGAAGTGGAGCAGCTTGAGCATTATGAAGAGAGACAGAACTGGAGACTGGACAGTGAAAGTAATAGTCTGTTGTGAGTGACCATGCCTGTCACTTGAGGCCATGATGAGGTCCCACCATGAGCTGCCGCTGAGGGCCGTGTCTGAGTCCATGGCTATGCAGCATCAGGGATTAGTATCAATGTCTGTGGCTCATATTACCACTAGAGAACAAAAAGACTTCCTGGGAGGGGCAGCCATGGGGGACCACGTGGATGTTCAGGAGCTGCACATAACTGGCCTTGGCCACTCACTAGATGTGGCACTCTGGAACATTGGCTGGCCCCATCTCTCACCTCTGGCAGCATTTGTGAGAGCAGGCCCTGCATCTCACCTAGGAAGCACACTAGAGCTTGCCATAGTGGAGGGGGTATAGGTGAGCTGACCCAATCATTCATCTGCCAGGGGATAGCATGGGCAGGAAGAACAGAGGTGAAAATCCCCACCATCCTTGACAGCTCAAGTTATGAGCTCTGGAGAGCTATCTATGCCCCTCACCAACTGCAGCACTTGGGAGAGCAGGCCCTGTGCCTCACATGTCCAGAAGAGCAGAGCAGATCCTTATGGTTGGGGCACAAGAGAACCAGCCCTGCAGGGGAGAAGGCAGGAGAATTGGCCCCAGCACTTATCTCCTGTGAGATGGTCTGGGAGGGAGGGGGGAGTGATGTCCTTTGCCCTCTTATTCCTTGCCACCTGAGGTGACACTCAAGAGAGATGACCCCAAGGTCATGAGGGCAGGTGAGCCGGGCCTGTCCCTCATCGACTGCAGCACTTAACAGAACAGGCTGGGCACTTTGACTGAGCAGCACAGTAGTGCCAGCCCTTATCTACGGGGAACTGGCGAGCCAGCCCTGAGAACAGAGCTACGAAGAAGCTGCCATACCCTGAGGTGTTGTGGAGGTAGAGATGATGTCCTCTTCCCTTGCCCCTCACTACCTGTGACAGCCAGTAGAACTAGCCTTGGGGTCATGAAAGCAGGTGACCTAACCTTGCCTCGCTAAAACACTTGGGAGAGCAGACTCCATCTTGACTGAGCAGCACAGTTAAATTGACCCTCGTCTAGTGGCAGGTAAGCCAGCCCAAAGAGCTTGAAAGCAAGAGAGTGGACCATGCCTTCTGCACATAGTGACATTTGGTGGCCTAGCTGGAACAGTAATGGAGAGCTCACCAAGTGATGCATATAAGTGAGGGCTGGTGGGCTAACAAGCTCGGCTGACACCCAGACTCAAATCTGGGGCTTCCACTGGCCCAGCCCAAATGTATATCATCTGTGAATGACTGGGACACAGCAAATCCTGCTGATCTAGGACTATAGTATCTCCATTACCCGGGGCAGCAACCAGGTGACCTGGAGATGTTCCGGTGAGGATACAGTATTGATACAGTATGAGTCATTTCAATGAACATTTCCAAGTGTAGCAAGCATGAGGACAAAGGGATATACTGTGACATACTAGAGCTTCCACGATGAGATGAATCTTATGTTGTGTTGTTTATTGTTGTTTGTTTGTGTGCTTTATTTTGGAGAGAAAATACCAAGGATGAAGGGTGCATATGAGGGAATATGGAGATGAGCAGTACTAGAGTGCACAGTATGAAACTCACAAGCAATCAATAAAAAGTTAAAAGAAAAGTGTGTGAGGGGCTGGCTGATTTCTGTGTACCTTTGTATTGTACTTTTATTTAAGCATGTCATGGAGCATAAAACTAATCCTAACATTTGTTTATTTAATAGAATTAGTTGGTATCTATAAATAAGACATACTGGATATGGCCATCTCCATACAATTTTTTTAAATTTGTTTTATTTTTAAAATATGCATTATTGCCAGGATTGGTAGCATGGTCTTTTATTCCCAGCCCCTGGGAAGCAGAAGGAGGTGGCTCTCTGTGAAAACAAGGCAAAACTGGTCTACAGTGTGGGTCCCAGGACAACCAGGGCCACATAGAGAAACCCTTTCTCCAAGAATCTTAAAATAAATAAATAAATAAATAAATAAATAAATAAATAAATAAATAAATACGCATTTATTTTTATTCACATTTTAAATGTTATCCCCCTTACCAGTTTACCCTCCACAAACTCCCATTCCACTCCTCCCTCCCCTCCGCCTCTATAAGAGTGCTCCCCCACCTACCTAACCACTCATGCCTCAGTGATCTAGCCTTCCTATATCCTGGGTCATCAAACCTCCACAGGACTAAGGGGCTCCCCTGCTGGAGCCATGGGTACCACCGGTGTACTCTTTGCTTGGTGGCTTAGCTTTGATTGGTCTGATTGGTTGATATTATTGTCCTTCTTATGGGGTCCTGAACCCCTTCAACTCCTTCAGTACTTGTCCTAACCTCCCCACTGGGGTCCCGGCTTCCCGTCCAATGTTTGGCTGTGTACATCCGCATCTGTATTGGTCTGGCTTTGGCAGAGCCTCTCAGGGGACAACCATACTGGGCTCCTGTCAGTAAGCACTTCTTCGCATCAGCAATAGTGTCTGGGTTTGGTGTCAACAGATGGGAGGGTTCTCTAGGTGGGGCAGTCTCTGGATGGCCTTTCCTTCGGTTTCTGCCATACTCTTTGTCTCTGCATTTCCTTTTGACAGGAAGAATCCTGGATTAATATTTTTGAGGTGGATGATTGCCCCCATCCTTCAACCGGGGGCTATGCCTATCCACTGGATATGGTCTCTATAATGTCTATCTCCCCGTTATTAGATATTTCAGCTAAAGTCCTCACTGTTGGGTCTTGGGAACCTCTTGGGCCCTGGCATCTGGGACTTTCTGGTGGCTACCCCCAGTTACTCCTTCTCCACTTCTAAACTCCTACTTTCAAATTCCTGACCCTTTGTACTTCTCCCCAATTTTCTCTCATATCTGAACTGGCCCTCTTTTCCCTCGCCCTCCTGTCTCCCTCCTAGATCCCCCTCTCTCTCTACTTCCGGAGATTAGTTTCTTCCCCCTTCTGAGTAGGACTGTAGCATCCATACTTTGGTGTGATCTTCTTTCTTGTTGGGTTTCATATGATCTGTGAGCTGTATCTTGAGTATTCTGAGCTTTTGGGCTACCATCCACTTATCAGTAAGTATACACCATATGTGTTCTTTTGTAACTAGGTTACCTCACTCAGGATGATATCTTCTAGTCCCATCCATTTGCCTAAGAATTTCATAGAGTCATGTTTTTAATAGCTGATTTTCTGTATCCATTTATCTGTTGAGAGTCATCTGGATCCTTTTCAGCTTCTGGTTATTATAAATAAGGCTGCTATGAACACAGTGGAGCCTGTGTCCTTGTTATATATTGGACCATATTTTGGTTATATGCCCAGGAGTAGTATAGTTGTATCCTCAGGTAGCACTATGTCCAATTTTCTGAAGAACTGCCAGACTGATTTCCAGAGTAGTTGTACCAGTTTGCAATTCCACCAGCAATGGAGGAGTGTTCCTCTTTCTCCACATCCTTGACGGCATCTGTTACCACTTGAGTTTTTGATCTTAGCCATTTAAAACTTAGCTGGCTCAGGTTTAGTGAAGAAATCTTTTGGAGCCTAGTTTGTTAGGTAAAATGTGAGGTGGAATCACAAAGTCATTTTGATTTGCATTCCCTGATGCCTAATGACGTTAAACATTTCTTTAAGTACTTCACAGCCATTTGAGATTCCTCAGCTGAAAATTCTGTTTAGTTCTGTACACCATTTTTAATAGGGTTACTTGGTTCTCTGGAGTCTAGTTCCTTGAGTTCTTTGTATATTTTGGATATTAGCCCTCTATCGGATGTTGGATTGTTAAGTATCTATTCCCAATTTGTGGGTTGCCATCTTGTGATATTGACAGAGTCCTTTACCTTATAAAAAACCAAATTCATTTTTTAAAAATCACAAATAAAAAAATCACACACCAAAATTAGCCATATCCAAAGTTGTCTCTACATCTTACTGAACTTCTATGTAGTTAGAATCACCATTTAGGGGAAGTCCCACACCCGCGGATCCCGGCCCGCAGCAGCTCTCTGCTCCCAGACCCGGTGAGAGAGAGACCCAACCGCCTGGTCAGGTGGGCACTCCTGAGGCTGCAGAGCGGAAGAGACCACCAACACTGCTCACCCCTGCCCACATCCCTGGCCCAAGAGGAAACTGTATAAGGCCTCTGGGCTCCCGTGGGGGAGGGCCCAGGAGCGGCAGGACCCCTGCCTGAGACACCGCCCTAACCTGATAGAAACAGACCGGATAAACAGTTCTCTGCACCCAAATCCCGTGGGAGGGAGAGCTAAACCTTCAGAGAGGCAGACAAGCCTGGGAAACCAGAAGAGACTGCTCCCTGCACACACATCTCAGACGCCAGAGGAAAAAGCCAAAGACCATCTGGAACCCTGGTGCACTGAAGCTCCCGGAAGGGGCGGCACAGGTCTTCCTGGTTGCTGCCGCTGCAGAGAGCCCGTGGGCAGCACCCCACGAGCGAACTTGAGCCTCGGGACCACAGGTAAGACCAACTTTTCTGCTGCAAGAAAGCTGCCTGGTGAGCTTGGGACACACGGAAGCAGAATTTCTCTAGGACCGGGCACGTTCTGTGTTTACCGGAAGTCCCACACCCGCAGATCCCGGCCCCCAGCAGCTCTCTGCTCCCAGACCCGGTGAGAGAGAGACCCAACCGCCTGGTCAGGTGGGCACTCCTGAGGCTGCAGAGCAGAAGAGACCACCAACACTGCTCACCCCTGCCCACATCCCTGGCCCAAGAGGAAACTGTATAAGGCCTCTGGGTTCCCGTGGGGGAGGGCCCAGGAGCGGCAGGACCCCTGCCTGAGACACCTCCGGAACCTGATAGAAACAGACTGGATAAACAGTTCTCTGCACCCAAATCCCGTGGGAGGGAGAGCTAAACCTTCAGAGAGGCAGAAAAGCCTGGGAAACCAGAAGAGACTGCTCCCTACATACACATCTCAGACGCCAGAGGAAAAAGCCAAAGACCATCTGGAACCCTGGTGCACTGAAGCTCCCGGAAGGGGCGGCACAGGTCTTCCTGGTTGCTGCCGCTGCAGAGAGCCCCTGGACAGCACCCCACGAGCAAACCTGAGCCTCGGGACCACAGGTAAGACCAAATTTTCTGCTGCAAGAAAGCTGCCTGGTGAACTCAAGACACAGGCCCACAGGAACAGCTGAAGACCTGTAGAGAGGAAAAACTACACGCCCGAAAGCAGAACACTCTGTCCCCATAACTGACTGAAAGAGAGGAAAACAGGTCTACAGCACTCCTGACACACAGGCTTATAGGACAGTCTAGCCACTGTCAGAAATAGCAGAACAAAGTAACACTAGAGATAATCTGATGGCGAGAGGCAAGCGCAGGAACACAAGCAACAGAAACCAAGACTACATGGCACCATCGGAGCCCAATTCTCCCATCAAAACAAACATGGAATATCCAAACACACCAGAAAAGCAAGATCTAGTTCCAAAATCATTTTTGATCATGATGCTGGAGGACTTCAAGAAAGACATGAAGAACTCCCTTAGAGAACAAGTAGAAGCCTACAGAGAGGAATCGCAAAAATGCCTGAAAGAATCGCAAAAATCCCTGAAAGAATTCCAGGAAAACATAAATAAACAAGTAGAAGCCCATAGAGAGGAGACACAAAAATCCCTGAAAGAATTCCAGGAAAACACAATCAAACAGTTGAAGGAATTAAAAATGGAAAAGGAAGCAATCAAGAAAGAACACATGGAAACAACCCTGGATATAGAAAACCAAAAGAAGAGACAAGGAGCTGTAGATACAAGCTTAACCAACAGAATACAAGAGATGGAAGAGAGAATCTCAGGAGCAGAAGATTCCATAGAAATCATTGACTCAACTGTCAAAGATAATGTAAAGCAGAAAAAGCTACTGGTCCAAAACATACAGGAAATCCAGGACTCAATGAGAAGATCAAACCTAACGATAATAGGCATAGAAGAGAGTGAAGACTCCCAGCTCAAAGGACCAGTAAATATCTTAAACAAAATCATAGAAGAAAACTTCCCTAACCTAAAAAAAGAGAAACCCATAGACATACAAGAAGCCTACAGAAGTCCAAATAGATTGGACCAGAAAAGAAACACCTCCCGTCACATAATTGTCAAAACACCAAACGCACAAAATAAAGAAAGAATATTAAAAGCAGCAAGGGAAAAAGGTCAAGTAACATGTAAAAGGAGACCTATCGGAATCACACCAGACTTCTCGCCATAAACTATGAAGGCCAGAAGATCCTGGACTGATGTTATACAGACCCTAAGAGAACACAAATGCCAGCCCAGGTTACTGTATCCAGCAAAACTCTCAATTAACATTGATGGAGAAACCAAGATATTCCATGACAAAACCAAATTTACACAATATCTTTCTACAAATCCAGCACTACAAAGGATAATAAAGGGTAAAGCCCAACATAAGGAGGCAAGCTATACCCTAGAAGAAGCAAGAAACTAATCGTCTTGGCAACAAAACAAAGAGAATGAAAGCACACAAACATAACCTCACATCCAAATATGAATATAAAAGGAAACAATAATCACTATTCCTTAATATCTCTCAACATCAATGGCCTCAACTCCCCAATAAAAAGACATAGATTAACAAACTGGATACACAACGAGGACCCTGCATTCTGCTGCCTACAGGAAACACACCTCAGAGACAAAGACAGACACTACCTCAGAGTGAAAGGCTGGAAAACAACTTTCCAAGCAAATGGTCAGAAGAAGCAAGCTGGAGTAGCCATTCTAATATCAAATAAAATCAATTTCCAACTAAAAGTCATCAAAAAAGATAAGGAAGGACACTTCATATTCATCAAAGGAAAAATCCACCAAGATGAACTCTCAATCCTAAATATCTATGCCCCAAATACAAGGGCACCTACATACGTAAAAGAAACCTTACTAAAGCTCAAAACACACACTACACCTCACACAATAATAGTGGGAGATTTCAACACACCACTCTCATCAATGGACAGATCATGGAAACAGACATTAAACAGTGATGTCGACAGACTAAGAGAAGTCATGAGCCAAATGGACTTAACGGATATTTATAGAACACTCTATCCTAAAGCAAAAGGATATACCTTCTTCTCAGCTCCTCATGGTACTTTCTCCAAAATTGACCATATAATTGGTCAAAAAAAGGGCCTCAACAGGTACAGAAAGATAGAAATAATCCCATGCGTGCTATCGGACCACCACGGCCTAAAACTGGTCTTCAATAACAGTAAGGGAAGAATGCCCACATATACGTGGAAATTGAACAATGCTCTACTCAATGATAACCTGGTCAAGGAAGAAATAAAGAAAGAAATTAAAAACTTTTTAGAATTTAATGAAAATGAAGATACAACATACCCAAACTTATGGGACACAATGAAAGCTGTGCTAAGAGGAAAACTCATAGCGCTGAGTGCCTGCAGAAAGAAACAGGAAAGAGCATATGTCAGCAGCTTGACAGCACACCTAAAAGCTCTAGAACAAAAAGAAGCAAATACACCCAGGAGGAGTAGAAGGCAGGAAATAATCAAACTCAGAGCTGAAATCA
The DNA here is from genome assembly GCF_021556685.1 of Rattus norvegicus. Taxonomy (NCBI): domain Eukaryota; kingdom Metazoa; phylum Chordata; class Mammalia; order Rodentia; family Muridae; genus Rattus; species Rattus norvegicus. The sequence goes on along the minus strand of NC_141537.1, from coordinate 48,239,511 downwards.
ACCAAGTAGAAACAAAAAGGACCATAGAAAGAATCAACAGAACCAAAAGTTGGTTCTTTGAGAAAATCAACAAGATAGATAAACCCTTAGCCAGACTAATGAGAGGACACAGAGAGTGCGTCCAAATTAACAAAATCAGAAATGAAAAGGGAGACATAACTACAGATTCAGAGGAAATTCAAAAAATCATCAGATCTTACTATAAAAACCTATATTCAACAAAATTTGAAAATCTTCAGGAAATGGACAATTTCCTAGACAGATACCAGGTATCGAAGTTAAATCAGGAACAGATAAACCAGTTAAACAACCCCATAACTCCTAAGGAAATAGAAGCAGTCATTAAAGGTCTCCCAACCAAAAAGAGCCCAGGTCCAGACGGGTTTAGTGCAGAATTCTATCAAACCTTCATAGAAGACCTCATACCAATATTATCCAAATTATTCCACAAAATTGAAACAGATGGAGCACTACCGAATTCCTTCTACGAAGCCACTATTACACTTATACCTAAACCACACAAAGACACAACAAAGAAAGAGAACTTCAGACCAATTTCCCTTATGAATATCGACGCAAATATACTCAATAAAATTCTGGCAAACCGAATTCAAGAGCACATCAAAACAATCATCCACCATGATCAAGTAGGCTTCAACCCAGGCATGCAGGGATGGTTTAATATATGGAAAACCATCAACGTGATCCATTATATAAACAAACTGAAAGAACAAAACCACATGATCATTTCATTAGATGCTGAGAAAGCATTTGACAAAATTCAACACCCCTTCATGATAAAAGTCCTGGAAAGAATAGGAATTCAAGGCCCATACCTAAACATAGTAAAAGCCATATACAGCAAACCAGTTGCTAACATTAAACTAAATGGAGAGAAACTTGAAGCAATCCCACTAAAATCAGGGACTAGACAAGGCTGCCCACTCTCTCCCTACTTATTCAATATAGTTCTTGAAGTTCTAGCCAGAGCAATCAGACAACAAAAGGAGATCAAGGGGATACAGATTGGAAAAGAAGAGGTCAAAATATCACTATTTGCAGATGACATGATAGTATATTTAAGTGATCCCAAAAGTTCCACCAGAGAACTACTAAAGCTGATAAACAACTTCAGCAAAGTGGCTGGGTATAAAATTAACTCAAATAAATCAGTTGCCTTCCTCTATACAAAAGAGAAACAAGCCGAGAAAGAAATTAGGGAAACGACACCCTTCATAATAGACCCAAATAATATAAAGTACCTCGGTGTGACTTTAACCAAGCAAGTAAAAGATCTGTACGATAAGAACTTCAAGACACTGAGGAAAGAAATTGAAGAAGACCTCAGAAGATGGAAAGATCTCCCATGCTCATGGATTGGCAGGATTAATATAGTAAAAATGGCCATTTTACCAAAAGCAATCTACAGATTCAATGCAATCCCCATCAAAATACCAATCCAATTCTTCAAAGAGTTAGACAGAACAATTTGCAAACTCATCTGGAATAACAAAAAAACTCAGGATAGCTAAAGCTATCCTCAACAACAAAAGGACTTCAGGGGGAATCACTATCCCTGAACTCAAGCAGTATTACAGAGCAATAGTGATAAAAACTGCATGGTATTGGTACAGAGACAGACAGATAGACCAATGGAATAGAATTGAAGACCCAGAAATGAACCCACACACCTATGGTCACTTGATTTTTGACAAAGGAGCCAAAACCATCCAATGGAAAAAAGATAGCCTTTTCAGCAAATGGTGCTGGTTCAACTGGAGGGCAACATGTAGAAGAATGCAGATCGATCCATGCTTATCACCCTGTACAAAGCTTAAGTCCAAGTGGATCAAGGACCTCCACATCAAACCAGACACACTCAAACTAATAGAAGAAAAACTAGGGAAGCATCTGGAACACATAGGCACTGGAAAAAATTTGCTGAGCAAAACACCAATGGCTTATGCTCTAAGATCAAGAATCGACAAATGGGATCTCATAAAACTGCAAAGCTTCTGTAAGGCAAAGGACACTGTGGTTAGGACAAAACGGCAACCAACAGATTGGGAAAAGATCTTTACCAATCCTACAACAGATAGAGGCCTTATATCCAAAATATACAAAGAACTCAATAAGTTAGACCGCAGGGAAACAAATAACCCTATTAAAAAATGGGGTTCAGAGATAAACAAACAATTCACAGCTGAGGAATGCCGAATGGCTGAGAAACACCTAAAGAAATGTTCAACATCTTTAGTCATAAGAGAAATGCAAATCAAAACAACCCTGAGATTTCACCTCACACCAGTGAGAATGGCTAAGATCAAAAACTCAGGGGACAGCAGATGCTGGCGAGGATGTGGAGAAAGAGGAACACTCCTCCATTGTTGGTGGGATTGCAGACTGGTACAACCATTCTGGAAATCAGTCTGGAGGTTCCTCAGAAAATTGGACATTGAACTGCCTGAGGATCCAGCTATACCTCTCTTGGGCATATACCCAAAAGATGCCTCAACATATAAAAGAGACACGTGCTCCACTATGTTCATCGCAGCCTTATTTATAATAGCCAGAAGCTGGAAAGAACCCAGATGCCCTTCAACAGAGGAATGGATACAGAAAATGTGGTACATCTACACAATGGAATATTACTCAGCTATCAAAAACAACGAGTTTATGAAATTCGTAGGCAAATGGTTGGAACTGGAAAATATCATCCGGAGTGAGCTAACCCAATCACAGAAAGACATACATGGTATGCACTGATTGATAAGTGGCTATTAGCCCAAATGCTTGAATTACCCTAGATCCCTAGAACAAACGAAACTCAAGACGGATGATCAAAATGTGAATGCTTCACTCCTTCTTTAAATGAGGAAAAAGAATACCCTTGGCAGGGAAGGGAGAGGCAAAGATTAAAACAGAGACTGAAGGAACACCCATTCAGAGCCTGCCCCACATGTGGCCAATACATATACAGCCACCCAATTAGACAAGATGGATGAAGCAAAGAAGTGCAGACCGACAGGAGCCGGATGTAGATCTCTCCTGAGAGACACAGCCAGAATACAGCAAATACAGAGGCGAATGCCAGCAGCAAACCACTGAACTGAGAATAGGTCCCCTGTTGAAGGAATCAGAGAAAGAACTGGAAGAGCTTGAAGGGGCTCGAGACCCCAAAAGTACAACAATGCCAAGCAACCAGAGCTTCCAGGGACTAAGCCACTACCTAAATACTATACATGGACTGACCCTGGACTCTGACCCCATATGTAGCAATGAATATCCTAGTAAGAGCACCAGTGGAAGGGGAAGCCCTGCGTCCTGCTAAGACTGAACCCCCAGTGAACTAGTCTATGGGGGGAGGGCGGCAATGGGGGGAGGGTTGGGAGGGGAACACCCATAAGGAAGGGGAGGGGGGAGGGTAATGTTTGCCCGGAAACCGGGAAAGGGAATAACATTCGAAATGTATATAAGAAATACTCAAGTTAATTAAAAAAAAAAAAAGAATCACCATGTAGACAATAAGCTACAAAGCTAATTATTTTACCAGATCTAACTGTCATGGATTCTTGTGTTTTTGTGTTAGGTGAGTGAAATAATGTATTTTAAATAATGAACATGTAAAATCCTTTGTGAAACCATTTTTACTTTTAACTTACTACATTCTGTTACACACAGTAAACAACGACAACAACAAAAAAAAAAAAAAAAAAACCAGATGTACATATATCCCAAAAGACATCAGTGCATAAATATTCTGGCATTTAGAGACATGGAAAAATCTGGTAAAGGATTACAAATCAGATACAATGATCATAAAAAGCTTGAAGACCACAAAAATCATAAAGACCTATACATCATGATTATCACAAACCCTGACAGAGATTTAGCCAATACAGAAAGGATTTCACACATTTACAAATTGCTTTTCTAACTATTTGTACCCAAAGCTAGATGGCTTATTATAGTCTCTTATCAAGTTTCCTTCCTCATGGAGAAGGACACCAACACATATTTATTTATTTTTTTTCTAACATTATGGACTATCTCTAGGAGCTAAGTGAGAAAGAGTATGGTTGAAGTAGATACGGAAGGTAAAATATTAAAATTACATTTAAAATTAGATCATGAAATTATAATATATAATCAATACCAATTAAATATTCCCATTTCTAAGAAGAATAAATACCTATTAAATCATTCCCCTAAGGACAAAAGGCCCGACTCAGGAAATAAGTGTATGTGCTGCTCTTATCAAAGGCCCTGATGTCATTGCCAGTCAGATGCCTCACGTGGACTGTAACAATAGTTGAAGGGAATTCATTAACTCTGGCTTCCAAGTACACCATACTCATGTGCACATACCTACCCACACACAGTCACATACATGTGCATGCACCCACACACACAAATTAAAAATAATAATGTTAATTTTAACTAAAATAGTAATTTTAATAGTTGTTAAAAAACCTGAAAGGTAAGTTTTTCTGAGAAATACAGATTTTAATGCATATGTTCATGAGGAATATTGTCATAAAAGGTATTGATAATTCATTTTCGTTTTTGTAGTTTTATTTTGTTTTTGACAATAGGTCTCCCTTGATAGCCCAGGGTAATGTTGAATTCATCACCTCCCTGCCTCACCCTCCCAAGTACTAGGATTATAGGCGTGTGCTACTACCCCTAGTTGAAGAATTCCTCCCAATCAAAACTGTCTTAGGACTGTAAGTCCTCAATTCTTTAGCCATTTCAGTTTCAGCCAAACAAAAGGCGCTTAGAACTGGGAGAGAAACAAACTAATCATCACTCAAAAGCTATTAAGACAAAACAAAAACTGATGATATAAAATTAATATAGCTAAAAGAAGCAAAGTCATTTGGCAAATTGGTCATTTGGTGAATTGGTTTTGGCTCATTGGCATGTAGTGCATTTATACGTAAACCTGGCTCTTCTATAGTGATGGCAGCCAAAATTTTAATAGAAGTTGCTACAGCCAAGTCATGCTTCATCTCTATAGATAATTATCTTTTCATCTACTCCCTATTACAATGTACCAAAGTATAATCCTCATTTGAGGGTTTTTTAACATCTTTTCCTTTCTTTTTTGCTACTTGATCATCAACTAATTTATTCTTTTCACTAAGAACAAACATAAAGCCAGAATTATATGAATTTTCTTTTTAGCCACATAGTCAATTATCTCAAGACCCCAGGAAAATGGTGACAGTAATTCTATTATTCTATGTTTTGAGCATATTAGGCTCCGCCCAGTAGGTATATAGATCTTTGTTAGCATGACTAACTTCAGCTTTATCATTTGTGAGTCCTCATTATCATTTTCCAAATTCAGTTTGCTAGAAATGTATTTCGTAATGGCCCAGTTAATTGTTCAGCAAAAATTCTGCTGACTCTTCATTACAAAATGCATTCTAGTTGTTGAAACACTTGGGCACACACATCCTTATCTTCTCATTTCTGCTTCTCTTATACATATTCCATTTCTAATCCAAGTTCCTTAAGGGAAATCTATCTCCAATGCAGGTCCTTATGTAATTGAGTATGCTATGTAAGAGATAATACATTACCTAGGATCTCCAGCTAATGTTTTAACAATAAGTTGGTTTTATTTTTGCTTAAGGTCTTCAGGAGTCTCATTTCGACAGAAAATTATAAGATCATATTAGCTATCACCAAGGATTTTGGAAAGGTGCAGTCCATTTATTTTCAAATAGCATCTCAATTTTCAGATGAAAGTTATAACTGTACAGAATATAATTTTGAGGCTGGGAATATGGCTTAGTTGGCATACTGTAGGCCCATGATCACATTTGGATGGATCTCCCAGAACCAGTAATATTTTCCCATACTTCCATCAAAGAGAGGGGGAGACAAGAGGATCCCTGGAGATTTCTGGGCAACCTGTCTAGATGAATTGACCAGATTGTCTAGGTTCAGAGCAAGGTGGAGGAGAACAACTGAGTAACATACCTGCCTGTAACCTCCCCATGAATAAAAACCTGTCTACACAGGCCACATGTACATTACCCAAACTTATACACACACACAAAAATTACAATTTTCAGAGTAAAAGAAAAATTGGGGGAAAAGCTAGGGTTTTTTTTTAAGAAAATGAACTCTGTGGTTGCACAAAAAGTAACAGCAATAAATATGACACCAAGATATAATGCTATCCGTGAAATGTGAAAATGCACAATTTGCTGTTAATCATTTCTCACTAGTAGATACATTTCCAAGTGTATGACTGGGGAGATAACTCGGGCAGTTATATCAGGAGATAAATTTGTGCTTTTTAAGCATGAATGAAGACTTGAGTTCAAAATCCAGAAATTGATTTTTTTGTGAAAAGTCAAGTGTGATGTCACATGCCCATATCCCAAGCACTGGGGAGACAAATATCTCAAGATGAAAGTTAATATGTAAAAGGTTTAGCCTTGGGATTTTGACACGCTTCTATTCTTTTATTGCCAAGTGTTTGAAGTCTTTCTGAAATATAAGTAGGGAAACATAAATAGTGTCTTGATACAGGAAGCCTAAGCAGAAGAATTCCTTATGAATGTTCTGAAACTTTCTGAAAATTCTGTGAAATGAATTATTACTTATTGCTGCACAGCTCTGGGGACTTGGTCGGCCTGGGGTGGTGAGAGAATGAGGAAGACACACAGACACAGAGAAAAGCTAGAATCTAGTAGTATAGGCTCTCTGATAGAGAAATTCTAGCACACAGGAACCTCAGCATGTTTATTATGTGCAGTTGGCTAGAGAGGAGGGGTTATTATATGCAGCTGAACAAAGAGATGGGTTTAGCCAACCTCAGTGGGAGCGGTCTTTAGAGTGAAGCAGTCTTGTGGTTGTAAGTATCAGGGGGGCATGCTATGGTGCAATATCAACATCCACGCTTGGATGAGAGGAAGGCATTGCCGTCATTCTGAGCATCATGGACGTGGGATTCAGGTCTCAGCACTTGAATGAGTCTGGTCCTTGGCATGGGCGTGACAATGTTAGTATCACATATCCCCTCAGGACTTCAACCACACAGGGCTTCTTCCACTTCCCACACTTAATCCACTTCAACTCTGGTACAGTGTGGTGACAGGAACTTTCCATTTAAGCTTGTTACATTTAATGCTAAGATAAAACAGTGTAATGGTCTTGTTCATTTACATTTATATCATATGTGGATAAGAAATTAGAGTTTTCTTAATATTAAACTTGTATCAATTTCTCCTTGGCCTGCTATGCACCAAGCCATTTTAGAGTAAGGAAACAAATCATATAATAATATGAGATAAGCTTGTATGTATTCTTTCTAGATTATTAGGATATTAGGTAGAATTATTAGATCACAACTATTATTTCTGACCTAAAATGCTAGATTTGAGATGGTATTATCTTCTTGTTCTGAATGGTAGAAATAGAGAAATTATGCAAGAATATAATGTTAATGTTGTATTTTGAAACTATTAGAGATGTGAGAGCTTTATATGACTTTTTCATAATAAATATTCTGTAAAAATATACTCAGTCTTTATAAGTAAACAGTTTTAGTTAATGAAGCATTATTCTAAATGATCATTACAGAAGATATACAAACAGAAATGTGTTTTTACCAATAGTGAAAAAGGATATTGGATGTCAATTTGATCTTTGTAGATTCATGAAGACTGCTTTTTTTTTTTTTTTGGTTCTTTTTTTTCCGGAGCTGGGGACCGAACCCAGGGCCTTGCGCTTCCTAGGTAAGTGCTCTACCACTGAGCTAAATCCCCAGCCCGAAGACTGCTTTTTTTTATGCCAGGCCTTGTAGTGCATACCTTTAATCCCAGCACTCAAGAGGAAGAGGCAGATGGATTTCAGTATTCTGGGCCAGCCCAGTCTACAAGGTGAATACCAGGACAGCCTGGGTTACACAGAGAAATCTTGTCTCAAAAAAGAAAACAAAACAAGCAAACAAAATGACTAGCTTTTGTATCTTACTATATGATCTGCCCAGAAGAGTACCCTGTGAAATTGAGAACTGGTATTGGTTTGAGATTACAAGCTCTGTGCATGTCATTTAGGCATATTTGGCTTAATGTGTGGTTCAAGTCTAATGTTTCCCCCTGGTTTTCTGTTTAGATGGTCTGTCCATTTCTGAAACTGGGTTATGGAGTGCCCTTGTGCCATACTGCAATTTGTCTCTGCCTTTAGAACTCCTAAAATTGGCCTTGAATAATTAGGTGCTTGTTAAACGCACATATGTGTACAGTTGTTACGTGTTCATGATGAGTTAATAGTTTTACCATTCTTTAATACTCTAACTCTCTAGTTCAGTTGACATACTTCTGTGGTATGCCTCAAGACCATAATCCTGCACTAAACACCAACATAGAGGATAAATGGCCCTTACAATCTTCACTCTTTATTATTCCTCCCTCCATGTTAAAGAACCTAAGAAATGTCAGAGTGAACTCTATCACCGTGACTCCCAAGAACTGGCCACTGCTCACATTTTACCTAACACATTAGGCTCCAATAGATTTCTTCACTAAATCTGAACCAGCTACCCAGAGTGGCTAAGATCAAAAACTCAGGTGACAGCAGATGCTGGCAAGGATGTGGAGAAAGAAGAAAACTCCTCCACTGTTGGTTGGGATTGCAAGCTGGTACAACCACTCTGGAAATCAGTCTGGAGGTTCCTCAGAAAATTAGACATTAAACTAACTGAGGACCCAGCTATACCACTTTTGGACATATACCCAAAAGATGCCCCAACATATAAAAAAGACACGTGCTCCACTATGTTCATAGCAGCCTTATTTATAATAGTCAGAAGTTGGAAAGATCCCAGATGCTTCTCAACAAAGGAGTGGATACAGAAAATGTGGTACATTTACACAATGGAGTACTACTCAGCTATTAAAACAAAGACTTTATGAAATTCTTAGGCAAATGGATGGGACTAGAAAATATCATCCTGAGTGAGGTAACCCAATCACCTAAGAACACATATGGTATATACTCACTGATAAGTGGATGTTAGCCTCCCCATCTCAAAAAAAAAGAAAGAAAGAAAGAAAGAAAGAAGGAAAGAAAGAAAGAAAGAAAGAAAGAAAGAAAGAAAGAAAGAAAGGAAGGAAGGAGGGAGGAAGGAAGGAAGGAAGGAAGAAAAGAAAGAAAGAAAGAAAGAAAGAAAGAAAGAAAGAAAGAAAGAAAGAAAGAAAGAAAATTCAGAGTACTCACAATACAACTCACAGACCCAAGAAGAAAGAAGATAACACCAAAGAGTGGATGCCACAGTCCTACTCAGAAGAGGGAAGAATATAATCTTGGGAAGTAGAGGGAGAGAGGGATCTAGGAAGGAGACAGGAGAGGGAGGGGAAAGGGCCAGTTCAGATATGAGAGAAAATGGGGGAGAAGTACAACGGGTCAGGAATTTGAAAGTAGGAGTTTAGAAGTGAGGGAGGGGGAAGTGGGGGCAGCCACCAGAAAGTCCCAGATGCCAAGGACCCAAGAGGTTCTCAAGACCCAACAGGGAAAACTTTTAGCTGAAATACCTAATAAAGGGGAGATAGACATTATAGAGACCATATCCAGTGGATGGGCATAGCCCCTGGTTGAGGGATGGGGTTACCCATCCACCTCAAAAATATTAATCCAGAATTCCTCCTGTAAAAAGGAAATGCAGGGACAAAAAGTATAGCAGAAACTGAAGCAAAAGCCATTCAGAGACTGCCCCACCTAGAGAACCATCCCATCTGCTGACGCCAAACCCAGACACTATTGCTAGTACCAAGAAATGCTTACTGACAGGAGCCAAGTATAACTGTCTGCTGAGAGGCTCTACCAGAGCTGGACCAATACAGATGTGAATATACACAGCCAAATACTGCGCTGAGTGTAGGGATCCCAATGGGGAAGTTAGGGCAAGAACTGTAAGAGCTGAAGGAGTTTGCAACCTTGTAGGAAGAACAACAATATCAACCAACCACATTCCCCAAAGCTTCCAGGGACTAAATCACCAACTGAAAAGTACACAGTAGGTACCCATGGCTCCAGCTGGATATGTAGCAGAGGATTGCTGTATCCAGCATCACTAGGAGTGGCCCCTTGGTCCTGGTGAGGCTTGATGACCCAGGATAGCGGAATGCTAGGCTGCAGAGGTAGGAATAGGTGGGAGGGTAGGGAGGCACGGGGAAGGAGGAGGTAATGGGAGCTTGTGGAGGGGAAACTGGGAAAGGGGTAACATTTGAATTGTAAACAAATAAAATAACTAATAAAAATTAAAAGAAGGTATTAGACTTGAGCCATTGCACATGAAAACAAAACAAAACAAAAAGCAAACAAACAAAAACCCTGAACCAGCTAGTTCCTTGAACTATAATGCGTATGGTCTTAGTCTTTTGAAAAGTTAGTCACTGTATTCAGACCCACATATATCAATTTCTAGAGGTAAAGACCAAGGCCATTTCTCTTTAACTGCAACAAGCACAAAGCACAGCACTAGCACACTTCATTTGAAGCTATCTCATAACTTGAAAACCTAATCTTTGAAAAACAAAATTGGGGCCAAAGTTCTTTCTGCTTTCTCTGTCTCTGTCTCTCTCTTTGTCTCTGTCTCTGTCACTCTTCCTGTCTCTCTGTCTGTCTCTCTCTTGATCTCAATTTCAACCTCTTATTCCAACACATGCTGTAGTAGGAACAATAAAATCATGTGACTATCAGAAGTTCACAATCAAGGGTCCCGAATAAGATGGGCATGGTGATGACTGCCGTTAGTTCCAGCGTTCTGGAGGTAAGGGCTTGGCCTTTGTGAGTTCAAAGCCAGATCCAAGTGCAGAGAAATTTCCAGGAAAGTCAGCACTACATAACAAGACCTTGTCCCTAAAAGAAAAACAGATTCCTGTATAATGTGCTACATACTATTAGAACTTTCCAGTTACACAGCATGTGATTCCATCTTCCCATTCAACATATATAATCCCTAGTGTAAATGGTGATTTAATTTTTTTCACTTTTTATTACATAGCCAAGTCATTTTTAAATGCTGACTCACTGCAAGGTAAAATCAAGATTTCATTAATTTCAGAATATCAGAACAATGCACTATATATTTCCTAGATAAAATTTCATCTTAAGTGTAAACGGCCACTACTGGATAAGGGTTTCCTTGTAGAGATTTTTTTGTTTAATGATAAACCTTAGAACAAAGAACAATGGCTGTTTCTAAAGCACGTTTCTCTAATGTATTTTTATGTGACTCGTTTTATGTGCCAAGACGAGAGTACAGTATAAAACTACACTCTGATAGGCATTGTTTGATGGAATGAGTCAGGAGCATGCTCCAGCATTGGGGAAAACACCAAAGGTCCCATAACAGAAATCAAAACAGGAGAACAGGAAAGTGATTCCACTGTTATGGTCAAAGCTACAATATAAAACAACTGCGGAGGCAACACTTTCAACAATGAACTACATAGTTTCAAGTAGATAGATAATCCAGTGTATTCAGCGGGAAGGTAGCGAAGTGACTGGGCATTTACATTGTAGTAAGAATCCTAGAGGGTATTCTTCAAAGTAAGACGCCGGGCCATCACCTTCATCCATTCATCCACTTATTCCGTTGGTATATGTTGTGTATGCAGGTGCAGAAGAGGGGGTGAGAGTGGTGAAGCAGGCGAGTAATAGCGTTCTCTCTCTCTCTCTCTCTCTCTCTCTCTCTCTCTCTCTCTCTCTCTCTGTGTGTGTGTGTGTGTGTGTGTGTGTATGTGTGTGTGTGTCTGTCTGTCTGTCTTTCTCTCTGTCTCTGTGTCTCTCTATGTCTTTCTCTCTCTGTCTCTCTGTCAGTCTCTCTCTGTCTCTGTCTCTCTCTCTGTGTATGTGTGTGTGTCTGTGTGTCTGTCTTTCTCTCTGTCTCTGTGTCTCTCTGTGTCTTTCTCTCTCTGTCTCTCTCTATCAGTCTCTCTCTGTCTCTGTCTTTATCTCTCTCTGTGACTCTCTCTCCCCCCCTTCTCTCTTACACACACACACACACACACACACACACACACACACACACACACACAGAGGCCAGAGGAGAATATGGGCTGTCTTCTTTCCTGTGGTACTTTGAATGAAATAAAATGACTCCATAGGGGAATACAGAGTGACAATGTAGGAGGTGTGGTCTTGGTGGAGGAGGTGTGTCACTGGGGGCAGATTTGGAGATTTCAACACACAAGTCCAGGCTAACTGTCTCACTGTCTCTCCTGCTGCCTGCAGACCAAGATGTGGAGCTCAACATTTCTTCTCCAGTACCATGCCTGCCTGCATGCTACCTTCCTTCCCACCACAATGATAATAGACTAAACCTCTGAGCCATAAGCCAGCTCCAGTTAAATGTTCTTTATGAGAGCTGCCATGGTCTAATGTCTCTTCACAGCAATAAAACCGAAACTGATATATCTATGTCACTTAGCAAACTAGTTAGTTAATTTTGAGCCAAAGTCTCTCTCAGAGCCTGAAGCTTATCATTTTATCTAGTCTGTCTGGCCAGCAAACACCCAGAACCATCGGTATCTGTCATTGTACTGCTAGGGTTAGAGGCATCATGCTATGGCTTTGAGGTAGATGTAAAGGCTTTGAATTCAGGCCCTAGTATTTTCTCAGCAAATGCTTTTAACTCCTGAGCCTCATCCTCCAGACCACTCAGTTGAATTTGTAAAGATAGGGCATCTCTATATATCCTAGGGTATTCTCTAATTCCCATCCATCTGTCCCTGTCCTGAACTTTAGAGCTTCACAAAACATGCCCAAACCTTATAAAAGATATCCAGACCCATTCATCCTCTATGAAAAAATATCTTCAGAGTACTGTTTCTCATACAGTGGCCCAAAACCATCTGCATTTCCCAGTCAGAAGCATTCCTCTAGTTTAGTGAAAGGATCTTTGGAAATGAGTTTTCCAGAACAGAACATTGTACCCTGGTGAGGCATTCTATCCATGGAGTTGGGAGATTGTCTTGGTATTCACTACAGATACTAAACTCCTGCTAATTCAAGATTACTAAAAAAATCTTGACTCAAATTTATTTTCAACTCTAAAATTTCTCTCACTACTAATATAAATTATCATTTCATCCAGCAGTCACAGTGACCCAAATAAGGAGCTCCTGAAGTATGTCACGGTGAACCAGCAAGTGATAGTTACAATTGGGATTAGGATCAGCAGATAACGCATGGAGAGCAAATATTACCATCTCTGTGTATAGATAAGAGGCACGGAGGAAATGCTTTATTCCAAGGTATTTAGTCAAGAAGAAAGAGAAATGAATCTAGAGTTATACAAGACAGTGTGCTACACTGTACAGAGCCACTCTGGCTTCGGGACGCTACCTGCTACAGCATAGTTTGTCATACATGTAATTATTGAGGTGAATTCATGGGATTTGAACAAGAAAAAGATTAAACATATTCTCTGTTGCCTTTTTTCTCCCATGTACACTAGGAAGACATGTAAATAAAAGTTTGGAGTTTATTACTTTTTAAAAATAAGGTTTATCTTTTGATACTCTAAAGAAATTACCCTTAATTCAAGATGACAAGTAATATTTCCTCAGTTTCTGCAAAGAAAAAAGTAGTATTTTAAGGTAAGACTCTGGAGATTATAAACAAAGTAAGCAGAATTATGTGGATGGACTAAGAACTCAAAATTTATTAACAAAGATCTTGAAGCCATTTGAAAGATTGAAAGTGGTATATTTTTCATCACCAGCTTTTTCAGTTCCTATTCCACCAGAGAGCTGGCGAGTCCATTTGAGTCATAAACCTGTATCTGCAGGGAGGATCCTGACTGGTAAAGACTTAGTCTGATACCTGGAAATAAGAAGTAGTTCTCTGGACTGAAGAACCCAAAGATTTTCACACGGGTGACATCAACTAACAGTCTTAGAAATCCTATTTTCTAAGCTCAGACACATGTAGGTATACATAGAATGGTTTTGCTTTAAAGGTAGACATAATATCACACGTCTTTATCAACATTACTATAAGACAGTAGATCTCTGTGAGTTCAAGGCCAGCCTGTTCAATATGTAAGTTACAGACCAGCCAGGGATACATAGTAAGACCTTGTCTCATAAACAAATAAGCTGTTCTTGAGAGATATATGAAATCTTTTGTGCGATTTAGTAGAGAACCACAATCCCCTTGAAGCCTCTAAAGCTCTAAATCTACTCCTTGTACATAGATTTTAGGGGGGAAGGCACAAATCTTTCATACTGACTGTCTTCCAACGTTGGGAAAACCTAGCTACGGATGAATGGCCATTACATTTAGCAAAAAGTTCTTAGTTTGTAATGCGATGAGCTAGAATGGTGCAGCCTCTCACCTTCTCTCATAAAGACATGTACCTTGGTCTTCCGCAGGTCTGGCTTCTTACCTTGTATGCCCCTGCTTTCTCTCACTTCTACTCTCAGGAGTCCTGTTTGGCTCTATTTGGACTTGACTCACACGCTACAGCCTGAAAATATTTTTCTCCTATAAAATATTTATTAGATTGAGGAAGAAAAATTTCCCCTATGTTTTCTTTTCCCAAAACATTGGAGCAGAAAGCTATCTTCCCTAGAGAATTTGATCACCTTTCTTCTGAGAGGAGCAGAGTAACTTACTTCCCACAATTTACTGCAGAGTGTTTTAAGCATCATGAAAACAACCTGGAACTTAAAATCAGAGTGCATGACCTTGAATCCAGGAACTGTCACTTGCTGGCTAAAGACACTTCAGCTCTCTAGTTTGAGTTTGGGAATTACTCACCATAATACAGAAAACAGAAATTAACCTCAGTTATTCTGATGATAAAAATCAGATTATGTAAAAATAAGGTGTCTAAAGTGAAGTATCAACTTGGAGATATAAATTTCCCGATTGAGTCTATTGACTTCCTAATTCCACAGAGTTCCAACCATCTAGTCAAGTTCATTTAAAATACTCCCCATCTAGAGAAATTAAAGTCAATATGGTAACTGGCCATTGTAAAATCTCTGTTACATACATGCTACTCACAGCACTTTACATATGGAAAACTTGCTACGAATTATTAGAGAAATGTTATTTCTGCCCACAAAAATATTTTCAAGCTAAAATGATTAATTTTCAAAATTCAATGTTTTATATTTCTTCACTTAAAAATAGGCCTTAAATCCTTAGCAATCAAAGGTAACAATTACACAGTTTTATCTGTAAGTGACTGAGAACTAGAACATCATTAGAAATTTGTTCTTTCTTACCTTTTGTTCTCTCACCATACCCATAATTTCCTTACTGCTGATCCCCACCATCATTACTCTTAATGGTTAATTAATGGCATGAATCAGATTTAGTTTTCGATGATCAGTTGGCTACATATTTTTAATGTAGATATAAAATGTTCTTGATTTCAAGAGATGCCCGCTTTATCATTATTAAAGGAAATACAGCTCCCTGCAATTACATCACCGAGGAGAACTGATAGGGACTGATTGATTCACTAAATTAACAAACTTGCTGTTTCAATAAGACGTAACATCTTATGAAGTTGTCTTTAGTACATGTTGGGTATTTATGTTAGCATTTCGGGAACAGTATAAAGAAAAAACATTTTCCATTGAAAAACTACAGAGAGCAGTGTATCCAGATCTATCAATTTTCTCGAAGCCATGGCTCTTAAGAGTGGCCTGCTTAATGAGGCTGAGAAGGGCACTAAGGACTTTCATGAGTAAAATTTAAATAATGGACGACACAGAAATCTTTTAGTGCACTTACCTATTTATAAAATGAATGTATTGGCAGTAGAGATTCTTTCTCATTATTAATACAAACTGTTTTTCTCCTGGGGAATAAGTAATAAAGCTACTGAAGATTTAGAGGACTTTGAAAATGCACACAGTGAAATGAATGCAGTTAGACCTAGTCTTAAAAGACACTATCCGAACTGTGCAAATATAAAACGTAGACAAGACAAACCAAGAGGCTGAGACCTAAGTGTAGAAAACAGATGGCTGTGAAATAGTCAGCCAATATGAACTCTGTATGTCATGATGTTGGTCCTTTTAGCTATTGGCATCTGTCTGGGGGAACCCAGGATACTAAACGTGAAGAACGAAGTAAAATCACCATTAATCTACATTAACTGGAATTTTACTTCAAACTGGAAAACAATTATTTTCACCTTAAGAAAATATAATGCTACTTTTTTATTGACTGTTGCATTGGTAATCTTAATCACTCACCTATGAAATTGTATAGAGAAAGCTCTGTAAACTGTTCACACAGACACCTGACATCCACCTACATGGTCATCTTACCTTGACAGATACTTAACATATCCTCACCAAGTTTATATAGTGAAAGAGACAGGCCCAGATGGCTACTGCACGAACAGAAAATCTCTCAGAGGTGGTAAACACTAGGTTCAAGAAGCATCCAAGCGGTCATGCTATGCTGACTTTATACAACTATGGCTACTTTTTTTTTCTAACAGATTTCTACATAAAACTTTGTTTTGTTCCAGCCATACTGTTCTGTTTCCCTTTTTACTGTTGAAGACTATCCCTAAAATGTACTTACTACCCTAAACAACTATGTTATCTGAGTAATACAGAATACTGTTAAACACACTGCCTTCTTAATGTTAAACGATGGGGACTTGAAAACCTGACCCTTGACATGAACATCTTACAGGATTGGTAGCATTTTAGCCAGAAGGTAATAAACGAAATCAAGCTTACAGATTCGACAAAAGCTAACCTCATTCCCTCCAAAAATAGAGATGGACAATGTAATCTGTCTCTTACATAGTTACTTCCTGCTGATTTGGGAGTTGAGAAGAGGAAGTCTGAAATGCTAGTCAAGACCAGGGACTCAAGGCAGCAGGTAGTAGTTGGAGACACAAGGAAATTCTGTCAAGAGTTCCGGTTTACTGGACATCAGGTCAGGTAATTTCACCCAAAAGCACATGAAGAGACAGATGCAATCTCATTATTATAAGAATAGAAACCAGTACCAACAGATTGGGAAAATATCTTTACCAATCCTACAACAGATAGAGGCCTTATATCCAAAATATACAAAGAACTCAAGAAGTTAGACTGCAGGGAAACAAATAACCCTATTAAAAAATGGGGTTCAGAGATAAACAAAGAATTCACAGCTGAGGAATGCCGAATGGCTGAGAAACACCTAAAGAAATGTTCAACATCTTTAGTCATAAGGGAAATGCAAATCAAAACAACCCTGAGATTTCACCTCACACCAGTGCGATTGGCTAAGATCAAAAACCAGGTGACAGCAGATGCTGGCGAGGATGTGGAGAAAGAGGAACACTCCTCCATTGTTGGTGGGATTGCAGACTGGTAAAACCATTCTGGAAATCAGTCTGGAGATTCCTCAGAAAATTGGACATTGAACTGCCTGAGGATCCAGCTATACCTCTCTTGGGCATATACCCAAAAGATGCCTCAACATATAAAAGAGACACGTGCTCCACTATGTTCATCGCAGCCTTATTTATAATAGCCAGAAAATGGAAAGAACCCAGATGCCCTTCAACAGAGGAATGGATACAGAAAATGTGGTACATCTACACAATGGAATATTACTCAGCTATCAAAAACAACGAGTTTATGAAATTCGTAGGCAAATGGTTGGAACTGGAAAATATCATCCTGAGTGAGCTAACCCAATCACAGAAAGACATACATGGTATGCACTCATTGATAAGTGGCTATTAGCCCAAATGCTTGAATTACCCTAGATCCCTAGAACAAACGAAACTCAAGACGGATGATCAAAATGTGAATGCTTCACTCCTTCTTTAAATGAGGAAAAAGAATGCCCTTGGCAGGGAAGGGAGAGGCAAAGATTAAAACAGAGACTGAAGGAACACCCATTCAGAGCCTGCCCCACATTTGGCCCATACATATACAGCCACCCTATTAAACAAGATGGATGAAGCAAAGAAGTGCAGACCGACAGGAGCCGGATGTAGATCATTCCTGAGAGACACAGCCAGAATACAGCAAATACAGAGGCGAATGCCAGCAGCAAACCACTGAACTGAGAATAGGTCCCCTATTGAAGGAATCAGAGAAAGAACTGGAAGAGCTTGAAGGGGCTCGAGACCCCATAGGTACAACAATGCCAAGCAACCAGAGCTTCCAGGGACTAAGCCACTACCTAAAGACTATACATGGACTGACCCTGGACTCTGACCCCATAGGTAGCAATGAATATCCTAGTAAGAGCACCAGTGGAAGGGGAAGCCCTGGGTCCTGCTAAGACTGAACCCCCAGTGAACTAGTCTATGGGGGGAGGGCGGCAATGGGGGGAGGGTTGGAAGGGGAACACCCATAAGGAAGGGGAGGGGGGAGCGGGATGTTTGCCCGGAAACCGGGAAAGGGAATAACACTCGAAATGTATATAAGAAATACTCAAGTTAATAAAAAAAAAAAATAGAAACCAGTGAAGTGAGGAGATTGATGTGATAGGGGAGCTAGAGGCCCAAGGCAGACCAAAAGATAGCCTGGGACTGGTTCCTGCAGGTCATAGCTTGTAAGCTCCGTCTCTTTCACGTGTGTGGACTGGTTCAGTGGCTTTCAGGAAATCCAGGGTTCGATCAACCAAAGGAGTCATTTACCTGTGGCAGAAGAGGCATGCAGCTACCTGAGATTGCCTAAACCAAGCACCCCAGTTCCTACTCACAAGTACTTGTTAAGCATTGCAAAATCCACTCTAACTTCCTGTTCCTTCTCTCCCTATAGTTTGTTATCCTCCGTATAACTCAGTTATTTCTCTCTTTTTATTGGATATTTTTGATTTATATTTCAAATGTTATTCCCTCTTCCAGTCTTCTCTCCAGAAACCCACTATCCCACCTCTCCTCCCTCTGCCTCCATGAGGGTGCTCCCCCATCCATCCATCCACTAACTCCCACCTCCCCACCCTGACATTCCCCTACACTGGGGCATCAAGCCTTGATAGGATCAAGGGCTTCTACCCCCATTGTTGCCCAACAAGGCCACCCTCTGCTACATATGTGACTGGAGCCATAGATCAATCCCTGTGTTCTCTTAGGATGGTGGTTTAGTCCTGGGAGCTCTGGGGGTCTGGTTGGTTGATATTGTTGTTCTTTTTTTTTTTTTTTTTTTGGTTCTTTTTTTCGGAGCTGGGGACCAAACCCAGGGCCTTGTGCTTCCTAGGTAAGCGCTCTACCACTGAGCTAAATCCCCAGCCCCGATATTGTTGTTCTTATGGGGTTTCAAATCCCTTCAGCTCCTTCAGCCCTTTCTCTAACTCCTCCACTGGGGACCCTGTTAAATGGTTGTCTGCAAGCATCTGCCTCTGTATTTGTCAGGCTCCAGCAGAGCCTCTCAGCAGACAGCTATATCAGGCTCCTGTCAGCATGCACTTCTTGGCATCCTCAGTGTTGTCTGGGTTTGGTGTCTGTAGATGGGATGGATTCCTCAGATGGGGCAGTCTCTGGATGACCTTTCCTTCAGTCTCTGCTTTGTCTTCATATTGCCTCCTGTGAGTATTTTTGTTCCCC
The DNA here is from genome assembly GCF_021556685.1 of Rattus norvegicus. Taxonomy (NCBI): domain Eukaryota; kingdom Metazoa; phylum Chordata; class Mammalia; order Rodentia; family Muridae; genus Rattus; species Rattus norvegicus. The sequence continues at coordinate 48,219,953 of NC_141537.1, read as the reverse complement.
CTTCTAAGACGAACTGAAGCATCCACACTTTGGTCTTCCTACTTCTTGAGCTTCATGTAGTCTGTGGATTGTATCTTGAGTAATTCGAGCTTGTGGGCTAATATCCACTTATCAGTGAAGGCATACCCTGTGTGTTCTTTTGTGTCTGGGCTACCTCACTCAGGATGATATTTTCTAGTTCCATCCACTTGCCTATGAATTTTATGAAGTCATGGTTTTCAATAGCTGAGTAGCACTCCATTGTGTACTCTGCAATACTTCCTCTGCAGCTAATAACCTTCTGCAGGGAAAATTCCAGTGAAAACACCAGTGAGTGTCAGATTCTTATTGTGGAAAGATTCCCCATCTTGTTGATATCTGTCCATCTTAAGGTTTTTGTATCTTTCATTTTCCCTTCTAAGCTTTGAAGAATAGAAGTCCACGTGGGTAAGTGCTCCCACTGCTGTGCATTGGCTGTACTATCTCAAATTTCCTATTTCTAGAAAGGAGCTACAAGGTAAGGTTCTTCTCTTATCATTTTACTTTATCACTCTTCTTTACCCCTTCCACTCCCTCCCTCAACTGCCCTCACACACCTCTTGTTATGTGTTGAGCTTGGTAAGTGAGTGTCAGCATACAAAACACATTTTATTCTCTAGAGGGCCAGTGGCTTGGTGCATGCTACGTTTCATTTGTGCTCCAAGATGAGAGAGGCAATAGCCAGTCTCTTATTATTATATAATACCATGAAAAGTTAGTATATTAAATATTTACTAAAATCTTTTCTCCTCTTCAGGAGAAAACTGTAATTGGAATATTTGATTTCATAGTTCCCAAGGGTTTGATTTAATTGATCTGTATACAAGCCTACCAGGACTTTGAATTTGCCAACTAGAAGTCAACCGCTCAGTTATCACCCACAGAAACGGAAATGGTGCATGTGCAGCTCAACTCTAGCTGCTCACAGAGAAGACAGAGTCTGGGGTCTGGAGAGGGATTCCCTCCTGGTTTTGTGATATTGTGGTAGGAACACGGATCTTGAGCTAAATTTTTCTACTTGTGTTAATGTGGCTGTTTTTGTATTTGCTTGGGAGCGAAGGAGCCTATCAACCACTTTCTGGATTTCTCCTACAAGAAAGTAAAGTGCTCTATATGTTGCTGAACTGATATCTATCATGGGAAGACTATGCAGGCCTTCTCATTTCCTGATTTTGATGATGTAAATCTTACATTTGTCACATTTATAAATTATTTTGCATTAAATTTGAAAGTTGTTTTTAAAATGACACTTTCAAAGATCTAATGCTATCATTTTGTTTCCTTTTTGGTATTCATTTTACATGCAGACTAGACCCAATTTGTTCAAAATGTTTTGCATGCTTGTTTCTTCTTCCTCTGTCCTTCATATTGAATAGCTTCAGTGATTTATCTTTAAGGTCCAGTGACTTTTCCTATTGACACCTCTAGTTTGCTCTGTGTCATCTGACGAGTTGATCTCTTCACATCTTTCGTTTGTTTTCTCCACAAGAAGATTACATTATAAAATATTCATGGGACTCACTTATATTTCATATTTTTCTGATTTAAAAAAAAACATTTTCTTTTATTGTACTAAAATGAAATTTCCCCCTTCCATAGATTGACTATTAGATTCTGGGGATCAGCCTCTTGTGCTTTCAAGGACTCTCCACATCTTCCCAGTTTTGGCAGATACCTGAAGTCACGTTGTTCTAATGGGCACTAAATAGCAATGGTAGAAGCAGAAATCACAAACCAAAGTTTCCTGAAATCGATATTTTCTCTAAATGTACTAGGAAAAAAATTGTAGTAAATATGAAAATATAAAAAAGGGACAGCTATCTGCATATATGTTATGACCATGTAGCTCGTGTTAATGTAGAATTTCTAATAATGGGAGCAGGGTCTGTCTCTGACTCTTTTGATTGTCTTGGGGCCCTTCCCTGCCCACTGGATTGCCTCACACAGCCTCAATGTGAGAATAAGTGCCTGGTCTTATTGTAGCCTGTTATGCCATGTTCAGTTGATGTCCCTGCGAGACCTGCTCTTTTCTGAGAGGAAGTGGAGAGTGGGTAGATCTGAGGAAAAGGGGAGGTGTGGAGACTTTGAGGAGTGGAGGGAGGAGAAACTGCAGTCAGGAAGTAATATATGAAAGAAGAATAAATAAATAGGGAAAATATAATGTGTAATTATACTGTTTGAAATTGATATCAAAATAAAGATTGATACCAAAAAAAAAAAAAAAGGGACAGCTAAAGTGGTGAAGGTGGCATCCTTGTAAGAAAGAAGCAAATAAAATCTATTAGTGTTCAGGAGGACACTAGGCTGGGGGGATGGGGAGCATATGTTAACTAATCCACAAATAGTAGCTTACTTTTGATATTTTGTCTAAAGTTGTTTGGGGATTTCCAAGATGTTCCATACTAGATTTAAAACACAAAAATACATTTTATACTTCATCAAGGGCATGGCTATTTCTTAGCTTTTGCTGAACACTGCTGGATAATTTGGTTTAGTCTCCAGGATGAGACTGGACCTGAACCTATAGGATGTTGTTGATCGTAAGTAGCCACAGTACTGAAGTTATCAATAAACTTAACCACTTCAGAAACATGAAGTATGTTTTCATTTCTGTGCCATTTCAACAGACCAGGGATGGGGGGGTCAGTCCAGTCCCCTCAGGGAACCACAGAACTCAAGTTTCCTCAACTGTTGATGACAGGGCTGCCACCTGTGGTCCGCTGTTCAGATGTAGACTCAGGTATACATTGTGTATCCAAATGTATCACCTAAAATCCTGGAGGCATTAACACCGGAGACCTTACTTCAACTAGCAGAGATGGGATTTTTGGTACCAAAAGAGGAGCTCTAGCCTGCAAATGACCAATCCAAGAATACACAGAAAAGGTAATGGGAGATGTGTTGGCCTCAAAACAAATCAAGAAAGGTCTAATAGTCATTCTCCAAATAGGGCCTGAATGGTGGACTAGTGTCTGCCTCTTCATGAGTCAGTAAAAAAGAGTCAATGTATGAAAAAAAAAAGACTATAACACAATGAGTTTCATAAATGCATGAAGGAAATGAGGGCATAAACAGGAAGAGCAAAAATGACATACACCACAGAGAACCAAATGGCCTCGATTGTACGGTCCCCGGTTGTGGGGGGAGGGGGGATGGAACAGAAGTAATTACCTGAAGATAATCCAGATGAAAGATTAGCAGACCCACTCCCAGACAAGCTCACAAGTTTTAGGAGCCTGAAATCTAGTCAGGAATTTCAGTGAGAGAGTAATTTCTCCACTAGACAGGTCAGTGGTGGAAAGAAGTTCCATTTTGTCATGCTATATGAGAGAGGGTAACAGCCAGGCAGAACTTTTAGAATCTATTGTAAAATCCACATGTAAAACCCACGGGAGCCTGAGATCTCAAAACACCTACAGGTCAGGGAGTCTCAATTTTGCCTTCCCAGAGAGGCAGCTGTGAGGAGCAGTAAGGCCAGATGCTGAGAAGCAAAAAGGTATATAGAGCACAGGAGAGATCAACCTGCCTTCTCTGGCCAGGAACAATTTTTATCAAGGAAGAATAACCCTGGAGTCTGATAGGTCTTATCTATAATAACCTAAGTGCTGTACCTGTTTCCCATCTTTCTATTGCACTTAGGAAGCATCATCCCTGGCTACAACAGCCACCCTAGGGGACACAATCTGAGAGGTCTTTGACAGGTATAGGTCTGTGCAGCAGATAAAATACAAAACAAAGTGGCCTGTAAGACTGCTCTTAGGGACCTGAGCCACTTTTCTGAGACAGAATCGATGCCAGCACAGCATAGAAAAGATATGAGGAAATATGAGTGCCTGAGTTCACTGAACCTCATCCACTTCATGCAGAGCCAGGGGACGCCAGTTAGTCAAGCACCCAGAAATGCCACAGGGTTATTTTTTCTTTTCTTCTTCCCCTTTCCCATGTTTAGTAGAGTTTTTATTATATACATTTAATTATTTTAGTTATTATTCCACTTTATCTAATTCATCTAATCTGGAATTTTATTTTTGGTCTTTTTTTTCCATTTGGGAAATTTCTTTTCATCTCTCTCTCTCTTTCTCTCTTCTTTTAGTGATAATACTATTTTCCCATATAATACATGCTGATCATGAATTTCCCTCCTCCTCTCAGTCTTTCACCAACTCCCCTCCCATCCTCGTCCACATTCTTTTTGTTGTCTTTCTTTAGAAAACAAACAGGCATTTGAAGAATAACAATAAAAGAAAAGAAGTAAAACACAAACAAATTATAATATAACAAACCAACCGAACAAGAGAGAACCAAAGAAAAAGCACAAGAAATATACACAGATAACAAGATATACATGCTCATACACACAAAGAGAGAGAGAGAGAGAGAGAGAGAGAGAGAGAGAGAGAGAGAGAGAGAGAGAGGCACAAGGGAATATCATAAAAATTCAAAACTAGAAGCCATAATATATACCCAAAAAACTTTAAGGTTTAAAAGTGGGGGGGGAAGCCTGCCTTAATATCATGAGACAAAAAAACCTTCAAAGATACTATTGAACTCATTTGTGTTTGCTGTCTGTTGCTGAACATGGGTTCCTCACTTAAGAGTGGTTTGTTTCCCCAGTGAGACTCCCTTGGGAAAAAATGAAGCTTTCATTTGCAAGTGGCCACCAATTGGAGATAGCTTCTGGGTTATGGATGGAGGCACGTGTCCACTTCTCTCAGCTCTAAGATACCATCTGGTGGAAATCCCTACAGGCCCTGTGCATGCTACCACAGTCTCTGTGAGTTCGTATGTGTGCCAGCCCTGTGTGTCTAGAGGCATCAATTCTTTGATTTGTTCCATTACCTCTGGCTTGTGTACTTTTCTGCAAAGCTCTCAGAGCCCTGAGGGAAAGGATTTCATGGAGATGCCTCTTAGGACTGAGTGTTTCAAGGCTTCTTACTCTCTGAATACCGTCTGGTTATGGGTCTCGAAAGTTGTTCCCATTTGCTGCAAGAGGAAGCTTCTCGAATGATGGCTGAGATTTCCTTTTTTGTTTTCTTTCCTTTTTCCTCTCCCTCATGCTTTCTCTGTGTGCTGCTGATCAGGCAAGGAAGGACTAAAGTGTCACCTGTAATTGCTTTTTAAAAAGCAGCATCATGGAGGTAGGACCTTTGGTGCTTCATTAGGACAATGGGAAAGTATTTCCTCAGAATGAGCACATGGTAGCTGATAGCGCTGTGGGCTGGAGGGCAGGTTATATCTCAAACTTGGAGCAGAACTTCACCATGAAAAGTTAATCCACATAGCTTTAGTTCTGAAGTCCTGAAGGGTCACGGGAAGCAGGTCAAGCACCATGTGACAGTTTTAGTCTCTGCAGAGAGGCTCTGAAGGGCTCTTAGTCCACGTGAAGCTTCAGTTGTAATACAGATCCCCCACTCCCTAGGATTCTGGAGATATCAGTATCATGAGACATGTGTCAAGGAGAGCTGCAACTATGAACTATAGCTGGCCTAAGAGGAGAGCTATGTGTCCTACTACAGATGGCAAAGCTGGGAACATGAAGGTACCTAAGACCTTTGGAACCCAGCAGATTATTATATCATAAGTGATTCTCAGATGTAGGACTTTGAGAGAAAGAATTTGAATTTATTTTGATGAATTTTTTACTTGCTTTAGTGTAATTTTTTATATCTTGTTCTTCCTACTTGGAACAAATGTCCCCGAGTCTATTATATAATAATGGAGTCTATAATAGTGGAATAAATACACTTGAGGGTATAACTTTATATATAAATATATGTATATGTATGTATATATTAGATTCACAGTTAAAAGACTAGACTTTTAGAGAAAAATTTGACTTTAAAAGTGTTGGAATTGTTAAGATTTGGGGGATTCGTACTGTGATTTATATTATGATAGTAACACGAGTCTTTGGAGACAAAAGATAGAAGGTTATAGCTTAAAGTGACAAGTTTGTGTGTCAGGATGACAAGGGATGGCTTGTGCTGGTTAGTTTTAACTGTCAAGTTGACACAATCTAGAACCCCTAAGCTGGAAGCCTGGGGAGTTATTTAGAGCAGGTTGGCCCTGTAGACATGTCTCCCGGGACTTGTCATGATTGTTGATTTGAGAAGACACAGCCCATTATTTGAAGGCAGCATTCTCTAGGCAGGGTCATGTGCAGTATAAGAAAGGAGAGCGTCAGGGAGAGTAAACCAGCAAGCAAGGGTGGATGTGATTTCTCTTTGCTCTGGTCTGTGGCTTTGATGTCACTAGTCTCTTGAGTTCTGGTCCTGACTCCCCCAAGATGATGAACTGTAGCCTGGAACCTGAACCCTGGAGCAGCATCAATTCTTCCTCTTCCAAGGTGCTTTTTTGTCAGCGTTTGTCACAGCAACAGCAATGAAACTAGAGCAGTTCCTGTGCTGCAGAAGAATATTTGCAGATTTTCAGGATAGCATTACACTGTAACACATCCTGCTGGGTTCTCCTTAGTGTGTTTGTTAGCTTTGCATTCAAGCGCACGTATCTGATGTTCTTCCAAACAGATTATTTTTTCCCTGATAGCCATTATTTTTTTCTAAAAGTCACTAATTCAAACTCTTTTTACTCCTTTTCTATTTATATATCAGGACAGACAGATAAAAGATAGCTACGTGATAGATACAGCTTTGTAAGGCGAAATTAATTTGCTCTACAGAGTTTCTTAAATTAAGTACTCGGAACTGAAACTATAGAACACTACATATAGTTAGTTCTGTGTATCATTAAGATCTCGGGGGCCATATTTTAATTTTGAAATGATATATGATGTTGACAAAGTGTTTGGCTTCATGAAGCATCTAATGAGTGTTTATTAATTTGTCTATCATTTCCCAATATTTTGTGTTTTGCTGCATGTTGTTTGTTAATCATGTGTCATTTGATAGCACTAACTATAGCAGAATGAAAGGAAAGCAAAACTGAGCTTCATTTTATAAAACTGCTCGAAAAGAAAACGATGAGCAGCATTCAATTTCCTGAAGACAGCTCCTTCCTAGAGCAAAGCTTCTTCATTGGTGTGTTTGCAGCAGCCGCTCTCTGTGAAGCAGGAGTCTTTGTCCTCAGGACAACAGAGGCACTGCTGTTTTTGAAACACTCACAGCCACAACCTGCCACTTGTGCATTTTTCCTTTTAGCACCTTGGTGTCTTTTCTTTCTCCCTCCTTATTTGCTGCCTCCTGAGCAGAACCCTTCACGCTGCTTTCTCGAGGTCATTAACAACACGAGAGCCCAAGTGATTTATGATTTAGTTCTGTTCATATTACCAGTCATATTAGCACTCTGACATCCCCTCTAATATGTGTTCAACCTTAAGACAACCAGGAAACCACAAGCCCTCTTTCCCACATATTTTATAAATAATGGCCTTTGGCTGATCCCTCCTGTGACCCAGCTTTCCACATCTAAGGCTTTCCAAATGTCAGAGCTTGTGCTCAGATGTTCTCTTATTTTCACCATGTGCAACAGCTCTGTACATGCAATGATCTCTTTGTGTCTTAACATCTTACAGAATCTTCCTCCTATTTCGCCATAAGTTTCTATCTACCATAACCTGCTCCATCAACATTTAGTATCATTCAATTTTCATATTATTTTATATTAGTATGGCAGACTTATTATTAATGTTCTTGTTATTGCCATCCAGAGACATAGGCATAATTCTAATCAGCTTCACAAAATTACCATTCACTTCTTTTTAACACTCCTTTCCTTGCTTAAGGAACTGTTTCTAATGGAATTCTGGATATAGAGCACATTTTTTAATCTCTAAAGTGCATGAATGTTTACACCAGGGCAATTTACAATAGACTAAAACTGTAAAAGGGCTAAGTATACTTCAGTGTGTTAATAGACAAGCCAGCATGTGCCTACAAAAATATATTTATTAATAAAAATAATGTGATACACAAATTGAACTCACAGGTATTTTATGGGTAAAAATGTAAATCTCAAAGCTTGCACAGCACATAATTTTGTTACCATGATATTCTGGTACAAACAAAAACAAGGATGAAAAAGGAGTCTATATAGGGTAGAGAGTCTGATAAAAATAATCAATGTGAGGAAATTCTCCAGAGTGTTGTCATTGTTTGGTATCCAGGTAGAGTAGTGTTAACAAAAATCAATGTAGAAGTTAAAAATGATAAAAAAAAAACTTTAATGCAAAACAGTGAGTTCTACTCATCTGTGAAATGTTTATATTAAGACAGCTATCATATGAAAGGAAACCAAAGTATATGCTGCACACGAGCATCATACATTAAACAGCTCCACATGTATGGTGGTTGAATAGGAAGGGCCCCATAGACTCATGTGTTTGAATGCTTGGTTCATTCTAACTGGCACCATTAGGAGGTGTAGCCTTGATGGAGTAGGTGTGGCTTTGCTAGAAATGTTAGAGGAACTCTCTCTTCCTGCTGCCTACAGATCCTGAGAAAGAACTCTCAGAAACTCCAGTACCTCTCCAGACCAATGTCTGCCTGTATTCTACCATGTTTACCATGGACTAACATCTGAGCTGTAAGCCATATATAGAAAATGTTTTTCTTTATAAGAATTGCCATGTCTCTCTCTTCGCACCAATAAAATGCTAGGACACCATGGTAACAAATTCTGAATGAAATGCTCTTCACACCAGTTGAGCAATTTATGTATCTTATGTCTAAATCAAATATCCTGACAACAGCCACTATGTTCAGATTAATAAAAATGAAGTGTCATTAACAATGAGGAATGACATCTAAGATCTCCGTGCATGTACTCTATTTGGTGGTCTAATGTGGGTTTCTTTGGTCATTGGATAATTCAGATTTCGAAAAACCTTGCGCTGAGATTAGGTCATGATTCAACTCATAGTACAGATTAGTGGGCTCTTTCAGGTTCAAAGATTTGGTTTTTGTTATAATTTCTGTTTGTTTCAAAGTTGCCGCTGTAGCTCCATTACACAAATGCAAATGCCTATCTCAGTTTTCTCCCGTAGTTTACCGATTTTCATTATTATATAGCAGGGAGGAGTCACATGATAACTTAATTAATAACATTATCATCAACTTTTATTTACAAACAGTTATTCTCATCAAATTTTTACAGAAACATGTAGGTATGTGTGAATAAATGAATACTTACTAGTGGGTAGTAAGTTAAATGATTATTAGGTATTGACAACCCAGACTCTATCTGTCCATTTAATAGATGTTGCAGCCTTATAAAGCATAAAGAAAGTAGTTATTGCCAAAAAATGTGCTGGAAAAGCCACTGTGTTCTGATGTTGTTGCTATAATGACAGTTTCTTTCCCCTCTCCATGAATGATGGAGGATTGAGCCTTCAAGAGAAGACTGTTGGCTAATAAGAGGAACCACATGTAAAAACCAACTCAGTGAACGTACAAACCACAGCATAGAGACACAAGATAAGATGTAATGTCAACAAGTATCGCTTCTCCAACAGTTCATGAATCTAATAACCAAATGCAAAGATGCTAAGTTGGTTAAAATGCCAAGGAATACACCTACTTAAAAATTATCAGTGACCCCACAGAGAATTCAAATATATATAAAAACAAATGAAGCATAAGTGTTCATTCAAGACACAAGAAATTCAGCAATTGGTTGTGATATTCTACAAAGATATAAAACATCTGCTGGGGGTGGAGGGATAAAAATCTTGAAAAGGAAAACCCAATAGATTAAATAACCAACAGAAATCATTATCACCTGGAAAATTTGTATTGGAATATCAGAAATTAAAGATGTTATGAAGGAATTATTGCATTGATACCAATAAAGAAAATAGCCATCCTGTCCTATGGGAGGCCCAAAAAGCAGCTGACTGAGACAGATGCAAATACTTGCATCCAACCAATGAACTGAAATCAGGGACCCCTGTCTTAGAGTTAGGGAAAGACAGGAAGAAGTTGAGGAGGAGGGTGACCCCATAGGAAGACCAGCAGTCTCAACTAACCCAGACCCCTGAGATCTCTCAGATACTGAGACACCAACCAGGCAGCATATACCAGCTGATGTGAGGCTACCAACACATATACAGCAGAGGACTGTCTGATCTGACCTCCATGAAAGAAAACCTTCCTAAAACTAGAGAGGCTTGAGGCCCCAGGGAGGAGGAAGTTCTTGTGAGGTGGGGGTGGGTTGACAGCCTCTTGGAGACTGGGGAGGAGAAATGAGGAACTGTCAGAGGGTGCACTGGGAGGAGGATAATGTCTGGACTGTAAAAAGATTAAAAATAAATATAAAAAAGAAAAAGAGAAAAGAAATAGCCATCAAGAACTCTTAGATATGATTAAGAGCCCAAATGTATGACTGTTGTGGAAGTCAAGATGCAAACTGAAGGCACACACACATGATCAATGATATTATATTAGAAATGTTTTTTGAATTCTGGGGAAGTTATTACCATAAAACTATAGAAGATATTTAGAATTGCAAATATACATTAACATAACAAAGTCTCTCCAAATCAAACTCTAATTAAAATGCCAAGAATACAAAATAAAGAAAGAATGCAAAAGAGAAGCACCAAGTTGCTAACAAAGATAAAACCCAGTTAAGCAGACTACTTAGCAAAAACTCTAAGGGTCAAGAGTCCATGAGCTGAAGTATTTATAACCCTTTATACTTTATAAACAAAGTATCTGTCAATCATGGCTTCTATTTTTACAATACTTATCCTTTAAAATCAAGGAATAAACAAAGTCAGTCCTGGACAATCAGAAACAAACAAAAATCTATAACCACAAGTCAGCATTGTAGAAGATAGAATAATAATAACACAGACATCAAAAGTAAAAAGATGTCAACAATCATGAACACTTGGAAAGAATAAATATCAATATGTGTAAACAAGTCACACAACAAACCATTATTAATTCAGTAAACAAACAAAACTCTAAGCTGAAGAAAGACAAATCATATAACCTTCTCATTCTCAATATAATTAGTCTTGATCTACAATTAGAAGACACAGACAAGCTGAATGAATAAACTGTTTTAATCCATCATGATCCAAATATTTGCTGTCTTTAAGAAACTCTTCCCAGTCTCAAGAGTATACAGAGGCTAAAAGTGGAAGGGTGGGAAACAGAATCTCAGTGCTAGCTGCAGCAGCTAGACACATGTGACAAAGCAGACTTAAGGCCAAAATTACTCAAAAGGTGTTAAGTGGGTCACTGTGTATTAACAATGAAATGAAGAAACACAAAGTTACCATGATCATAAGTATATATGCATCCTGAATGTTAATGTGTCAAGAAACACCATTGCACATAGAGAGAAACAATACTCCTCAAATTAAATAATTCTAAAATATGTCTAAGGAAAAAATGAGCTCTACAATTGAACTATAAAACATCCAAGACAGAGTTTGAAAACAGTACTATAAAATGAAAAGATATACTATGCTTATAATTTGACAGAATTAATATTACAAAAATCAACATATTATTAAAAGTTATCTATAAGCTCACTGTTATTCTATCAAAAATCTAATAATGTTCTTTATAGATATAAACAAAGCATTCTTAATATTCATGGAAAAGCACTAAAGATACTGAATACACAGTGCAGTCCTAAACAGAAAGACCATTGCTGGGAATAACTCAGTACCTTCCTTAATAGAGCCATAGTTACAAAACTGCATGGTGCGTACACATAAAATACATGTGTAAAGCAGTAAAATAGAAAGAAGAGAACCCAGAAATAAGCCCACATAGACGTAAGCATCTACTCTTGACAACAGTATCACAAACCGTAGAGGAACACTGGATTTCCAATTACGCAGAGAAAACTGGCTATCCCATCTTAATAAATGAATATTGGATTCCTACTTCTCAACCTGCACAATAATCATCTCAATACGGACAAAACCTTACTGAAAGACTGAAAACATTAAACATAGTAAAAGAAAAAAGCTTTCTAGATATAGACATTGGTAAACACTTGTGAAAAAAACTGTAATATCTCAAGAATTATTATCAAGAATGGATAAATGGGCCCAGACCCCGTGAGAGAGAGACCCAACCGCCTGGTCAGGTGGGCACTCCTGAGGCTGCAGAGCAGAAGAAACCACCAACACTGCCCACCCCTGCTCACGTCCCTGACCCAAGAGGAATCTGTATAAGGCCTCTGGGCTCCCGTGGGGGAGGGCCCAGGAGCGGCAGGACCCCTGCCTGAGACACCGCCAGAACCCGAAGGAAACAGACCAGATAAACAGTTCTCTACACCCAAATCCCATGGGAGGGAGAGCTAAACCTTCAGAGAGGCAGACAAGCCTGGGAAACCAGAAGAGACTGCTCTCTGCACACACATCTCGGACGCCAGAGGAAAAGACCAAAGGCCATCTGGAAGCATGGTGCACTGTAGCTCCCGGAGGGGCGGCACATATCTTCCTGGTTGCTGCCGCTGCAGAGAGCCCGTGGGCAGCACCCCACGAGCAAACTTGAGCCTCAGGACCACAGGTAAGACCAACTTTTCTGCTACAAATGACCTGCCTGGTGAACTCAAGACACAGGCCCACAGGAACAGCTGAAGACCTCTAGAGAGGAAAAACTACACGCCCAAAAGCAGAACACTCTGTCCCCATAACTGACTGAAGGAGAGGAAAACAGGTCTACAGCACTCCTGACACACAGGCTTATAGGACAGTCTAGCCACTGTCAGAAATAGCAGAACAAAGTAACACTAGAGATAATCTGATGGCGAGAGGCAAGCGCAGGAACCCAAGCAACAGAAACCAAGACTACATGGCATCATCGGAGCCCAATTCTCCCACCAAAACAAACATGGAATATCCAAACACACCAGAAAAACAAGATCTAGTTTCAAAATCATATTTGATCATGATGCTGGAGGACGTCAAGAAAGACGTGAAGACACCAGTGAGAATGGCTAAGATCAAAAACTCAGGGGACAGCAGATGCTGGGGAGGATGTGGAGAAAGAGGAACACTCCTCCATTGTTGGTGGGATTGCAAACTGGTACAACCATTCTGGAAATCAGTCTGGAGGATCCTCAGAAAATTGGACATTGAACTGCCTGAGGATCCAGCTATACCTCTCTTGGGCATATACCCAAAAGATGCCCCAACATATAAAAAAGACACGTGCTCCACTATGTTCATTGCAGCCTTATTTATAATAGCCAGAAGCTGGAAAGAACCCAGATGCCCTTCAACAGAGGAATGGATACAGAAAATGTGGTACATCTACACAATGGAATATTACTCAGCTATCAAAAACAATGACTTTATGAAATTCGTAGGCAAATGGTTGGAACTGGAAAACATCATCCTGAGTGAGCTAACCCAATCACAGAAAGACATACATGGTATGCACTCATTGATAAGTGGCTATTAGCCCAAATGCTTGAATTACCCTAGATGCCTAGAACAAATGAAACTCAAGACGGATGATCAAAACGTGAATGCTTCACTCCTTCTTTAAAAGGGGAACAAGAATACCCTTGGCAGGGAAGAGAGAGGCAAAGATTAAAACAGAGACTGAAGGAACAACCATTCAGAGCCTGCCCCACATGTGGCCCATACATATACAGCCACCCAATTAGACAAGATGGATGAAGCAAAGAAGTGCAGACCGAGAGGAGCCGGATGTAGATCGCTCCTGAGAGACACAGCCAGAATACAGCAAATACAGAGGCGAATACCAGCAGCATACCACTGAACTGAGAATAGAACCCCTGTTGAAGGAATCAGAGAAAGAACTGGAAGAGCTTGAAGGGGCTCGAGACCCCATATGTACAACAATGCCAAGCAACCAGAGCTTCCAGGGACTAAGCCACTAACTAAAGACTATACATGGACTGACCCTGGACTCTGACCTCATAGGTAGCAATGAATATCCTAGTAAGAGCACCAGTGGAAGGGGAAGCCCTGGGTCCTGCTAAGACGGAACCCCAAGTGAACTACACTGGTGGGGGGAGGGCAGCAATGAGGGGAGGGTTGGGAGGGGAACACCCATAAGGAAGGGGAGGGGGGAGGGGGATGTTTGCCCGGATACCGGGAAAGGGATTAACACTCGAAATGTATATAAGAAATACTCAAGTTAATAAAAAAAATATTAAAAAAAAAAGAAAGACGTGAAGAACTCCCTTAGGGAAACACAGGAAAACATTAATAAACAAGTAGAAGCCTACAGAGAGGAATCGTAAAAATCCCTGAAAGAATCGCAAAAATCCCTGAAAGAATTCCAGGAAAACACAATCAAACAGTTGAAGGAATTAAAAATGGAAGTAGAAGAAATCAAGAAAGAACACATGGAAACAACCCTGGATATAGAAAACCAAAAGAAGAGACAAGGAGCTGTAGATACAAGCTTCACCAACAGAATACAAGAGATGGAAGAGAGAATCTCAGGAGCAGAAGATTCCATAGAAATCATTGACTCAACTGTCAAAGATAATGTAAAGCAGAAAAAGCTACTGGTCCAAAACATACAGGAAATCCAGGACTCAATGAGAAGATCAAACCTAACGATAATAGGTATAGAAGGGAGTGAAGACTCCCAGCTCAAAGGACCAGTAAATATCTTCAACAAAATCATAGAAGAAAACTTCCCTAACCTAAAAAAAGAGATACCCATAGACATACAAGAAGACTACAAAACTCCAAATGGATTGGACCAGAAAAGAAACACCTCCCGTCACATAATTGTCAAAACACCAAACACACAAAATAAAGAAAGAATATTAAAAGCAGTAAGGGAAAAAGGTCAAGTAACATATAAAGGGAGACCTATCAGAATCACACCAGACTTCTCGCCAGAAACTATGAAGGCCAGAAGATCCTGGACTGATGTCATACAGACCCTAAGAGAACACAAATGCCAGCCCAGGTTACTGTATCCTGCAAAACTCTCAAGTAACATAGATGGAGAAACCAAGATATTCCATGACAAAACCAAATTTACACAATATCTTTCTACAAATCCAGCACTACAAAGGATAATAAATGGTAAAGCCCAACATAAGGAGGCAAGCTATACCCTAGAAGAAGCAAGAAACTAATCGTCTTGGCAACAAAACAAAGAGAATGAAAGCACACAAACATAACCTCACATCCAAATATGAATATAACGGGAAGCAATAATCACTATTCCTTAATATCTCTCAACATCAATGGCCTCAACTCCCCAATAAAAAGAAATAGATTGACAAACTGGATATGCAACGAGGACCCTGCATCTGCTGCCTACAGGAAACACACCTCAGAGACAAAGACAGACACTACCTCAGAGTGAAAGGCAGGAAAACAATTTTCCAAGCAAATGGTCAGAAGAAGCAAGCTGGAGTAGCCATTCTAATATCAAATAAAATAAATTTTCAACTAAAAGTCATCAAAAAAGATAAGGAAGGACAATTCATATTCATCAAAGGAAAAATCCACCAAGATGAACTCTCAATCCTAAATATCTATGCCCCAAATACAAGGGCACCTACATACGTAAAAGAAACCTTACTAAAGCTCAAAACACACATTGCACCTCACACAATAATAGTGGGAGATTTCAACACACCACTCTCATCAATGGACAGATCATGGAAACAGTAATTAAACAGTGATATCGACAGACTAAGAGAAGTCATGAGCCAAATGGACTTAACAGATATTTATAGAACATTCTATCCTAAAGCAAAAGGATATACCTTCTTCTCAACTCCTCATGGTACTTTCTCCAAAATTGACCATATAATTGGTCAAAGAACGGGCCTCAACAGGTACAGAAAGATAGAAATAATCCCATGCGTGCTATCGGACCACCACGGCCTAAAACTGGTCTTCAATAACAATAAGGGAAGAATGCCCACATATACGTGGAAATTGAACAATGCTCTACTCAATGATAACCTGGTCAAGGAAGAAATAAAGAAAGAAATTAAAAACATTTTAGAATTTAATGAAAATGAAGGTACAACATACCCAAACTTATGGGACACAATGAAAGCTGTGCTAAGAGGAAAACTCATAGCGCTGAGTGCCTGCAGAAAGAAACAGGAAAGAGCATATGTCAGCAGCTTGACAGCACACCTAAAAGCTCTAGAACAAAAAGAAGCAAATACACCCAGGAGGAGTAGAAGGCAGGAAATAATCAAACTCAGAGCTGAAATCAACCAAGTAGAAACAAAAAGGACCATAGAAAGAATCAACAGAACCAAAAGTTGGTTCTTTGAGAAAATCAAGAAGATAGATAAACCCTTAGCCAGACTAACGAGAGGACACAGAGAGTGTGTCTAAATTAACAAAATCAGAAATGAAAAGGGAGACATAACTACAGATTCAGAGGAAATTCAAAAAATCATCAGATCTTACTATAAAAACCTATATTCAACAAAACTTGAAAATCTTCAGGAAATGGACAATTTCCTAGACAGATACCAGGTATCGAAGTTAAATCAGGAACAGATAAACCAGTTAACCAACCCCATAACTCCTAAGGAAATAGAAGCAGTCATTAAAGGTCTCCAAACCAAAAAGAGCCCAGGTCCAGACGGGTTTAGTGCAGAATTCTATCAAACCTTCATAGAAGACCTCATACCAATATTATCCAAACTATTCCACAAAATTGAAACAGATGGATCACTACCGAATACCTTCTACGAAGCCACAATTACTCTTATACCTAAACCACACAAAGACACAACAAAGAAAGAGAACTTCAGACCAATTTCCCTTATGCATATCGACGTAAAAATACTCAATAAAATTCTGGCAAACCGAATGCAAGAGCACATCAAAACGATCATCCACCATAATCAAGTAGGCTTCATCCCAGGCATGCAGGAATGGTTTAATATACGGAAAACCATCAACGTGATCCATTGTATAAACAAACTGAAAGAACAGAACCACATGATCATTTCATTAGATGCTGAGAAAGCATTTGACAAAATTCAACACCCCTTCATGATAAAAGTCCTGGAAAGAATAGGAATTCAAGGCCCATACCTAAACATAGTAAAAGCCATATACAGCAAACCAGTTGCTAACATTAAAATAAATGGAGAGAAACTTGAAGCAATCCCACTAAAATCAGGGACTAGACAAGGCTGCCCACTCTCTCCCTACTTATTCAATATAGTTCTTGAAGTTCTAGCCAGAGCAATCAGACAACAAAACGAGGTCAAGGGGATACAGATCGGATAAGAAGAGGTCAAAATATCACTATTTGCAGATGATATGATAGTATATTTAAGTGATCCCAAAAGTTCCACCAGAGAACTACTAAAGCTGATAAACAACTTCAGCAAAGTGGCTGGGTATAAAATTAACTCAAATAAATCAGTTGCCTTCCTCTATACAAAAGAGAAACAAGCCGAGAAAGAAATTAGGGAAATGACACCCTTCATAATAGACCCAAATAATATAAAGTACCTCGGTGTGACTTTAACAAAGCAAGTAAAAGATCTCTACCATAAGAACTTCAAGACACTGAGGAAAGAAATTGAAGAAGACCTCAGAAGATGGAAAGATCTCCCATGCTCATGGAATGGCAGGATTAATATAGTAAAAATGGCCATTTTACCAAAAGCAATCTACAGATTCAATGCAATCCCCATCAAAATACCAATCCAATTCTTCAAAGAGCTAGACAGAACAATTTGCAAACTCATCTGGAATAACAAAAAAACTCAGGATAGCTAAAGCTATCCTCAACAACAAAAGGACTTCAGGGGGAATCACTATCCCTGAACTCAAGCAGTATTACAGAGCAATAGTGATAAAAACTGCATGGTATTGGTACAGAGACAGACAGATAGACCAATGGAATAGAATTGAAGACCCAGAAATGAACCCACACACCTATGGTCACTTGATTTTTGACAAAGGAGCCAAAACCATCCAATGGAAAAAAGATAGCCTTTTCAGCAAATGGTGCTGGTTCAACTGGAGGGCGATATGTAGAAGAATGCAGATCAATCCATGCTTATCACCCTGTACAAAGCTTAAGTCCAAGTGGATCAAGGACCTCCACATCAAACCAGACACACTCAAACTAATAGAAGAAAAACTAGGGAAGCATCTGGAACACATGGGCATTGGAAAAAATTTGCTGAGCAAAACACCAATGGCTTATGCTCTAAGATCAAGAATCGACAAATGGGATCTCATAAAACTGCAAAGCTTCTGTAAGGCAAAGGACACTGTGGTTAGGACAAAATGGCAACCAACAGATTGGGAAAAGATCTTTACCAATCCTACAACAGATAGAGGCCTTATATCCAAAATATACAAAGAACTCAAGAAGTTAGACCGCAGGGAAACAAATAACCCTATTAAAAAATGGGGTTCAGAGCTAAACAAAGAATTCACAGCTGAGGAATGCCGAATGGCTGAGAAACACCTAAAGAAATGTTCAACATCTTTAGTCATAAGAGAAATGCAAATCAAAACAACCCTGAGATTTCACCTCACACCAGTGAGAATGGCTAAGATCAAAAACTCAGTTGACAGCAGATGCTGGAGAGGATGTGGAGAAAGAGGAACACTCCTCCATTGTTGGTGGGATTGCAAACTGGTAAAACCATTCTGGAAATCAGTCTGGAGGATCCTCAGAAAATTGGACATTGAACTGCCTGAGGATGCAGCTATACCTCTCTTGGGCATATACCCAAAAGATGCCTCAACCTATAAAAGAGACACGTGCTCCACTATGTTCATCGCATCCTTATTTATGATAGCCAGAAACTGGAAAGAACCCAGATGCCCTTCAACAGAGGAATGGATACAGAAAATGTGGTACATCTACACAATGGAATATTACTCAGCTATCAAAAACAACGAGTTTATGAAATTCGTAGGCAAATGGCTAGAACTGGAAAATATCATCCTGAGTGAGCTAACCCAATCACAGAACGACATACATGGTATGCACTCATTGATAAGTGGCTATTAGCCCAAATGCTTGAATTACCCAAGATGCCTAGAACAAACGAAACTCAAGACGGATGATCAAAATGTGAATGCTTCACTCCTTCTGTAAATGAGGAAAAAGAATACCCTTGGCAGGGAAGGGAGAGGCAAAGATTAAAACAGTGACTGAAGGAACACCCATTCAGAGCCTGCCCCACATGTGGCCCATACATATACAGCCACCCAATTAGACAAGATGGATGAAGCAAAGAAGTGCAGACCGACAGGAGCCGGATGTAGATCGCTCCTGAGAGACACAGCCAGAATACAGCAAATACAGAGGCGAATGCCAGCAGCAAACCACTGAACTGAGAGTAGGTCCCCCGTTTAAGGAATCAGAGAAAGAACTGGAATAGCTTGAAGGGGCTCGAGACCCCATATGTACAACAATGTCAAGCAACCAGAGCTTCCAGGGACTAAGCCACTACCTAAAGACTATACATGGACTGACCCTGGACTCTGACCCCATAGGTAGCAGTGAATATCCTAGTAAGAGCACCAGTGGAAGGGGAAGCCCTGGGTCCTGCTAAGACTGAACCCCCAGTGAACTAGACTGGTGGGGGGAGGGCGTCAATGGGGGGAGGGTTGGGAGGGGAACACCCATAAGGAAGGGGAGGGGGGAGGGGGATGTTTGCCCGGAAACCGGGAAAGGGAATAACACTCGAAATGTATATAAGAAATACTCAAGTTAATAAAAAAAAAAGTAAAAAAAAAAGAACAAACAAACAAAAAAAAGAATGGATAAATGGGGTTACGGAGATTAAAAAACTTGTTAGGAATGAGAGAAACATTAGGGTGAAGAGACAATCTACAAAATGAAAGAAAAACTTTGCAAGCTATTCTTCTAGTGGTATCCAAAAAAGATAAAGAATGCAAAAATAACGAATGAATAATCAAATTAATAAATGAGCAAATTAATCAGTAATACTTCTCAACAGAAGAAACACAAATTGCTAATAAGTACATGAAAAATTTGAGGCATTTACCCACCATGGAAAATGCAAACAACAACCACATAGTGATCCCATCTTATCCTACCCACCTGCACCAAAAAGATATACTAACCAAAAGACAAATATTCATGAGGATCCCAGGAAAAGTGAACATTTATACACTGTGGGAAGGATAATGTAGTGCAGACAATGTAAAAGTCAATATGGAGCCGCTCAAAATTAACAGTAGAACTGCCACACGGTCCTGCTCCAGCTCAACTGTTAGGTATACAGCTAAAAGTAATTACAGTCAGTACACCAAGTAGGAATCTGTCTACGCATGCTCATTGCAGTATTATTTCCAGTAGCCAATCTGTGACATCACCTTAAATGTCCATCAAAGAATAAATTGCTAAAGATACTATGGGATATACATGCAGTCTTATCCAGTAATTGAAGAAGAACAAATCAAGGTTTGGTAATTGGCTCAGGCAGTAAATAACTTGCTGCACAAATATAAGAAGTCAGGTGCTCAGAAGCCATGTGAAAAGTTGACTGAGGTAGTACGTGCCTATAATCCCAGTTCTCAGGAGGCAGAGACAGGAGGATGCCTGGGCTTGTTGGCCAACCTATATATAGCTGAGTTGATGACCTTCTGATTTAGTGAGAGATTTTGCTTTACAGTTGAAAATGGAAAGTAATAGAGGAAGACACTCAACATTAACATCTGAACTGCACATATGTGTGCACACACATGCATGTGAGCACACACACTATATACACACTTGTACACATAAAAAAGGAACAAAATCTTGACATTTGCAAGAAGGTAAATAGAACTGGAGATCATGATATTAACTAAGCTCTTCAGTAGCAAGTTGTTTCTCTTGTGTCAGATTGATAATATTTTTAAGAGACATAAAAAGAAAACAACAAGTATGGTGGAACAGGAAGAGGAGGAGAATAAGACAGGATAGTAAAGGGTAAACACACTCAAAGTACATTATATTCATGCAAGAAAAGGTCATAGTAAAATCCACTACTTTTTACAATTATTGTACACTAATAAAAATGGGCAAGATACCCTGTAGCTAATAATTCCAAGTAAACTCTATATCATATTAAAAGTAAAATTTTCAGGTAGAATATTTTGAATGGTGTTTTTAAAGACTGAAGGAGCTGAAGGGAATTGCAACCCCCATGGGAAGAACAGTAATTTCAATTAATCCGAGCTCCCAGGGACTAAACCACCAACGGAAGAATATGTATGGTTGGGTCCATGTCTCCAACTACATAGATAACAGAGGATGGCTTCATCTATCATCAGTGGGAGGGAAGGCCCTTGGTCTTATGGAGGCTTGATACCCCAGTGTAGGAGAATACTAGGGCAGTGAGGCAGGAGTGGGTGGGTGGGTGCAAGAGGACTCTCTTAGAGGCAAAGGAGAGAGGGGATACCAGGAAGGGGGACAACATTTGAATTGTAAATAAATTAAAATAATCAATAAAAAAGTCTAATAGAGTAGCTGCTAATAACATGTGGCTCTTCAATGCATATTAACCGAAGGAACACAGTTTGAAGATTCATTTTCCTGTTCATACTCGCCACATCATCCATCATCACAGGAAGTTCTACTAGAGTACCTGAGTGGCCTGAGAATGTATTGATAAAAATATACTATTCTTTTAAGTAAGTCTATAATTTAATTTTTAATTGCTTAGCTTTGAATATATATCCAGAAAAAAATAGAAAAAAATATAAAATTGTATTTAGAAAAAAGTTATAACTAAAAATTTTATATATAAGTACTAAAAACAAAATTAACTTCTGCAGTTTTTATCATTCATTGAATTTATTAAAAACCCAAGAGTTTGCAGTAGTTTGATTTATTCCATCTATTTAGGTGTATACATGCGTATGTGTACGCTGTGGCATGCACATAGAGATCAGAAAACCTATTACAGAGGTCAATCCTATGCTCTACCAAGTGGGTTCCAGAGACTGAGGCTAGGTCATCAGTCTTTAGGGAAAATGACTTTATCCAGTAAGCCAACTCTGGTCCCTAATGTTCCCAGTACTTTAGAGACATTTTTACTGCAGTTTTAACTATATAAAATATCGTTGTAATCATACATACCTGACAAGAGGCATTGTCCTGTTCAGTGTTAATAAAGACAAGCCACCAAAAAATGTATAATTTTTTCAGATAGGAATAATAACTTGTTTTCTGAGATTCTCTCTATAAGGTAAATCCTCCTTTGTTTCTTTGTTTCTTGGTTTTAGGCACTAGATTTGAACCCAGAGCTTGAGTTGGCAGACAAGTGCTGTATGACAGGGTTAATGCCTACCTCCTTTTTTTAATGGTGATTTTTCTCAAAATGCCAAACCAAAAAACCAAAACAATACAAAAAACTAATTAGGACAAACTACACATGCATGCATAAACACACACACACACACATATGTACACACACACATATACATATGTGTGTATGTGTTTGTGTATCTATCCATTGGAAGTTTTTATTGGAATGTTCAATAATGATACATCATCTTGTACTTTTTGGTAATTCAAATAGAGTTGAACTGAAACATTCATCTGAATTCTATATAAAAAATGCAACTATTAATCAGATTGATTTCCCCAATGAAAAGTAATTTTCAAAGTTATTTTCAGCATGTGAAGTTCTAAATCTAGTTCAACCTTTTCAAGATAATATATTTTATGAACTTTTAGAAGGTTTAAAGCATTGCCTAACCTAGATATATGCATTTACGAATGTAGTCCATCATCTATCTACTGAAGGAAATCTTATGGGTTTTCTACCTAGAATTGCATTAGTAATTAAAGGCTACACATGTCTCCATTTTTTATGCACTATCTAAAATTCTATGTTTCATTTCAGTGTTTAAAAAGAAAAGAATAACCTTTCCAGCAACAACACAAAATAATGAGTTTTACTATAGTAATGCAGAAACTGAAGAGACATTAAAGCAGCCGACCATGGTAAGGAGTACAGGATGCATCATGCTAATGGAGAAATAAAGCCTTCTTTTAAGTATGAAAAGCCAGATATGGCTTCCCACCTGACTGGTAGATAACTTTTTTTAAAACATTCTTGATGGGTTTTTGTTTTGTTTTGTTTGTTTGTTTGTTTTGTTGTTGGTGGTGGTGGGGGTTTTGGGGGGGTGTCTATTCCAGATGTTTTAATGTGTGATTATAGAGCGAAGGTTGGATGTTGCTTATCACAAACATTAGGACAATGAATGCTATTCAAAGTCTGCAGGTGGATTCTAAAGTGATTTTTTTTAAATAATTGTTCATCTTTTCTAAATTCAATTTAACAAAAATTTCCAAGGATGTGTATATTATGCTGCTTATTTTATCTATCATTTATTCCAATTATGAGTTCTCTTCTACGTGTGATTGCATCTATATGTGTGTATGTGTGTGCACATACATGGATGTGTGGAGAAGAGATACTGATGTTAGCTATCTTTCTCTACCGAGCTCACCTTGTGTTTCGAGACTGTCACTCCCTGAACCTTCAGTTTATCCATTTGGTTTATGGCTGCCAGTGAATTCCAGGGACCTGCCTGTCTCTGCCCTCCCAGCACTGGTGTTAGAAAGCTTTTTTTAATTAATCATTTTATTTGCCTATATTTCAAATGATATCCCCCTTCTCAGTTATTCATCCACACCCCCTATCCCGTCCCCTCCCTTTTGTGTCTATGAGTGTGTTCCTTCACCCATTAACAGATTCCCACCTTACTGCTCTAGCATTCCCCTACTCTGAGGCATCAAGCCTCCACAGATCCAAGCGCCTCCCCTGCCATCCTCTGCTACACATGCTACATATGCATCTGGAGCCATGGGTGCCTCCGTGTGTACTGTTTAGTTGGTGGTTTTGTTCCTGGGAGTTCAGTCCCTCCCCTAGCTCTTCCACTGCAGTCCTGGGCCCAGTCTGATAGTTGGCTATGAGTATCTGCATCTTTATATGTCAGGTGCTGGTAGAACTTCTCAGGGAACCGCCATACCAGGCTTCTGTCAGCAAGCACTTCTTGAATAGGGCTGGGTTTAGAAAGCTTTTTATGTGGGTTCCAGGATTCTGACCTCTGCTTCTCATGTATGTGTTGCAGGCACTTTACAGACTGTCCAATCTCTCCATCCCCATGAAGAATTATCTTTATAAAATTTATAACATAAACTATCTTACATCACCAACAATAGTCAATTGTTTATTGTGCATATACATTTAGGGAGGAGTTTCTTTGGTTTGTCTATTTCTTTTAGGCTCTTCTTAGTAATAATATTACCAATTATAAACTCATTATGGTATCATTTAATGTAGTTATATATGTGAACTGTTTTTTGGTCTTATTAACAATTCCTTGCAGTCAGTAAACCTAATTAGGAAAGTTCAAATCCTAGTAGCATGGAGCTCCATAGATCACCAGGGAACTCTTACTTCTCAGAGTCCTAATGTTTCTCTGTACCTTCTTATAATAGGAGGTTTTATAAACCTATAGCTCACTATAAATTCCTAGCCTCCTCGACGTTTCTAAAGCACACTATTTTCATGTGGTCCAAATATGGCTTACTCATTATAGAGACTATATAGCTTCACGCAGAAATACTTAGCATCCTACTTCTGGGGAATGCCTACTAAACTATCTTAAACATTCAAACTATTACACAGAGCCAGTTAAAGCAGGGAAGTAGAAATTAATCAGTTAATTAGTTAATTAATTAATTAACTCACTAACGAATGAACAAACAAGATGGTAAGAGTCAAATTTTCAGACTAACAGAATTCTGAGTTCTAAATAGCTCTGGATATACCAAGAAATATCAGTTGTCAGTCATTCATGGAGGTCTTTTTAAAGTCAAAATATAGCACCCTCTAACCTGTTATCTGAAATTTATTCAATCATCTGAAAAATAGGACTTCTTTTGGCATTTCACTTTCTTCTGTTTAAAATCAAAAATGTTGACTCATTTACCATGGAGATACATGAGAAATGATGCAAATTCAGGATGGAGGTGGGATAAAGTAGTACAAAATATTCAAGGGCTTTCACCATCTGGTCCCAATGTAATTCCTAATTACTTTCCATTAGTGCCCATTCTGTCCTGTAATATATTGTGATTCCTTTGCTCAAAGAGGCCCATGGCTGTGTTTTAAATATCTTCTCCTCTAAGTACTTCTTTTATACCTGTCTCTTTATCTGTAAGACAATAAGCCTGACTAGTTTGTCAAAAAGATTGGCTTGATAATACCTACAAATATATGAAGTATATACAAATCAGTGATGGACTCTAGAGCCTTGAGTGTTCATAAAACCTTCACTATTACCAAAAATGGGAAAAAAATCTCAGATATGTTGATTTTAATGGAGTAACTAGTCCCACCCCACAAAATACTTCCTTATTCTTAGATTTAAAAATCATGAACACAGACTTCATTTGAATTATTACAAAATATAATCATCTGGCACATGCCCATGATACCAACCTTTGGTGGTGGAGGCAGACTTGGTAAGGAGTTACAGGCTGCCTAAACTACAGGGTGAGTTCAGGGCAACCCTGATTCATGAGACTGTCTCAAAGAGCCAAAATTAAATTTAAATAAAGGAAATTAATCCACAAGAACTTCTGTAATAGGCTTTGATATCCTAGGGGTTTATAAATGATATTTCAAATATCTCATTAATATTCAACAAAAGCATGCTGATTGGTTTCCTGCATGGTATGTAAAAGTCAACTCCATTTGATGTGAGAAGCATTTAGCAATGAAGACTGCAGGAGCAAGTCAAAAGTTTCCTCCAAGGGAGTCTCACTGGCAAAACAAACTACTCTTTTATGTTGCTGATATTGTCTGGTTGTTTTGTTTTATATTCAATTCATCCTTAACTCCTCCCTTCACTCTTCCCAGTCCTTCTCTTCACTCCTCCCAGAGTCCCTATCACTACCACAACCATCCCTCTTCCCCAAACCCACTCCTCTTTTTCCCTTCAGAAAAGTACAGTCTTCCCAGGGATATCCACTAAACATGGCAAATCAAGATACAATAAGAGTAAGTACAAACCATCATATTAACCCAATAGGAAGAAAAAAGTCCCAAGACCAGATGAAAGAGTCAGATACAACCCCCACTTCCATAGTTAGGATTCCCACCAAAACACTATGATAATAACCATAACATATATGCAGATATAACTCATGGAGTCTCCATGATTGCTACTTTATTCTCTGTGAACCCCAGTAAAACCATTACTTGATACCTCCTGGTATCCTCAATCCCTCTGGTTTCTACAATTCTTTCTCCTCTCCTCTTTGGGGTTCCCTAAGCTCCAAGGGGAGGGACCTGATGGAGATCTCCAATTTGGACAGTGTGTCCACTTGATATTTAACTGTGGACATCTACATCTGCTCCCATCAATTGGCAGAAGGCTTTCTGATGGGGAGTGGGTCAGGCAGCAATCTATGACTATATAAGAATATCATTTAATATCATTTACTGATGTTTTTCTATCCTAAGTCTCTAGGACCTAGCCAGCCTCCAGTTCTTGGTCATCCATACATGGGTTTGTAGCTTGTACTTCAAATTAGATTAGTCTTGATTGACCAGTCCCACAAGTTCTGCTACAACATTGTCCCAGCACTTCTTATAGGCAGGGAAGATTTTAGGTGGAAGGTTTAATTCCTGGGTTAGTGTCCCAGTTCCACCACTGGAAGCCTTTCCTAGTTGCAGAAGATGGCTGAACCAGGTATTAGTCCTCCATCACTAGCAGTCCTTGCTAGGGTCTCCCTGGTAGGATCCTGGGAGTTTCTATTGAACTAGATTTCTCTCTCTCTCTCTCTCTCTCTCTCTCTCTCTCTCTCTCACACACACACACACACACACTCACACCACCACTACCACCACCACTACTACCACCACTACCATCAATGCCCTCCAACTCTAGTCATCTCTCCACATACTCCCTTAGGTGCTTGACCAGCAGGAGACAGTCAACAAAAAAAACTCAACATCTTTGTTCACACAAGTTCCTTGTCTCACAATATTGTGTCAGGAATTTTTTTAATTTTTATCTTATTATTTTTTATTTTTATTTTTATTTATTTATCTACTTATTTCTTCTCTCTTCCTACCATGCTGTTCCTTTGCATATATATATTATAGCTTCCACCACAGTGTTTGTATGGGATTCTTGAATGTACAAATGAATGGGTCTTTGTTTTTTGTGCCTTCTCTTGAGCCTGTTTGCTTTTGGGTTCTTTGTTTTGCCCAATTCCAATGTATTCATTTTTCTTTATACTATTATATTTTATCCTTAGACCCAGGTTTGTTTTTCTAATAAGAAACACAAAGGGATATATCTGGACGGGAGGTGAAGTGAGGAGAAACTAGGAATAGAAGGCAGGGAGACCATACTCAGAATATATTATATGAGAAAAAAACTATTTTGAATAAGAAAGGGGTCAGAAAATGTAAATCTCTATACTTATGTAATACAAAATTCAACCTTGTATTATACCACAAAGAAGAAAATATATAAAAGGTGAAATTAATGGGCAAATATAGAAATTTAAACGTCACATACACTCCAGGATAATGTTTTCCCACCCAAATTCCCCACTTCTCTGTCACATCTTTATTATTAAACTAAAATCATCACATAATTGACTTAGGATCTCAAGTGTGATCCTTCTGCATCAACACACCCTCACTGTAAAGGGGCTGAAGCACCACATAGAGCTGTTAAAAAGAAATTTTCAGTACATACATTCATTAAAATCGAACATAGTCTAATGGAATACTTGTCTGCATGAATCCCATCACTTTTTATTGCTTATTTTTAACATCTTATAATTAATAAGGATTCTACATCCAATGAATTACTAATCCACTCATAACACATCGTTGAGCACTTAATAAATACAAGTAATGAACTCAGTGGGCAGTGTAAACACCAAGGGAGATCATAGTCAATTATAGAAGCTAATTCTTATTTGAGTATTTTAAGAAAGAAGAGTACCTGTGTTTGGCCTCCAAGAATACTTAGTTTGAGTATAACCTACTACACTTTCTCTAAAGTTGAACATTAATTAACATGAAATTAGATGTGAAACGCAAAAGATGAAAGAAAATAGAATACAGAAGACATTGAGCTCTTTGAGCCTTTTATATTTTGCTTATGTCCTGGTAGACAATGTGGCAAGGGACTGTGAGATGATTGAAAATAATCACCCTTTCGTCACAGTATTAAAAAAGAACTGCTTAGCTTATAAGGCAAAGGGACCAACAAAAAATAATAATTGAAAAACTTTCTTAATAAGTCGGGAGTAGAACGTATTACGTCGAACACTCCTGCTTAAGTTTGGGTGACTCTGCCTGTATGGAATTTCCAGTCTTATAACAGTTTCCAGGCAAATGAAGTCAGCATTTGATCCTGAGCAGAGGCTCTAAGTAAAGCAGGAGCTCTGCGCTACCCGAGTCGTGGCTTATTTTGAGTGATATGAACTACGAGGCCTTTTATAGTTTCAGCACAAGAGAGCCCAGTTTTGTCCTTCTAAGGTCCTCTCTGGAGCAGGCTTGCCTTTCTAATCTCTGAGCCATGGCCTCTACAATGACTATATACAGCTATTATAGGTCTTACCTATGGTGATTTGGACATGGGTGTCCTGCAGTAGCTTTGAATATGACAAACGTATTTGAAGATTACATGCCATAATGCCGGTGTGCATAGCTGTGCAAGTGGGATCTTCTGTATGACTCTGCTGTCTGTACAGGTTTTGTTTGGTTTTGTTCTTTTGTTTGTTTGTTTGTCTACGTTGCAGGCATTTACGTCCTATGAGTTATTACATGAAAACATTTCAGGGAAAAAATTCCAACCACGGTTTTAGAGTCAGCTTCAGTTCATCTTAGGGGTACTGGTCTTATACACACTTGGTTGTTTCTCAAACTGGCTATTGTTCAGTCGCTCTGGAAGCTACCCATCAAAACCAACAGCTCATCTGGCTGCTCTGCGTGCTGTCAGGCAATGTGTGTTTCCTCTAGTAAACTTTGAATTCATCAACTCATTCCCCTTTATAATCTGTTTCTTGCATGAAAAGTGAACTATTACCTACTATAACTTCCCATATAACTCCTGTATACTTAAAAACTTAACAAACAATTTTGTCTTATCTTAAAGGACACACCAAGTGTGTAAGGGAAAAAAAACTGACTTAGGACCATAGAGTCTTGGTGTGTGTGATTCAGTCCTGTGTACACATAGGTCCTCAGCAAACAGGTGATATAAAACTTGAAAATGACGCAAGCCCAGTGATCTCACTCTGTGGGGTTATCAGCACTCAGCCGTACTTTTTGGTGGAGAATCCTCATTAGGAATGATTTATAAGCTTCTCCACAAATTGAGGACCTGTCTGTGTGGCCTTCTTTTGATCCAGGAAGTAAAAATAATTAGCATATCCTAATTTGACCAAAATAAGGTGATCAAAGAAATAAAAATTACATTCCCTGCTTGTCAAAAAATAAGAGTGTAGCGATTGGTAATTAGAACAAAAGACACAATAATTTTTTCCCTTCCTTTGGTACCATGAGCAAAAGATTCTAAGCATGAGACTCTGCAGGGGTTTTGCTTTGTTTTGTTTTGTTTTTTCTTGACATGAAACTGCAGGTCAAGGATCTTCTTGTTGAGATGATAATTCATGGCTTTATAACAGGGCAGACGAAACACAGCTTAACTGAGCAGTACTTATGCCAAGACATAAAGCAGTCACTCTTCGCCATTAAGGTGAGAAAAATTAAACAAAACCCTGTTTGAACAAGAATACCCTTGGCAGGGAATAGGGAGGCAAGGTTTAGAACAGAGGCTGAAGGAACACCCATTCAGAGCCTGCCCCACATGTGGCCCACACATATACAGCCACCAAACTAGATAAGATGGATGAAGCAAAGAAGTGCAGGCTGACAGGAACGGGATGTAGAGCTCTCCTGAGAGACACAGCCAGAATACAGCAAATACAGAGGTGAATGCCGGCAGCAAACCACTGAACTGAGAATGGGACCCCCGTTGAAGGAATCAGAGAAAGGACTGGAAGAGCTTGAAGGAGCTCGAGACCCCATATGTACAACAATGCCAAGCAACCAGAGCTTTCAGGGACTAAGCCACTACCCAAAGACTATACATGGACTGACCCTGGACTCTGACCTCATAGGTAGCAATGAATAGCCTAATAAGAGCACCAGTGGAAGGGGAAGTCCTTGGTCCTGCCAAGACTGAACCCCCCAGTGAACGTGATTGTTGGGGGGAGGGTGGTAATGGGGGGGAGGATGGGGAGGGGAAGCCCATATAGAAGGGGAGGCGGAGGGGTTAGGGGGATGTTGACCTGGAAACCTGGAAGAGGCATAACAATCGAAATGTAAGTAAGAAATACTCAAGTTAATAAAGATTTAAAAAAAAGAAAAAAAAAAAACAAACCCTGTTCTAAGAGTACAGGCGGAAATAACCTCAGACGTTTGTGTAACTAAAAGAAAATTATTTGCTAAGTAATTTTAATGTTCTTTTTATTCCTACCAGTACTGAAACATGTGTTAAAGGAGTGAGTGTGGCTTGTTCTGATTCCATGCGTAAAATGCTTGTTAAATTATAATTATGGTTGTTCACTAATTTGAAGAAAACCTTACTAATTCCTCCTTAGGTTAAAAAAAACCTCTATTGGAAGATTATAAGTTTAATTACTCCGATTACAAAATAATTTCTTGTAAATTAATCTCTAAATGATAGAAATGTATGAAAGAAGCATACTAATATATCTAACCTAAAAATAAACAGAAAATTAAAGGGATACATAAATGAACATTGATTAATTGCAGAGAACAGTATGAATTAAGCTTTGGTCCAATGGCATATCAATATATTTCAAGGTGTTGTGGAATGGAAGCAGGGTTTTTTCAACACGACAGGGAAGATAAAACATAATTTTAACTCTGATTGTTACATTTTCTAATACTCTTTTCCCTATCCAACCAGAGATTTACCAAATCTAAAAAGCTGACAATCAGACAGAACAGAACATTAGCTCACATAAAGACCAACCTTCTGAAATTCAACATACTGAAATTATACAGTCAGAACAGATAGAATTTTAGAAGTTATAAAGAAATTTTATTAAACACAACCATGGAATTTGAATTTCCATATTTGGTGGTGGAAGGTCTACAGTCCTAATTTCAATGATAAAGTATCCTTTTACTGGATTTTTTTTATTTACATTTCAAATGTCATTTCCTTTCCCTGTTTCCCAGACATAAGCCCCCTACCCCATCCCCTCCCCTTCTTCTATAACAGTGTTCCCCTCCCCATCCACCCCCCTTTCCACCCACCCACCCCCTCATATTCCCCTACACTGGGGCAGCAAAGCTGGTTTATTTTACCTGTCCTTCAAATCAATTGAGCTTTGTGCCTTTGTGGCTTATAACTCTTAGACACGCTTTCCAAGACTCCATATGTTCATTTCCACCTTCCAAGTCTTTCAATTTACATCTGAAAGAGGAGTTAGTATACCTCTCATTTCCTAGTAGGATAGTCTCCATTCCACCCAAACTGGATCAGTGACTATTCCACAGTAGAAAAGGCTACACCATACCTGGAAAGATGATTCAGTTCATACAAGCCCCAACATGCAAATGTGGGTACCTAAGTTCCAACTTCAACACCCATGCAAAAATTCAGGTACTGAAGCACAGAACTGTAATCCCAGCCTAGGAGAAAGAAAGACAGCAAGATCCCTGAGGATTCCTGGCCAACGAGTCTAGTTGAACTGTGAACATCAAATTCTGTGAGAGACCCCGTCTACCTTGAACCTACACAAGCAGGTACTAATATATTCACACACTCATGTGTACATACGTGAACACATGAATACACATACACAAAAGGCCATATCTGCATTTTTCAGTGATAATAAAAACAACTGACATCATGTAACAGGACAAAGAGACAAATTTTTAATAAGAGAAAAATTAAGAAAAACTATACAAGTAAGATCTAAAAGTGTTGTGAGATGAAAATTTTATTCACTTGGAATTCAGTAGGTTTTAAAATTTCACTTTGAAATCTTTCTTCTCCCTGCCTTCTATCTCATTACATTCATAAATTATATTATATAGATTCTTACTGTAGAAGCCTTTTAGCAGTTCCCCTTGTCTTTGATATCCTTCTATCCTCCACAGTGGAGACAGGATCAAATATTCAAACAGAACTAGGCTTTCTATTTCTCTACATCCCCACTTGAATCTGCATTTAGTCTTCTTTGGTGTCTGCATTATATTCTAGAGCCAAGCAATCAAGTCCAAGATGTCACAGCTGTAGCCTTGGATCATCTGTCCAGCTGAAGTGGTAAATATCAGGGTGTCCACATTCCACCAGGCAATGGACCTGTCTCAGAAACGCTGGGTCCTCTTGTGGATTCAGAATTCTCTGCCTCTTGGTTCTCAACCTACAAAATAGGAATTTTTTTTTACTCTTCAAGACTGCCTCAGACAGTATGTGTTGTTGCATCTAATTTTACCTTTTATAAGCATTCTTATGATAGTATTTTACCAAGCTGAAAGTGCAAGTGGTATTCAATAAGCTACTATTTGTGGCCATTTGATGGTCTTATCACCTTCCTCCTGAACTGCTTTCAATATTCATTTGGAAATATTTGAAGGCAAATGGTTTCCTGTGTACTTTCCTGTACTTACCTTATTAGATATTGCCTGCTTATTTAGCTATTCACTACTTGTAGACTGTTTTTGTCATTAACAGTAGGACAAGCTATCCCCATACTTTCCAAAAGCATGTATCACTCATTTTCTCCTTCAGAAACCTCCAGTCCAAATTTCTAGGGGAAGGTGTCATTCCTAATCATATTTTCCCTTAGGAAAGTATACATTTACCAAATTATGATAATCTTAGAAAATAGTAGGAAATCTTACATGCAAAATTGTGTCAAGACTTTAGGAATAACACAATTAACTTTATCTTAGATAGGATGAGTCAGTATTTTATCTGAATATTAAGTTAAAGTTAAAATAAAACATTGAGAATCATCTAAGCATTACTCAGGATAAATTATTGAACACAGTAAAGGGCATGCTGTTGGCTAATGCACCATTTATGTTAAGCTAAAAGAGAGAGAACAAGTACTAGGAAAGAGAGACACATTGACTTACAGAGATGAGTGGATCCCTGACTGTTTCTATTGCAACTGCTGATTACGTAGTACGTCCGTGATTTATTTCTGTTGCTATGGTTATCTTTCTTATCTCTGCAAGGCAGAGGAACATACCTATGGGCCTATTTGTAGCCATCCACAAGCCTAATTCAGAATTCACCATGAAGGCTAAAGGTAGATGCAGCCCTTATATTCTATGCTCAGTGATAGGACAGATGGCCAAACACTGCTGCTGAAATCCTTCCTGGTATGCCTCCATTTAAAGTAGCTGTGAATGTTATCTTAAATTTCTATTGATGATTCCATGAGCTTTCTTTCTCAAGAACAATGTGTACATTTTAACACATCGAGACATCACTAATAGAATAGACCTAGCAAACTAATAGACAAAAATACAGTAATAAAAAACACATTTACTAGAGAAGACCGCAAAGGAGGGAAAAAAGAGTAGATTGCTACAAAAATAAGTAAGGATATACTTAAACACAAATATGACTTTCATTTCACTGAAAAGAATGGATTGATGAAGTACTCTAAATAAAATATAAGAAATTTCCTGAACAATGATTAAGAAAGAAATTAATAGAGAATGGTTTTTAGTCATAGGTTTAAATAAAACTGAAAGAACTATAACTGAGGGGGCTAAGAGGAAAATTCCAGAATATGAGTGCTCACTCTGAAAAATCAGAGCCGTCTCAAATAAATATGACAGGGAAGCACCTCTGGGTCTTAGAGAAACCAAAACAAGACAGCCCACAATGAAGCAAAAAACAGTGAAGATCAGAACAGAAACTAAGGAAATGGAGCCCAAAAGAACAATAAACACAACAACAAGTTGAATCTTAAAAACAGAAAAGAAAAAGGTTAGCAAGCCCCTGCCCAGTATAACCAAAAGGAATGAAGCAGAGAAAGAACTCAAATGAACAAAACCAGAGATAAGTGGGGAGAAGTTACAACAAATGCCAATGAAATTCAGAGAATCATTATAGATTACCTTGAAAATGTATTAATGAATCTGCATAATTCATGAGAAATTGATGCATTCCTATATGCATATGACCTACACAGTTAAAAGAACAACAATTTAAAGAGACTAATAATAATCAATGTCACAGAAATAGTAATGAAAATCATTCAAGAAATAAAATTATGAGAACAGGTGGATTCATCGCTGAATACCACCAAACCGTTGAAGAATTCAAAGATCAACATAATGATCATAAACCAGGAAGGAAGACATAACCAAACTTACTATATGATGCCACTACATCTTGATAGCAAAACTAGATAAGAATACACAAAAAAGGAAAAGTCAAATCAGAGAAAAACACAGATTAACCTAATCCCAAAAATTCTCAATAAAATAACTTAAAAACTGAAGTCAAGAACACATTGATATCATCAGCATGACTAAGTTACTTTTACTCCAGGGATGTAAGGGAGGTAAATATGTATAAACGTTTAAGTATAAGGCAGTATAAGAACAGACTCAAGGGAGGAAAGAAGTCTCTTAATCATCTTAAAAGGAGCAGAAAAGGCCTTTGACAAAGTGCAACATCCCTTAAATATAAACAAACAAACAAACAAGGACCTGAAGACGCTAAGCTGTGGGCAACAGAGTTTCAAAGATGCTCCAGCAGTTGGACATTGAACTGCCTGAGGATTCAGCTATACCTCTCTTGGGCATATATGCCCCAACATATAAAAAAGACACGTGCTCCACTATGTTCATAGCAGCCTTATTTATAATAGCCAGAAGCTGGAAAGAACCCAGATGCCCTTCAACAGAGGAATGGATACAGAAAATGTGGTACATCTACACAATGGAATATTACTCAGCTATCAAAAACAATGCCTTTATGAAATTCGTAGGCAAATGGTCGGAACTGGAAAATATCATCCTGAGTGAGGTAACCCAATCACAGAAAAACACACATGGTATGCACTCATTGATAAGTGGCTATTAGCCCAAATGCTTGAATTACCCTAGATGCCTAGAACAAATGAAACTCAAGACGGATGATCAAAATGTGAATGCTTCACTCCTTCTTTAAAAGGAGAACAAGAATACCCTTGGCAGGGAAGAGAGAGGCAAAGATTAAAACAGACACAGAAGGAACACCCATTCAGAGCCTGCCCTACATGTGGCCCATGCATATACAGTCATCCAATTAGACAAGATGGATGAAGCAAAGAAGTGCAGGCTGACAGGAGCCGGATGTAGATCGCTCCTGAGAGACACAGCCAGAATACAGCAAACACAGAGGCGTATGCCAGCAGCAAACCACTGAACTGAGAATAGGACCCCCGTTGAAGGAATCAGAGAAAGAACTGGAAGAGCTTGAAGGGGCTCGAGACCCCATATGAACAACAATGTCAAGCAACCAGAGCTTCCAGGGACTAAGCCACTACCTAAAGACTATACATGGACTGACCCTGGACTCTGACCTCATAGGTAGCAATAAATATCCTAGTAAGAGCACCAGTGGAAGGGGAAGCCCTGGGTCCTGCTAAGACTGAATCCCCAGTGAACTAGATTGTTGGGGGGAGGGCGGCAATGGGGGGAGGGTGGGGAGGGGAATACCCATAAAGAAGGGGAGGGGGGAGAGGGATGTTTGCCCGGAAACCGGGAAAGGGAATAACACTCGAAATGTATATAAGAAATACTCAAGTTAATAATAAAAAAAATGCTCCAGCAGGAGATAGTTCTTGTTCTTCCACCATTTCCTTCCATCAAGTAACGTTCCGAAGGATACCGTGCTTGGAGTACCGTCTCCATAATGCATTAGACTATCTGAACTTAAGAGATACTAACATGCTTCTTAACTCCTTTGACCTTCTGTTTGGACAAGTAGTAACTAGTAACATCTAATTGAATATCCTATATTTTCTATAGATTTCATCTATGATTAGATTTATCGATGATGATTTGGGAATCTCTCACATAAAGTTTTATGTGAAAATAAAAATATTAAACTCATTAGTACTACAAGTGGTTTAAGGATCTAAGTATCTAAAGATTTTTTGCCAAGCCATTACATAGTTGTCTTTTTTATTGGGTATTTTATTTATTTACATTTAAAATGTTATCCCCTTTCCCGGTTTCCCCTCCACAAACCCCCTATTCCATTCCCCCTCACGCTGCTTCTATGAGGTTATTCCCCGACCCACCCACTTGCCCACTTCCACCTCACTGTCCTGGCATTCCCCTATACTGGGGCACTGAGCCTCCAGAGGGCCAAGGGCCTCCCTTCCCCTCTATGCCAGGTAAGGCCATCCTATACTACATATACAACTGGAGCCATGGGTACCCCCATGTGTACTCTTTGGTTGGTTTAGTCCCTGAGAGCTCAGGGGGTCTGGTTGGTTGATACTGTTTTCCTTCCTATGGGGTTGCAAACCCCTTCAGCTCCTTTACTCATTTCTCTAACTCCTCAATTGGGGACCCCCTGCTCACTCTGATGATTGGCTGTGAGCATTCACATCTGTGTTTGTCAGGCTCTGGCAGTCTCTCAGGTGACAGCTATATCAGGCTCCTGTCAACAAGCACTTCTTGGCATCTGCAATAGTGTTTGAGTTTGGTATCTGTATAAGGGATGAATCCCAAGTTGGGGCAGACTCTGGATGGCCTTTCTTTCAGTCTCTGCTCCACTCTTTGTCCCTGTATTTCCTTTAGACAGGAACAATTCTGGGTTAAAAATTTGGAGATAAGTGGGTGGCCCCATCCGCCAAACAAGGGCCTTGCCTAACCTCTGGATATGGTCTCTTCTCCATTTACTGCATGATACCTTTAAAGAGCACAGCAGACATACAGAGACTTTCAGCAAAACAGAAGGTTATTTATCAATCTTTAAGATTTTTACAATTTATTTATTTTGTGTGTGCACATGTGTGAACACATGTGTGAAGGTAAGAGGACATTGTTCAGGAATCTGTTCTCTCTTTCCACTATGTAGGTTCCAGGGATCAAATTCAAGTCATCATGCTTACTAGCCAAGTACCCTTACCCAAAAAGCCATCTCACTGGCTCAAGGTTATTTTAAACTAAGCAATCTATAGAAAAAAATGCTGATATAATGAGGAAGCCTTTAACTATGGAAAATAAAAACTAATCTTTTAAAATTAAAATCTCAAGTTAGAATACAAAGTAACAGGTTTCATTGTGAAAGTTTCATACATATTCATCATCATAGTTTTTCTCATTTATTTCCACTTTTAAACCCCCAAAATAAAACAGAATAGCAATTTAGTGCCAACGACTTTTAAAAATAAACTATCAGATTCAGGAATTGAGAAACTTAAAAAACTGTTTTTGTTCACTTGATATAGAATTAATATGCCTTCCCAGTGAGAAACTGCTCCACACACTTATAGGTTAATAAAAGAAAAGAAATGACGCATGCCCAGCTCTGGCTGGTGCTCAAAGAGGAGCCAATCACAAATGGAAGATTTTACTAATTTACATGTATCACAGGCCTATGCATTCCATGCATACATTCATCCTTAAATCTCTTTTAGGTTCTGGTCCCACTTTGGACAATTTAAATACACACACACAAAAAAAAAAAAAAAAAAATACAAGTCTGGCCACGTGGGCAGAGGACGGATTTACACAACAGACAGATTGTCAGAATCAAGTGTTAAGTGCACCAGCACTGTTCTTTTTTAATAGCTGCTACCCAGGGTCATCCTGACCACCCGGTAGAATTAAGCTTCTGGTGAAAGAGCACAGGGAGTTAATGGTGAACCAGGACTTAGTGATATTCCCAACATTGTGCTACTCTTGTGCTGCCTCTTTAAGGCATGTTCTTTGATTTGAGAATGAGTCTAATCACTGATTGTAAATCAGGGCTGTCTCCTTTTGTTATGAGAACGGAGCATAATCTTGATGGATAAACATTAGCAGAGGTTTTCTCAGCAACCCTAAACTTCAATTATGCTACAAAATTTTCTTTCTTATGATTTCTAACAAGCCCGGTTAGTAGGCACTTATCTCCCAGTCACATTAGAGGCAGCACTCCTGTCGCTGAGTTCTACAGTGTGTGTCTTAGCTTTCCTTAAGCAAGTTTATTAGTAAATTCTTTGTAGCACCAATTTTATTGCTTCGAGTGCATCCCATTCATTGTAAGAAGTTAAGACTGACACGGTGATTGCTCACAACTCTCGTGAATGAGATTACATGAAAACACTCTCTCCGAGTCTCGTCATCTCTATCACCACCATCAATTATAACTCATTACACGGACTCTAAAGGGAAAGCCCAGCTCAGTACGCCAACACAGCTGGGAACCATTGGGCTGATTTGGCATGCAGAACACAGATCTCATTTCTGCTGCCTTCTATGTGAAGGGCTTTTATAGCAAGATGTAACGTAATAGATGTACTTAACACAGTCATAAAGAAGGCTTAGATTGGAGTTTGCTTATCTTTTGGAATGAAGCCCTTTGGGAAATAAAAAAGTGCTCTTTTATAGTATGCCTTTTAGAAATTTCTTTAGAATGAATAGGTTTTTTTATTAGCAAATTAAGTGTGTTAGATATAAAGTTTATTGTCTTTAAACACAGGAAAATCTGTTTGGGTACAACTTTTAAAATATTGGCTTTGAAGAAATCTGACTTGACAACTTCTAAGCTAATTACTCCAGAATGCTGATATTATAAATTTTTAAACATTTTTTGTTTTATGTTAAAAGTTTTAAATGTCCACCTTTCAGAACTGATTCTTAAACTCTATTAACTCATTTAAAATTATTCCCTGGTGTCATAGAACAATAGCTTAATATGAAAATATTCCCATAAAACACATACATGAGCAAGTTAAGTTTGTAATCATTTCTATTT
This sequence comes from Rattus norvegicus, assembly GCF_021556685.1. Taxonomy (NCBI): domain Eukaryota; kingdom Metazoa; phylum Chordata; class Mammalia; order Rodentia; family Muridae; genus Rattus; species Rattus norvegicus. Next base: position 48,180,976 of record NC_141537.1, on the reverse strand, counting down.
AATCTACCCCCTTAAGAGATTCTACCTCAACATCAATGTAGCGATTTGAGAACCCTTGTTCTAGAGTAAAGAAAGTTTCAAGGATAATCTCTTCTGTATTGTGTTGAAGCATCACCTGTCAATTAAAAAAAAAAAAAAACATGACCACCCAATAAGCTGAAGCAGGATTAGGATTAGAAGATGGGACATCCGGCCCAGCCGAGAGAAAGGAACTCTGGGGAGATAGGAGTAGGAAAGATTCCCTGCCAGGATTCTAAGGAAGTGAGGCATATGAAACTGATTTAAGAAAACTAGCCATGCAGCAGACATAGAATAGTGTAAATGGGTTAATATGTTAGGAGCTAGTGGGGGAACAAGCCTAGCTTATGGCCCAAAGCACTGTTAATAAAATATAGCTTCTGGTCATAATGCAGGAACTGGGACACAGATAAAAAAGTGCATGTTATAAACGTCAAATGTCAAACACCATCTAGTCCATTATTTATAAGCAATAAAACAATAAATTGATGATATAAACAACAAAAAACACCCTAAAGCTCGGTGATAGAAACTGACATAAAACTTTCCTTGTTTATTTGTTGGATCTTTAGGATTCCCTACCCTACACAACAAGAAAATAAGTTGTGCTTTACATAAAAACAATGTTAGAACACTTCATTGAAAGACAGACTGTCCCAGCAAGAAGACTTTAGAGGTTGCCAGGGCTTGGGTCCACAGTAGAAGTGTACTTTTCTCACCAAAGGAAATCAGAAGTTGCTTCATGAGACTTTCAGAGTTTAGGCCCAAAAGCACTGAGGATCTAGGTATAGATAAGAACACAGACATAGGCCAAGTTCTACTTATTGTCCTACATGTACAGTAACAGCCACCCTTTGCGTCCTGTGTCCATCTGGAGAAGAAACGCTTTTAAGGCCACCTCACAGGGTCTACACAGGCTACAAGCCGATTTGGTGGTTCACTCATTAAAAACAAAGAGCCTTTCTCTGGTCCATAAATGTCTTATGGATCAAGAAGGAGTCTTGATGGAGGTAAGAAAGCAGGTCTAGGGGATGCTATTAAGATGTAGTAGGATACTAAGATGCTTTAGGCTGGTTCCTTTTCTATGATAAACAAGTTAAACTCGCTTTCCGAAGGCAAAGGATGAAACAAAGAACCTGCAAATCAAACACATAAGAACCAAATCCGAAGAGAGGCAGACAAGCCTGGTAAACCAGAAGAGACTGCTCTCTGCACATACATCTCGGACGTCAGAGGAAAACACCAAAGTCCATCTGGATCCCTGATGCACTGAAGCTCCTGGAAAGGGCGGCGCAGATCTTCCTGGTTGCTGCCGCCACAGAGAGCCCGAGGGCAGCACCCCGTGAGCGAACTTGAGCCTCAGGACCACAGGTAAGACCAAATTTTCTGCTGCAAGTGACCTGCCTGGTGAACTCAAGACACAGGCCCACAGGAACAGCTGAAGACCTGTAGAGAGGAAAAACTACACGCCTGAAAGCAGAACACTCTGTCCCCATAACTGACTGAAAGAGAGGAAAACAGGTCTACAGCACTCCTGACACACAGGCTTATAGGACAGTCTAGCCACTGTCAGAAATAGCAGAACAAAGTAACACTAGAGATAATCTGATGGTGAGAGGCAAGCGCAGGAACCCAAGCAACAGAAACCAAGACTACATGGCATCATCGGAGCCCAATTCTCCCACCAAAACAAACATGGAATATCCAAACACACCAGAAAAGCAAGATCTAGTTTCAAAATCATATTTGATAGTGATGCTGGAGGACTTCAAGAAAGACGTGAAAGAACTCCCTTAGAGAAACACAGGAAAATATTAATAATCAAGTAGAAGCCTGCAGAAAGGAATCGCAAAAATCCCTGAAAGAATTCCAGGAAAACATAAATAAACAAGTAGAAGCCCATAGAGAGGAGACACAAAAATCTCTGAAAGAATTCCAGGAAAACACAATCAAACAGTTGAAGGAATTAAAAATGGAAATAGAAGCAATCAAGAAAGAACACATGGAAACAACCCTGGATATAGAAAACCAAAAGAAGAGACAAGGAGCTGTAGATACAAGCTTCACCAACAGAATACAAGAGATGGAAGAGAGAATCTCAGGAGCAGAAGATTCCATAGAAATCATTGACTCAACTGTCAAAGATAATGTAAAGCGGAAAAAGCTACTGGTCAAAAACATAAGGAAATCCAGGACTCAATGAGAAGATCAAACCTAAGGATAATAGGTATAGAAGAGAGTGAAGACTCCCAGCTCAAAGGACCAGTAAATATCTTCAACAAAATCATAGAAGAAAACTTCCCTAACCTAAAAAAAGAGATAGGCATACAAGAAGCCTACAGAACTCCAAATAGATTGGACCAGAAAAGAAACACCTCCCGTCACATAATTGTCAAAACACCAAACGCACAAAATAAAGAAAGAATATTAAAAGCAGTAAGGGAAAAAGGTCAAGTAACATATAAAGGCAGACCTATCAGAATCACACCTAACTTCTCGCCAGAAACTATGAAGGCCAGAAGATCCTGGACTGATGTCATACAGACCCTAAGAGAACACAAATGCCAGCCCAGGTTACTGTATCCTGCAAAACTCTCAATTAACATAGATGGAGAAACCAAGATATTCCATGACAACACCAAATTTACACAATATCTTTCTACAAATCCAGCATTACAAAGGATAATAAATGGTAAAGCCCAACATAAGGAGGCAAGTTATACCCTAGAAGAAGCAATAAACTAATCGTCTTGGCAACAAAACAAAGAGAATGAAAGCACACAAAAATAACCTCACATCCAAATATGAATATAACGGGAAGCAATAATCACTATTCCTTAATATCTCTCAACATCAATGGCCTCAATTCCCCAATAAAAAGAAATAGATTAACAAACTGGATAAGCAACGAGGACCCTGCATTCTGCTACCTACAGGAAACACACCTCAGAGACAAAGACAGACACTACCTCAGAGTGAAAGGCTGGAAAACAACTTTCCAAGCAAATGGTCAGAAGAAGCAAGCTGGAGTAGCCATTCTAATATCAAATAAAATAAATTTTCAACTAAAAGTCATCAAAAAAGATAAGGAAGGACAATTCATATTCATCAAAGGAAAAATCCACCAAGATGAACTCTCAATCCTAAATATCTATGCCCCAAATACAAGGGCACGTACATACGTAAAAGAAACCTTACTAAAGCTCAAAACACACATTGGACCTCACACAATAATAGTGGGAGATTTCAACACCCCACTCTCATCAATGGACAGATCATGGAAACAGAAATTAAACAGAGATGTAGACAGACTAAGAGAAGTCATGAGCCAAATGGACTTAACGGATATTTATAGAACATTCTATCCTAAAGCAAAAGGATCTACCTTCTTCTCAGCTCCTCATGGTACTTTCCCCAAAATTGACCATATAATTGGTCAAAAAACAGGCCTCAACAGGTACAGAAAGATAGAAATAATCCCATGCGTGCTATCGGACCACCACGGCCTAAAACTTGTCTTCAATAACAATAAGGGAAGAATGCCCACATATACGTGGAAATTGAACAATGCTCTACTCAATGATAACCTGGTCAAGGAAGAAATAAAGAAAGAAATTAAAAACTTTTTAGAATTTAATGAAAATGAAGGTACAACATACCCAAACTTATGGGACACAATGAAAGCTGTGCTAAGAGGAAAACTCATAGCGCTGAGTGCCTGCAGAAAGAAACAGGAAAGAGCATATGTCAGCAGCTTGACAGCACACCTAAAAGCTCTAGAACAAAAAGAAGCAAATACACCCAGGAGGAGTAGAAGACAGGAAATAATCAAACTCAGAGCTGAAATCAACCAAGTAGAAACAAAAAGGACCATAGAAAGAATCAACAGAACCAAAAGTTGGTTCTTTGAGAAAATCAACAAGATAGATAAACCCTTAGCCAGACTAACGAGAGGACACAGAGAGTGTGTCCAAATTAATAAAATCAGAAATGAAAAGGGAGACATAACTACAGATTCAGAGGAAATTCAAAAAATCATCAGATCTTACTATAAAAGCCTATATTCAACAAAACTTTAAAATCTTCAGGAAATGGACAATTTCCTAGACAGATACCAGGTACCGAAGTTAAATCAGGAACAGATAAACCAGTTAAACAACCCCATAACACCTAAGGATATAGAAGCAGTCATTAAAGGTCTCCCAACCAAAAAGAGCCCAGGTCCAGACGGGTTTAGTGCAGAATTCTATCAGACCTTCATAGAAGACCTCGTACCAATATTATCCAAAGTATTCCACAAAATTGAAACAGATGGAGCACTACCGAATTCCTTCTATGAAGCCACAATTACTCTTATACCTAAACCACTCAAAGACCCAACAAAGAAAGAGAACGTCAGACCAATTTCCCTTATGAATATCGACGCAAAAATACTCAATAAAATTCTGGCAAACCGAATTCAAGAGCACATCAAAACAATCATCCACCATGACCAAGTAGGCTTCATCCCAGGCATGCAGGGATGGTTTAACATACGGAAAACCATTAACGTGATCCATTATATAAACAAACTGAAAGAACAAAACCACATGATCATTTCATTAGATGCTGAGAAAGCATCTGACAAAATTCAACACCCCTTCATGATAAAAGTCCTGGAAAGAATAGGAATTCAAGGCCCATACCTAAACATAGTAAAAGCTGTATACAGCAAACCAGTTGCTAACATTAAACTAAATGGAGAGAAACTTGAAGCAATCCCACTAAAATCAGGGACTAGACAAGGCTGCCCACTCTCTCCCTACTTATTCAATATAGTTCTTGAAGTTCTAGCCAGAGCAATCAGACAACAAAACGAGGTCAAGGGGATACAGATCGGATAAGAAGAGGTCAAAATATCACTATTTGCAGATGATATGATAGTATATTTAAGTGATCCCAAAAGTTCCACCAGAGATTTACTAAAGCTGATAAACAACTTAAGCAAAGTGGCTGGGTATAAAATTAACTCAAATAAATCAGTTGCCTTCCTCTATACAAAAGAGAAACAAGCCGAGAAAGAAATTAGGGAAACGACACCCTTCATAATAGACCCAAATAATATAAAGTACCTCGGTGTGACTTTAACCAAGCAAGTAAAAGGTTTGTACAATAAGAACTTCAAGACACTGAGGAAAGAAATTGAAGAAGACCTCAGAAGATGGAAAGATCTCCCATGCTCATGGATTGGCAGGATTAATATAGTAAAAATGGCCATTTTACCAAAAGCAATCTACAGATTCAATGCAATCCCCATCAAAATACCAATCCAATTCTTCAAATAGTTAGACAGAACAATTTGCAAATTCATCTGGAATAACAAAAAACCCAGGATAGCTAAAGCTATCCTCAACAATAAAAGGACTTCAGGGGGAATCACTGTCCCTGAACTCAAGCAATATTACAGAGCAATAGTGATAAAAACTGCATGGTATTGGTGCAGAGACAGACAGATAGACCAATGGAATAGAATTGAAGACCCAGAAATGAACCCACACACCTATGGTCACTTGATTTTTGACAAAGGAGCCAAAACCATCCAATGGGAAAAAGATAGCATTTTCAGCAAATGGTGCTGGTTCAACTGGAGGGCAACATGTAGAAGAATGCAGATCGATCCATGCTTATCACCCTGTACAAAGCTTAAGTCCAAGTGGATCAAGGACCTCCACATCAAACCAGACACACTCAAACTAATAGAAGAAAAACTAGGGAAGCATCTGGAACACATGGGCACTGGAAAAAATTTCCTGAACAAAACACCAATGGCTTACGCTCTAAGATCAAGAATCGACAAATGGGATCTCATAAAACTGCAAAGCTTCTGTAAGGCAAAGGACACTGTGGTTAGCACAAAACGGCAACCAACAGATTGGGAAAAGATCTTTACTAATCCTACAACAGATAGAGGCCTTATATCCAAAATATACAAAGAATTCAAGAAGTTAGACCGCAGGGAAACAAATAACCCTATTAAAAAATGGGGTTCAGAGCTAAACAAACAATTCACAGCTGAGGAATGCCGAATGGCTGAGAAACACCTAAAGAAATGTTCAACATCTTTAGTCATAAGGGAAATGCAAATCAAAACAACCCTGAGATTTCACCTCACACCAGTGAGAATGGCTAAGATCAAAAACTCAGGTGACAGCAGATGCTGGCGAGGATGTGGAGAAAGAGGAACACTCCTCCATTGTTGGTGGGATTGCAGACTGGTACAACCACTCTGGAAATCAGTCTGGAGGTTCCTCAGAAAATTGGACATTGAACTGCCTGAAGATCCAGATATACCTCTCTTGGGCATATACCCAAAAGATGCCTCAACCTATAAAAGAGACACGTGCTCCACTATGTTCATCACAGCCTTATTTATAATAGCCAGAAACTGGAAAGAACCCAGATGCCCTTCAACAGAGGAATGGATACAGAAAATGTGGTACATCTACACAATGGAATATTACTCAGCTATCAAAAACAACGAGTTTATGAAATTCGTAGGCAAATGGTTGGAACTGGAAAATATCATCCTGAGTGAGCTAACCCAATCACAGAAAGACATACATGGTATGCACTCATTGATAAGTGGCTATTAGCCCAAATGCTTGAATTACCCTAGATGCCTAGAACAAATGAAACTCAAGACGGATGATCAAAATGTGAATGCTTCACTCCTTCTTTAAATGAGGAAAAAGAATACCCTTGTCAGGGAAGGGAGAGGCAAAGATTAAAACAGAGACTGAAGGAACACCCATTCAGAGCCTGCCCCACATGTGGCCCATACATATACAGCCACCCAATTAGACAAGATGGATGAAGCAAAGAAGTGCAGACTGACAGGAGCCGGATGTAGATCGCTCCTGAGAGACACAACCAGAATACAGCAAATACAGAGGCGGATGCCAGCAGCAAACCACTGAACTGAGAATAGGACCCCCGTTGAAGGAATCAGAGAAAGAACTGGAAGAGCTTGAAGGGGCTCGAGACCTCATATGTACAACAATGCCAAGCAACCAGAGCTTCCAGGGACTAAGCCTCTACCTGAATGGGTGTTCCTTCAGTCTCTGTTTTAATCTTTGCCTCTCTCTTCCCTGCCAAGGGTATTCTTTTTCCTCATTTAAAGACTATACATGGACTGACCCTGGACTCTGACCTCATAGGTAGCAATGAATATCCTAGTAAGAGCACCAGTGGAAGGGGAAGCCCTGGGTCCTGCTAAGACTGAACCCCCAGTGAACTAGACTGTGGGGGGGAGTGTGGCAATGGGGGAAGGGTTGGGAGGGGAACACCCATAAGGAAGGGGAGGGGGTAGGGTGATGTTTGCCCGGATACCGGGAAAGGGAATAACAATCGAAATGTATATAAGAAATACTCAAGTTAATAAAAAAAAAAAAATACCCAAGTTAATAAAGATGGAAAAAAAAGAGTTAGACTTTAGTTAGACTTTACCAATAAAGATTAAAGTAAACTTCCAAAAAAAAAAAAAAGAACCAAATCCGAGCACCAGAGAGCAATGAAGAAGAAGAGTGAATGCTAAGTGAGAGGGGAGGAGCCTGAGCAAATTAAAAGATGAGTTAGAGGCTGCTTTGTGATCAGCCCAAATTCTGCACTCAAAAGGCAAGCCCAGTCTACGCAGCAGAGTGGACAAAAACATTTCAACATTTTAATTACAATTTTGGATCCTCACTGAACACACTGACAGAAAATTAAACCAATTCCTCTTGGGAACCCTCATGAAGGTTGCCCATGGATATAGCTAATCCCTTGGTTACTGGCCATTACTCTGAATCTGTCCCATCTTTCGATCTTTCCTTCCATCCATTGTTCATTCCACACTTGGGACATGAAAATATACAGAGAGATAACAGTCCCAGTTTAAGGCACCTACTACCTCTCTGAAATACCAATTTAAAAAAACGAAACAAAACAAAAGAACCATTGCCACAGCCCAAGGACACCCACCCTCTTTCCAATCTCTGAGAGCTTTCCCTGCATCATAGCCTTCAATAGCTTTATCCTTCTTATATATCCCCTTCAAATGGTTTAGGTTTTTGTCAAAGAAAACAATATTTGAGTTCAGGTCCTTTTGCTTTCCACATTCCCATAATATCTGGGAAAAGACGTGACCGAGCCTAATAGCTTACTTATGCTGAGAGCAAAGAACATGTTAGAAAAGACTCGTACATAATATGTTCAGAGATGTTCCTTTACATTTTGTTTGTTTTTAGACATATTGAATATGCTTTGCATCTGGCTGTATTTCAGTATGTGGGCTCCACCAGGTGGTAAGTACAGATATTGTCACAATATTCAATTTTCAGTGTGCCAATCACTCACCTGCTGAACTTTGGGATGCCCAGGTTCTGTGACTTAGTCTCAAATTATCTGTGCAATTTTGCTATCTCTTAGTAGGAATGGCTGGCCTCTAGAGGGACAGTCAAATTAGCGATTTACTGATTACTGTCATCTTTGATGTCATAGAAAGAACTCTTCCCAAGTGACTCCGTTACTTCCCAAGTGACTTCATTACTTCACTGTTGTCAAAATCAGCACTACTTTTCAAATCACTAAAGTGATTGTTCCTAAGTAGGGAATGCACATGACTTCTTTGGAAAAAATGAGGAAAGCAAGTCTTCTGTACAATATCCAAGAGAGTTGGGAAAGGGATGTCTTTGTTTCTAGTAATTAGAAATGCAGGCGACCCCGCCCCCTCCACTGGTCACCCATGTTAACAAAGTTGGGATCTCAAAACCCCTGAAGAAGTGCTTCCTTTCTCTGATTGGGCCACCTACTTCCTCTGACTATGCAGTTCCCAACATTATTTCAACACTGGCAAGGTTTTCAAGGTAACAGGGCAGGTAGCAAGTAGGAAAATATCTCGGAATCTACTGGACAGCTTTGTCTATACATCTCTGCTATATTATGTTCGATTACCACATTGACAGACCATTTCTCCTTAACCCTGCAACCTGCCACTTCAAATAGCAAGACTGATACCCATGAAATTGATAGAGTCTCTCTAACCACAAAGGTCAAAGACCTTTTCTGCCAAGGCTTCATGGCCACCAAGGATATTAAGAGAGGCGAATGGAAGTTTTTTTTATTTTTTAAATGTTTCCTGGTATTGGATATTTTTTATTTACATTTCAAATGCTATCCCTTTCCCATGTTCATCTCCTGAAAGCCACTATCCCATCTCCCATCTCCCCTCCCCCTGCTTCTATAAGAGTGTTCCCCTACCCACACACTCCAACCTCCCTGCCCTGACATTCCCTACACGGGGGCATCGAGCCTTCCCAGGACCAAAGGCCTCTCTTCCCATTAATGTCCAACAAGGCCATCTTCTGCTACATATGTGGCTGGAGCCATGGGTCACTCCATGTGTACTCTTTGGTTGGTGGTTTAGTCCCTGGGAGCTCTGGGGAGGTCTGGTTGGTTGAAACTGTTCTTCCTATGGGTTGCAAACCCCTTCAGCTCCTTCACTCCTTTCTCTAACTCCTCCATTTGGGGGTCCCCATTCTCAGTTCAGTGGTTGACTGCAAGCACCCACATCTGTATTTGTCAGGCTCTGGCAGAGCCTCTCAAGAGACAGCTACATCAGGCTGTCACCATGCAATTCTTGGTATCCACAATAGTGTCTGGGTTTGGTGGCTGTTTATGGGATGGATCCCCAGGTGGGACAGTCTCTGGATGGCCTTTCCTTCAGTCTCCGCTCCACACTTTGTCTCTGTATTTCCTCCCATGAGTATTTTTGTTCCCCCTTCTAAGAAGGACTGAAGCATCCACACTTTGTTCTTCCTTCTTCTTGAGCTTCATGTGGTCTGTGAATTGTATCTTGGGCATTCTGAGCTTTTGGGCTAATATCCACTTATCAGTGAATGCATACCACATGTGTTCTTTTGTGATTGGGTTAGCTCACTGAGGATGATATTTTCTAGTTCAATCTATTTGCCTAAGAATTCCATGAAATCATTGTTTTTAACAGCTGAATTAAAGCTGTTACTCAATTGTGTAAACATACCACATTTTCTGTACCCATTCCTTATTGCAGGATATCTGGGTTCTTTCCAGCTTCTGGCTATTATAAATAAGGCTGCTATGAACATAGTGGAGCATGTGTCTTTGTTATATGTTGGAGCATCTTTAGGGTATATGCCCAGGAGAGGTATAGCTGGGTCCTCAGGTAGTACTATGTCCAATTTTCTGATGAACCTCCAGACTGATTTCCAGAGTGGTTGTACCAGTCTGCAATCCCACCAACAATGGAGGAGTGTTCCTCTTTCTCCACATCCTCACCAGCGTCTATTGTCACCTGAGTTTTTGATCTTAGCCATTCTGACTAGTGTGAGGTAGAATGTCAGAGTTGTTTTGATTTGCATTTCCCTTATGACGAAGGATGTTGAACAATTCTTTAGGTGCTTCTAGGCCATTTGATATTCCTCAGTTGAGAAGTCTTGGTCTTCAAATTGAAGGAGCCAAGAATACTTGGTATCCACTATAAATCTGTAACCAACAAACTGCTGAGCCATGGCACACTGCGCTCTGGTTTAAAGAGCTTCAAATATTGCAAAATGTAAATACCTTACAACTAAGACTGTGTTTGGAAACCAGACTAGAAAAGAATCATATAAAGTTATTACAGAAGTCTATTGTAATGCAAATTTATTTTTTCTGAATGCGCTGTTTCCTTTTGTTCATTCACCCTAAGAAATTCATTTTCAACCCATGTGTGTGTGTGCTCTGATTTAAGTCTTGCAGTTATGAGAACTGTAGGTCTCACTTTCCCAAACAGTTCTCATATGGATTGTGCCAACCCAAGGCATTGCCATCTATCACCAAGGGCAGAGAAATAGGTGTGGATTCCTCTTTGTCTTCAAGTGTTCCCTGTATGTTTTTTCCAATACATTTCTACAGTTCTCATTCTGCACCCTTCATTTAAGGAATCCCTCTCTCATTGCACTGGGAAATCATTTGGATATGGCTAGCCCTTTGTTCCCCAGACTCTTCATCTGATCCCTTATTTTCTATAACTCTCTACATTCAGATAGATCTTCATTGAAGATTCTTCTATCATTTTTTTTCTTTCCAGGACTCAGATGGTTGTAAGGGGCATGCTACATATTATATGTACACATGTGCACTTAATCTCAGCATTCATACAATAACTTAGTTTCTTCAAGCTGGAGTGGTAGGTAAAATTTACCCTAAAAACCCCTATCAGAGAAGAGCCTACAGAAAAAGAAATAGCTCACTGCTACCTTCCATCATCACAGTAGCTATAATTTAGCACTTAAAGGACCAGTTTCCACATTACTAAGATTAATAGGACACATGACTTACAAGATCTCTTAAAACTTTCCACAATATAAAATTCTCAGCAATGCCAATGCCATTAAACTAACCTTAGCTGTAGATCATTTAGCGTTAACAATCATTCCTTCATCTGATGTGTCTGTCATATCGCTGTGTTATTTGTGATGTATTACAGGACTGAGATTCGTTAGACAGTTTACAGCGTGGACAGGTTATGCTGGGCTGGCAGTTTTACCAAGCAAAAAGAAATATTACATGAAGACAGCATTTGTACTTTAAACAAAAAGCCATGCATATTTTCCTCTTACTTAAATTTGCTCACGAAACCATTTTCCACACATAAATGAGCAGTAAAAGTGTTTGGAATATGCTACTCTATTCTTATCCAGGGCAAACAAAATGAGAACCGTGTTTTCATAAATAAAATGCAACAGACCATGCCCTGGCCCTCCTTTTCCCGTGAGTGCAATGTGTGGTAGTATAAGTCAGCTAACACAGGGCAGAGAAATTGAATATTGATGGAATTTACTGTCACTTTAGAGAAGGAGAGTTTTAGCATAGAATACAAAAGCCATGTTCTCTTAGTAGGTTTAATTTGATCAGTTCATTTAATTATAAATGTAATAATCACAAGTATAGACCCACTGAGAAGAAAAATAAGAGCCTATATGCTGAATATTTCTCAGTCATGTTCTCCTGGAGTTTATAATCAGTCACCAAGGAGTCATACAAGGCCCTTCATACAGAATTGAAATTTAAAATAATTTCATTTAGCATGTTTACCTAAGAATATGTGTATATTATTTAGGCAATTTTAAAGGTTTTATTGACTTATGGAAGTGGTAAATTTATAATGAAAAGAAAAATTAAGGCAATTCTAAGGCTACATAATAAATGATTATGTTATCTCCACTGCTCTGAGGACTACTGTCCTCATTTGCTCATGTCAAGTGTAAGGCATAAGGCTTTAGGAAAAACATTGTTTTCATCACTTGGAACTGGTATCTACAGAAATTTTTTTCATCTGTGTGTGAGTATGTGTTGTATGTGTGTGTAGTCCATACACATGTCATGTGTATATACTGTGGAGCCTGCACAAGCAGAGAAGGAACTCGGGTGTCCTGCTCCACATTATTCCCTTTAGACAGCGAATCTCCTTGAACATGGATCTAGGCTAGTATTTATTTGTATAACAACCTACTGAATTCATTGAGTATTGTTCTCATGTTTCTATATCCAAGGATGATCACTGGAGTTTATCCAAGGCTGATCACTGGAGTTTAGATAGCCCATGCAGGAGCCCACTTGTCCCTAGAAGGAATCAATTCTCCTTCTCTCAGCAGCTACCAACAACCTGTAGTTCCTTACCTAAGGGTAGGATCTCATAGTATCTCCCCTGTCCACTTGGCACATCAATTGAGGGCAATATGCTTATCTTATACAGGCAAACATATTATTGACATTTCATGGTGCATTTTTTTCCGATTGTGTCCAGTGGACACCATCTAGCAGCCAGCACCCTCGTCTTCTGGCTCTTAACAACATTTCTGACCCCCTTTCCAAGGGATTACATTGTAGATGTTATCAGTTGGAGTTGGGCACCCCAAGGTCTCTTAAATTCTTCATTATGACTACTTGTGGTTTTCTATGATAGTTTTCATCTGTAGCAAAAATTAACTTATTCCATGAAGGGTGTGGACTGCATTTATCTGTGCATAGAAGATTAAGTTTGCATAATAAGATGAGATATTGCATTAGTTTAGAATAATAGTAGCAGTGGCTTCTTCTCTGGTATCTATAACCTTTCCAGCTCCTGGTTGTTTGGCTGGGTTTTTAGTACCAGGCATGAATTCTTTCCATTGAGTGGGCCTCAAATTGAATAGCAGTTGGTCACCCCAAGGTTAAAGTAACACTATTGCATGACTGGGGTGTCTTGCCAAGTCAGTCATTGTTGTTGTTTACAGGATTTATGGCTGAGTAGGATTACCAATTATTCTCCACCATTGGCAGCTTGCATAGCGCCTTCTGATCCTATAACAGCAATTTCTCAGGAACTTGGCTTCCAGAGCAGCTCCAGCTGGATCCTTCCAAGTTCTGTGCCTGAAGTACGTGGTCTCTTCATTCCTGGTGTCTTCCCTTCAAGTTCTGTAAGACAACCAAGGGCAAGAGCAGTAGTTTATACAACTGGGGAGACTGACATGAGGGGAGCTTCCCCTGCCAGGTACATAGATTTTATTAAGATAGTGCATTACTCTTGGGGGAGCCCCTTTACCCCATGTAGCATAACTTTGTATGTATGTATGTATATATGTATGTATATATGTATGTATATACATCTACAAATATATCTATATGCACACCCACATACTATATTTTAAGTAAGCTTGTAAAACAGTGTTTCCTTGTGGCTTGTTGAAATATCTACAGTGTTATTATCTCTTCTGTTGGATTTACTCCCCTGCTCCACTTACTAGTTATAGTCTATCCCCAGTTTTCCCATTACTCCCTTAAAGGTACCTTGTTTCTCTTACTATTGCCCTCTCTAGAATTCCTTCCCCTTTCCACTCTCCTGGTTTCTGTAGTCTCTTAGCATTATGTGCTAAAATCTAAAGACTTGGAGCTAGGAGTCTTACAATTGCACAAGTCTGAAAGAAGATGCAGTATGACTCTTTCTGGGTGTGGGTTATTTCACCCAATAGAATACTTTCTAGTTCCATTCATTTACCCGCAAATTTCATAGTTTCTTTTTTCTTGACACCTGAAAAGTATTTCATAGTACCACATTCTCATTGTCCTTTCTTCTGTTGAAGGACATTTAGATTGTTTCCATTTCCTAGCTGTTGTGAATAGAGCCACAATGATCATGACTAAGCAAACGTGGAGTAGGATGTCCAATCCTTTGGGCATATGCTCAGAGTGATCTATCTGGATCATAGAGTAGCTCTTTAGTGTTCCGAGATTTCTCCACTCTGATTTCCAGAGTGGCTGTACCAGTTTGCAATCTTTTCCCACATTTTTACTAGCATGTTTTCCTTAGATGTTTTCTTGATCTTAGCCATTCTGACAAAGGTCAGATAAAACTTCAGAGTAGTTTTAATTAGTTTTTCTCTAATTGCTAAAAGTATTGAATACTTTAAAAGGTATTTCTTAGTTGTTTTGCTTATTGAGAATTTTCTCTTCAGATCGATATCAAAATTTTAAATTGGGTTGCTTCCTCGGTTCTTTGTACTTTTGAAATTTTTTTTGTATATTTGTCATTGGAATCTTTATGGAATAAGCACTCTAAGATCAATGAGGGTGGAGGAAATGAGGTGGAAACCAAACATAAGGTAAGTTTCTGAAAGACCTTGGTATTGGGTCCAGTTTGCATTCTCATTTTAAGCTCTAAAAACACAAATTGGGACAAGGCAGCAAGCGAGATTGGTCAGGTTGCTAAGGGCAATGGCATGTGGTTTCAGCTGTTTGTCTGGATTATTATGTTCTAGATAGAAAGTGAAGTCAGGCTTGACAACAGCCAGTGAAACTGGTGCTTGAAGTGAGTCATGAAATGAATCAATAAATCAGCATCGAATAATTGATCTTTCCTACCTTATTATACTTCCCATTATTAATCTATCAAAGGTATGACTGGCAAAGAGTCTCTCAAACTATATGGGCTTCCTTTTTACTGTGCTACGCATTTCTCCTACTACCCAAGAACACTTTAGGCTCATGAGAGTCCTCCCTGAGCAAATGGAGTCCTATATAGAAAATCCTTTCCCTTATACAGTAATAATAATAATATACTCAATTCACATAATTTTTCTTAGTAAATATTTTGTCACAACTTCGTACATGTACACTATATATTCTGGTTCTTCTCCCCCATATTGCTTCCTCATCTACAATTCCACACACAATAAATCTTTCTCTTACTTGTAGGTTTGGTTTTGATTAATGTCCCACATAGCCTAATCAGAGTCATCTCTGTGATCCTGAGTTTTCCGCTATCAGAACCAGGCAGGAATACCACTGAATACTATGTTCAACACTCTCCAAGAATGGCTTGGATTGCCACAGTTAGGTGGTGAGTGAAAGAGCACAGTAAGTTCTTTGCCCTCCACACCTGACCATTAGGAGATCCCAACTTTTAAACTTATGTCTTGTGAAGTGGCATTAATATACTTGTATTGCCATATTTTTCAGAAACATACCAAGATCTTTGTGTTAACTTTAGAAAATTTTATATTTCTTTAGTTACTCAATACCTGCAAGGTAAACTATAACAAATACTATTTAAATTTTAGATTTGTTGGAAACATTCATTGCTTTAATACAGGAAGTATGAATCATCAATTTTATTTGTGACGCTCAGATGCCACCTACTGTTTACAGAAATAAATGCATCATTTTTCAGCGATGACTTACTAACAACCTGCATGTCTCTAGACAATGACGCACAGCGTCTGCACAAACAGAGCTTAGCTTTTCAACAACAGAGAGTACTTAGCAATTTCAAGGCCATAAAAATTCTAAGTGAGACTATTGAAGATCGTATTAGTTTATGAAAAGATAAACTATCCATCAATACTCACACTTGCTCTAGTAGAATTTTGTAATTGTGGGTCTGGGGAGAGGATAAACACTTGCCGCACACGTGTGAGGAGTGGAGGTCAAATCTGAAGTCCCCACATAAAGCCCGGCATACTAGTCCAGGTCTGTTAACCCCAGTATACCTGTGAGAATGTAGGAGACCAACAGGAGATCCCTGAAACACCCATACTACGAGAAGAGAAAAGGCTCAGACCAATATTTAGTGATATTCTCTGACCTCCTCATGCACCCAATGAGACATACACACCCTCTCTCATACACAAACACATGCACACAAATACAGACATACACACACACAGCAAATAAAGTATTGCAGGTGTTAATTTTATTTGTGTTATGTCAACATACCCTGCAAAAAAATAATACAGAGATGTTTTTCTTCTTTACCCTAATTCTCATATTAAAGGAATCCAGACATAATCAAGAAATAGAAATTCTTCCTCATGAGAAATTCTTTAAACTTCTTCTTTATAGACATTCTCAGTCTCTTCTGCCTGCCATATTCTTAATCCCTGTCAACCAGTAACCAGTTCTCTACTGCTGTGCTTGTCGTTCCATGAATGAAATGGGTTATATGGTATGTGGGCTTTGGAGACTTGTTAGTTTTGACTTAGCCCAAGTCTACAGAAATATAGATGGTGTGTATGAGTCATTCATTCTGATTCAGAACTGATCAATATATTCTGCATTGTGCATATACTTTATTTACCAATTGCAGTCCATCTGGGTTGTTTCCAGTTTGGGAGACATTACATATAAAGCTACTTGTACACTAATGCCCAGGATCCTCTGTGAGCATTACGTATTTCATTTTTATTTCAAAGTCAGTGTTTATTAAGAAAGATTTCTGTGAAGATTTCAGCATGGGCATCAGGAGAGAGGTCAGAGTATAGTAAAGCTGGCATCTTCAAAGAGATCTAAGAATTTGTCAGAGCACCTGTGGTGTTTGAATAGTAGTGGTCCCCATAGGCCCATATATTTGAATTCTTGGTCATTAAGGAGTGGTATTACTTGACAGGCATGAGGCGTTTTGGCCTTGTTGGAGGAAGTGTGTCACTGGAAGTAGGATTTGAGGTTTCAGATGGTCAAGGAAAGCCTAGTGTCTCACTCTTCCTTCTACTTGAAGTAGACGGAAGAACTCTCAGCAACTTCTCTGGCACCATATCTGTCTCTGTGCACCACGCTTCCCACCATAATGATAATGGGCAAACCTCCTTTCTGTAAGTCAGTCCCAACTAAACGTTTTCCTTTACAAGAGTTGCTGTAGCCTTGGTGTCTCTTCACAGCAATAGAAACTAAGACACCATCTTACAGGTAAGATCGAAAAGCAGTCAATGATGGGTCAGTGGTGGGTGGGACCATATCTTGACCAGGCTTAGATGTACATTTCCTTGGCCCTCTATTTAAATTTTGCTCTGTCTTCAGGACATTGATGATGGAGTTGAAGAGGTTGTTCAGAGCTCTGTGTTCCTCTTGCCAATAAGATCACATTAAATAGATCTTTTAATGCTTTCTACAATCAGAAAAGAATTTCCCCAATTCCCCATCCCCCACTGCTATATATTTCTATTCAATTCCCTGATCCTCTATACTTCTTTCCTGTTCCCCCCTTTGGAGTGTAGGAAACTCTGCAGAGAAGGAGAGAGAAGAGCAAGGGAGGAGAAATCGTGGGACCCAGAGGAGTTCCAGATACCAGAAAAGCCCTGCCAGCTGAATTGAATAAGCAGGACTCGTGGAGATGCACAGAGAGGCCTGAATGGGTCTCTCTGATAGGTCATCTGCATATGTGTTATCATTGCTGGCTTGGCAAGATTTTATAACTCCCGGCACTGACAGCGGGGGTGTCTCTGACTCCTTTACCTGCTCTTAGGATTCTTTTCCTCCTATTGGGTTCCCTTGCTCAGCTTTTATGCAAGATCTGTGCCTGGTCTTACTGGTATCTCATTGTTCTGTGCTGTGTTCGACTGATGTCTTGCTGGGAGGCCTGCTCTTTACTGGGGTGACAGGGAAGGTGGAGGTAACTGGAAGGAGTGGAGGGATGTAAAGCTGCAGTTGAGATGTATTGTATGGAGAAGAATACATTTTGAAAATAAAAATAAAAATGACTGTTTCATATCCATCTTTGTGCATAATTTTAGCTTGCTTTTTTCTTTCAAAAGTTGCATCATTCTCTAAAGTGAAGTCCTTTCTTCCCAGGACATTGTCTGCCTTAGAACATATAGAGACATAATTAAAAGACTATTGATGATCTAAATGGATGTGTATTTAATGACATTTTTTACAAGTGGTTTGGGTATCTATGGCTTTGGTGGTACACAAATATGATTTTTACCACAACAAATATAGACAACCACAAATATACTTGTACTACATCTCCTCAGAAAATATACCTCTTGTTACAATATTCTAATTAGCAATTCTAGACAGCATCAAAAAGAAAGAATTATTGTAGGGCTGAAAAAATAGCTTAGTGGGGTAAGAATGCTTTGCAAGCATGAGAGCCGGAGTTTTAATCCAAGCACCCACAAAGAAATGCAGGCAGTGTCACACAAGTACCTAAAAAGCCAGACACTGTTGGCAATGAAGACAGGGGAATGAGTGGAGATTGGTATAGTCACCAGTCTGGCTCTACATTCAATGAGCTCTCATTCCTACTTCAAAGGAATAAGCTGAAAGACTGCAGAGTGTCAACAGGACACCAGATGTCCACCATTGGCTTCTGCATGACGAACATATGCACGTGCACACATGTGAGTATATAAACCACACACACATCTGTAAATTCACTTTCAATGAATTATTTTTCTTTTTCTCTTATATAAGGAATTCCTTAAACTATCAATATAATTAGTTAATTGAAAGTGATGAAAAATGACGCCTTTCATGGTATTAAATGTCATTCACTATGAGTATCTCTAAAGTGAAGGAGTAACCAAGAAAAGTATTTTTGGTTATTACACATACATATCTTTGATTCAATGAATACCAAGTAGGGGGCAGTATTTAAGTTATTAAGATATATTATACTCGTCTTTCATATTTTAGTTTATGAACTTATGTAGATCCTTCACATCCACCACACATTGATTTGATGTTTCATTCCATATTCTGCATCTAGAGACCAAAGTCAAAACCAATGACACAGCCAAGTCTAATATCAAATCTGTTGTTATCTAGTTTTTGAATCTTTGACAAAGAGATAGAAAGGATAAAATTCTTCCAGTTAATTAAAAACCCAAATACATTTTAGAAATTCTATGAAGTGACAATGAGGAACGCTGACATGAATATAATTAAAATGAGAATTTATAAATATGTAAGGGCTCCAATTACCTAAGACATCTAAGACTTCCTTAGTAATATTTTTTAAGAGTTAAGTATATTTGATCCATGGAATGCCAGGTGTGCATTCCTTGCCTGTAGTCCCAGAACTTCAAAGGGAAGAGAGTAGAAATTGAAACCAGCTTGGACTATATATATTGAATTCCAGACCAACCTTAACTACATAGGAAGATACTGTCTAAAAATAAAGTGAGAGAGAGAACATATAATCTTTACGATTCAAGGCCAAAGCAGGAATTGTATACAAGGACACAGCAATATATTTTACTTCTATAAGAATCTCAGTTGGAACATTTAAAAAATATTTTATTTTAAGCATATGGTGTTTTTCCTGCACATATATTTTTACTTGTCTGCCTGGTACCTGGAAGAGAAGAGAATCCCTTAAACTATAGTTGCAAACAGAGCTGTCATGTGGGTTCTGGAAATCAGTGCTCTTAACTTCTGAACTATCTCCCTAGCCTTAAACTGCAATGTTAAAATGCACTATAAAAATTTTTAAATACTTTATTTAAAAATCTAAGTAATTCAAAAAGTTTTCTCTTAACTTCCTGTTTCGATGCTTGAGATAAGCCCAGACTTCATCAAAGCCAGACAAAAACTACACCTTTTGGAAGACATCTAGCCCTCTCTCATAGTGTAAGCAGGGTGAGGCTAGTTACATTCTGCACCATATTGTCTTGGAAAGTTAAACCATAGTGGTAAGACACGGATCTCAAACAGCCAGGAGATCACAAGAGATAACAAGTGCAAGGCTAACCTTTGATGGCATGGATATGTTAAATACATTTTGAAACCATGATATGTGTAATTTTTTTTTTTAGGATTGTAGGTCCACTGTAAGTAAAGGAGAAAATTAAACCAACTAGTTTTCAACTTCAGGTCTTAAGTCAGCACAAAACTAGGTATTTTATGATTTACCTATGGCAAGGTTATGTGTCTCTAAATGTCAGTCTATGATGTATGATCCAGAGACGGTTTTGATCCTACAAATCTGGTTCAATGCACATTGGCAGAGGATACCCATGATCACGTTCAGTCTCTTATCTCTATGACTTCTGCTCTAAAAGTGAAGCAACTTTCAGCTTGTCCACTAGATGGCAAACAGTTACTCAGGGAAGTAACGTTTTAGACAAACTACCTTTTCAGTTTGGCTGTAAATAAAATATTTTTTTTTTAAATAAAACACCCTAACGCACCTAAATTTTTTCCCCAGGAACACAACTTCCACATTACTGTCACCTTGCAATGTTCATGAACCAGAAACTTGCGAAGAGAAAGCTAGGGGATGGAAGCATAGCAGTGGGGTGGGAGAGAGGGTGAGAGGTAGAGGAAATTTGTTCTTGGATTATTTCAACAGAAATAAAGAACAAAAGCAAAGGTTTAATAGACAATCTGAGTAAAACAGTGTCAGCTAGGCTGCGGAGTGCCAAGGACCAGGGCATATTATGTTCACTCCGCACAAATGAGCGCAGTGAATAAACAAAGAGGGAAATTAGCATGCAAAAAAGACAATTAGTGTAAACACCATTTACAAAACAAACAAGAAAGAGAGGCAGATGTTTCTCAAATTAATCCTATTACTGAGGAAGCACACAAGAGCAAGAGTCAAAAAACACAGTTCCTCCAAACCAGGTTTCTAGAACACAGAATTAGAAAGACAAGACATGACTTGGTTGAACAACCTAACTAAGAACCAAAACGTATGCCACTATAGAGGTATGAAAGGTGGAAATCTCAGGGTTTCCAGTACACATTCCAGAACATCGACTCAGAACAGCACTGAGAAGGGGCTATGCTGCATAGTAATAAACACAGAAGCAAAGAAAAATTAAGAAGTAATTACAGAAAATATGCAAATACAAGAAAATTTCTCTAGAGAACAGTGTCACTGAAAGAGATAATCCAGGAACTACAAGTAGAGCTTTATTCTAGATCAATCCTCTGTAATTGATGGAAGAATAAAACCTGTGGGTTAAAGCTGCATTTACTCTACCCTTCGAAGTAAATGTAAATGTCACTTCTCACGGAGCAGAAGTCCCTGAAGACAACACTTTGTTAAAAATACTACAGAACGCTATTTGACCTATTTACTTCATTGTCGCACAAGATACTAAACTATGACAAATGAATGTGTGGGTGTGAATTTCTGTGATGTAGATTTTCTCAATTTGTGGATTCAGGAAGACTGTAATAAAAACAGAGTACAGCACCAAAGAATACAAGAAAGATCCAATCTCAGGACACAATCAAACTCAAGTTCAAAGGCTTCCTACCAGACAACACAGCCATCATTCATCAAAAGAATCCACTAGAAAGGAGACACTGAAGACTCACAAGAATAAACGATATTGAGGGCAGGATAAAACAGAATGCAATATATTAGTAAAGCAAATGGATGTAATCTGAAGATTCTATGACAGCATTAATTAATATTAGCTCTATAACTTACATGACTGTGTTGGGGATACGTAGGAGAATATTGTACAGCAAAATCATATATGAATATCTCAGGAGTAAGGTTAGCTTTTACACTTAATTCAGGAAAATACAATTATTTGTACTGGCAACTTTTCTCTAAGTTTGTGATTACCTCAATGTTAAAATGTTTTAACTGGCAAATAATTCTCCCTTGTAGACTGACTCCTTGTGGTAGTTTGAATGAGTTTGATTCCATTTCTTTGGATGCCTGGTCTCTGGTTGATGGAACTGTTTGTAAGGTGTGGCCTTGTGGGGGGACGTAAGTCACTGGAGACTGGCTTAGAGATTTCAAAAGATTGAGACCTTCCCTTGGTTCTCATTTGTATATCTATCTAGCTATAAAGCTATCTAGCTCTCATCTATTTAGCTATCTAGTTATCACTATCTATCTATCTATCTATCTATCTTCCTCCTACTTCTTCATAATAAAGTGATCTCAACTGTTTATGCCACTATACTTTTATTTAACCATCGTGGGCTCTAGCCCTCTAAATCCATGATGCCCAATTTAATGTTTGCTGTAATAAATTGTCTTGGTCATGTTATTTTGTCATAGTAATATAAACCTTAGCTAATACACTTCCATTGTAGGTCAAATAATGGTTCCTCAAATACAACCACAAGCTTAATGTTGCTTTTCCTGGTATAAGGGACTTAATGGTATGATTAAATAGTCATTGGACTCTGTGTAATCCATGTGGATTTAATGTTAGTAAAGCCTCTTATAAGTGAAAAGGGGATGTAGGAGAGCCAGACAAGATCAGTTCACAGAGGCTCAGGTCACAGTGATGCTATTTTTAGGATCAGAAGCCAAGAACTATGGAAAGCACTAAACATTGTTCAGACCTTTCCTAGGAAGACATGAACGAATGTCAACTGGCTCCAGGTAAGGTTCACCAATGGTGAACAAATGTGTTTACTGAACTTGCTTGCCGGAATGTGGGCAAGTGGTCACTTACGGAAGCATCGGTGACTCAAAGGCAGTTGCACTACCATAAAGCTCATGTCAGTATGAGTGATGACTCATGGAAACTGCATCCTTGTGGCAGCAGACCCACCTGCAAGTTGTTCTACCAGAGGAGCTGAAAGCTTACATGTGTTGTTCAAGACCACTTTGTTTATGATCCTTTGCTATAGGGAGCAGGCAAAGTCCTCAGTAATATGATTCCTTAAGAAAGCATTTTCAGGGCTGGAGAGATGGCTCAGAGGTTAAGAACACTATCTGCTCTCCCAGTGGTCCTGATTTCGATTCCCAGGAACCACATGATGCCTCATAGCCATCTATAATGAGATCTGGTGCCCTCTTCTGGCATGCATGAAGGCAGAATGGTCTATACATAATTAAAAAACTTTTTAAAAAGTAAAAGATTATCAGTACTGCTCTTTTAAAAAAAGTGATAAATTGCATAAGAAGCATTTACTTCCCTGAAAGAACAGCAGAATAAAAGCTATTATATAACACACATTTTGTGTGTTTATTGTATAACAGATATGTTATGCAACAGGTTATGGAAGTTTTTTCCCCTGGTGGCTGTTAAAGGTATCTTCTGTGAGGAAAATTATTTTACTAGGAAATACCGAGGCAAATCACAGCAAGTGAGATGCATGTGGTAGAGCTGACAAGCTCTTGCAAGTTTTGTTGGTAAGGGAATAGCAGCTCTGTTTCATGGTAAAGGACACTGATGACTGAACTGCTGTGGGACAAATATATGAAAGGACGTACATGTCTGCCATCCAAGTGTGGAACAAACAGTATCTCTCCTGGGGGCTGTGCGAATGATGGGTCACATGCTCTGACTCTCTCCTCCAGGTTCCTGGTTTAGTCAGCTTGCTGTGGTGGCAGGAAGCAATCCCAAAGTTTCAATGAGGAAGAAACTTCCACTTCAGCTCCTCTGAAGACTCCACAGGCTGAAGGCCTCCCAGGAGGTCTGCTGCATGCAGGGCAACTGGTAAAGGACCCTCCCAAACATCCACAGCCACTGGGAATTCCAAGGAGCCCAGTGGTCTCGGGACCTATCACCCCCCACAAACCCCGAATTCCAGTCTCCGACTGGCCGGCTCCTTCTGCTGGGGCAGATCACCAGCTTGTCTGCTCCTCTGAAGACCCAACAGTCTGAAGTCCTCCCAGAAGAGCCACTGCAGCCAGGGCAACAGGTCATCCGCATACATGCCCTTGTGAAGACCCCACAGTCTGAAGGCCTCATAGGAGGTCTGCTACAGAAAGGGCCACAGGCCTATCTGAGACCTGCAGTAACCCAAGGACACAAGAGGCAGGCACCATGCACAGACACCCAGACCAGCTAACACCAGAGATAACATATGTGAGAGGTAAGCGCAAGACCATAAGCAACAGAAGCCATTATGCTTTGGCCTCATTAGAACCCAGTTCTCCCACCTTAGCAAACCCTGGATACACCAATACACCTGAAAACCAGGAAGTGGACCTACAATTCTATCCCATGAAGATTATATAGTCCTTTAAGGAGGATATAAATAACTCACTGAAAAAAAAATAGAAAAACACATGTAAAAGCCCTTAAAGAAGAAACAAATAAATCCAGGAAAATACAATCAAATGGGTAAAGGGATTGAAAAAAGTGGTCCAAA
This sequence comes from Rattus norvegicus, assembly GCF_021556685.1. Classification (NCBI taxonomy): domain Eukaryota; kingdom Metazoa; phylum Chordata; class Mammalia; order Rodentia; family Muridae; genus Rattus; species Rattus norvegicus. Next base: position 48,156,586 of record NC_141537.1, on the reverse strand, counting down.
ACTTAAAAGTGAAAGTAGAAACAATAAAGAAAACACAAAGGAAGGCAACTCTGGAAAATGGAAAGCCTAGGAAAGAGGTCAGGAATGACAGATGTAAGCATCAGCAAGAGAATATAAGAGATAGAAGCCAAAAGTGCATGATAGAAGCCTGATATAGCTGTATCCTGAAAGGTTCTTTCAGAGCCTGACACAGAGGCAGATGCTCACAGACAATCACTGGACTGAGAGCAGGGTCCCCAATGGAGGAGTTAGAGAATTGACTAAACGAGCTGAAGGTGTTTGTAACCCCATAGAAAGAACAATATCAACCAACCAGACCCCGCAGAGTTCCTAGGGACTAAACCACCAACCAAAGAGTACACATGGAGGGACCCATGGCTCCAGCCACATATGTAGCAGAGGATGACCTTGTCGGGCATCAGTGAGAGGAGAAGCCCTTGGTCCTGTGAAGGATCATTTTCCCAGGGTAGGGGAATGCCAGTGCAGGGAGGTAGGTGTGTGTGGGGGGTACCCTCATTAAACAGGGTGCAGAGGATGGGATAGGGGGTTTCAGTAGATGAAACCAGGAAAGGGTTGAAACATTTGAAATGTAAGTGCAGGGAAGTGTTAAAACAATGGAGAAGCTGAGCTTAAATAGTTAAAGTCAGCCCAGGTGTCTTAGCATCCTACCTGCATCTTTGTATTCCCCAGGAGCAAAAGTTCAATGATGCTTTTTCTCAAAAGGATAGAAAATACATGATTCTTTTTCTATCACACACAGTTGTTATTATGTCCTGTGTCGAAATTCCACATCTTCAGGCTCAAATCTCTTCTTCCCCACTAATGATAACCTAACATTAGTGACTTCTCCATGCCGTCCCATCTATCGTGAATTAATCTTTATAATTGAGAAAGTGTGGGCTGCAAGATTCAGAGAAACTCCGTCTCCTTTAATGCTCATGCCAGAATTTTCCTTCAGTGTCCTTTAGCTGCTGTGTCATCCTAGCCTTTGTTGATGGGTTCATCACTCTTCCTTCATTCAGTGGCAGAGGCACAGCATATATACACACAATTGGTAAAGACTCTAGAACACTGACTCAGTGAACACAAAGAATACTGGAACCTTCTGCTTTTCCCTTTTCTCACAACCTGTAGTAGAGAATATAGACTGGGGGTCTCAGTCTCAGGAGTACTGCTGCTTTGGATCAGCTTAGAGTTTCTCAAAGGTTTGTGCTATATGCTGGCTATTTAGCATAATTATTCTCTGGTCTTGACATCCTAGAACATCTCCCAACATTCATTAATATCTTCTGGGCAGGGGCTGGGTTTGATGAGGGCCAGGAGGTGCTTTCATTTAGGGACCACAGACTGAAACTTCACTGGAAATTAAATATCGGTTACCTTAATGCCAAGATCTGGTAGGTGGTTTTTCTCCCTTCTGGTGTTTCAGTGTCACTCAGAGTGAAGTATTGAGTTAGTGGTCTAAGGGCAAGTAATATTAAACTCTTCCTTTAATGTAGTTTTACTCTCACGTTCTATAGGCCCAGAAAGAATGGAGCCGATTAGGATGACTGAACTCACTGAACTAGAGGTTGGGGGAGGGGAATAAATCCTTCCTCCTCTCAGTTGTTTCTGTGGGGTATTTTGTCACATCAATCAAAAGCAGAATAGTATAGTCACCTGTTAGCAGCATGATTTCTTTATGCAAGCTGTTTTTCTATTTTCTGTACTGTAGATGTACAAAACATGATTAATGAAGAAAGACAGAAAATAATTCCTGGACTTAATACTTTATCTAACTAATAAGTATACATATACATAAGTATACATATGCATATATATGTATATAAGTTTATATATATATACTTATTAGTTAGATAAATATATACACAGAGAGAGAGAGAGAGAGATGTGTGTGTCTGTATATGTGTGTGATTTACAGACCTAAATATCTATATTTACTTTTGAAATGAATACCAAAATCATTTTTGTACATACAGGTAAATTCACTTCCTCTATTTCTTAATTTTTAATCTTACTTCATGACTTTATTACATTACTTGCCAACAGTGTTTATTCAAAAATATCTGTCTAATAAACTAACATTTTATGGTATTTTTATATCTTCCAAACATTTTGTATAAATGCAAAAAGTTTGCTGTTCAACAATTCAAAAGACCATAGACCATAGAATTTCATCATAGAATTTTTAATTTTTATTAAATGGGTTATCAGAAAATGTTAATGAAGATCTTCAACATGATTTATGATTTTAAAAGAGAGGAAAATTTTAATTCCATAGTTAGGTACTGCTTTGAAAGGAAAAGGCTGCTTCCCTTCTTGAAAGAAAATATAAAGTGACAAGAAAAACTGCTCAGTGAGCTGTTTGCTCAGTTTTCTTCTTTTTCTCATTATTGGCAATTAACTGATGATACCTAGACATAAGAGAATATACATAAATTGTGAAATTCATAAAAATTCTAGTAATTATTAAATTTATTCCCTCTCCAGAGTTTCCCCTTACATTTCCCTCTCAAGTCTCCATGTTAATAGGCACCACTTCATTTCATGTGCTCCACCTCTCTGCCATCCCTGTTGCAAATATATCTTTAAAAATCACTCATAGGCTCAGAGCCTCCCAGCCTTCCCTTAAAATCTCCCACCTCTCATCACCATAGCCCAGCATACAGCTCCTGTTCTACTAGAAGCCATACCAATTCCCAGAACTCCAGAAACCCAGAGGACAGGCAGGGGTGGTAGAAGCTCCCTAGAGGCCCAGAGGAATTACTGGTTACCAGAACTGTAGGCCACTACAGTCAAAAGACCAGGGAAGAAACAAAAACCAAGGGGCAAAAACAACATCCATCTAACAAAGACAACGTCAGAAATCAGTACCGAAACCTATAATTAATTACCCCAAACTCAGTCACCTAGAGATCAACATAAGAACACAATCAAAAACTTCCAAGACAATACAGCACCACCAGAGTTCAGCTATCTTACTACAGCAAGCTCTGAATATTCCAACACAGCAGATACACAAGAAAAAATGGTCTTAAACCAAGACCATTTCAAGAAGGTAATAGTCAGCCTTAAAGAGGAAATGAATAATCCCTTAAAGAAAGCCAAGAAATTATCAGCAGGCAGGCAAAAAATATTAAGTAAAACCATTTTAACCTGAAAATGGAAATGAAAATCATTAAAGAAAACACAAAGTGGGAGGATCCTGGAAATGGAAAATCTATTAAACAAATAGCAACTACATATGCAAGCATTACCAGAAGAATATTAGAGTTGGAAGAGAGTCTCTCAGGTATAGAGGATACGATACAATAGTCAAGAAAAATGTTAAACCTAAAACAGTTTCTGACATAAAACATCAAGGAAATCTGGAATACTATGGAAAGAACAGACCTAAAAATAATAGGAATGGAAAAGGAGGAGAAGTATGAGGGGGATGGGGAGGAAGGGGAGGAGGAGGAAAGCTCAGAAAATATTTTCAATAAAATTGTATTAGAAAATGTTCCTAACCTAAAGAAAGACTGTCTACAAAAGTACAAGAAGTTCACAGAACACCAAATAAATTGAATTAGAAAAGAAAGTCAAAACATTAAATATACAGAACAAAGAAAGAATATGAAAAGCTGCAAAAGAAACAGGCCAAGTGACATATAAAATTATTATTATTAGAATTATACCCACATTTTCAACAGAGACTCTGAAAGTTAGAAGAGACTTACCAGATGTCCTATAGACTCTAAGGGACCACAGATGCCAGCCCAGACTACTATAACCAGGAAGACTTTTCAGTCACAATAAATGTAAGAAACTAGCTATTATGAAATACACACACACACACACACACACACACACACACACACTACCAACAGCAACAACAAGAAAATAACAGGAATTAGCAATCATTGTTCATTGACATCTCTAAATATTAATGGACTCAATTTCCCAAAAAAAAAAAAAAAAGACACAGACTAATAGAATGGATGTGAAAACACGACCCATGTATCTACTGCATACAAGAAACAAACCTCAAAGAGAAATATTACCTCAGAGTAAAGGGCTGGGGAAAGATTTTCCAAGCAAACGGACATAAGTAGCAGTCTGCTGCAACCATTTTAATATCTAACAAAATAGACACCAAACCAAAAGAGATAGGGAATGACACTTCACACTCATCAAAGGAAAGATTGACCAAGATGACCTTTAAATTCTTAGCATCAATGCCTTAAATAAATGGGCATCCACATTTGTAAAAGAAAATGAAACATATTTAAAGCTTAAATACACATTCTTAGTGAGAAACTTTAGTATCCCATTCTCATAAATGGACAGGTCATCCAGACAAAAACTAAACAGTGAAATACTGGAGATAATAGACATTAGGAAACAAATAGAGCTAACAGATATCTACGGAACATTTCACTCAAACACAAAAGAATATGCCTCCTTTCACCTCATAGAACTTTCTCCAAAATTTACTACAAACTCAATTACAGAGCAAGTCTCAATATATAAGGTAATACTGATAAAATCCCTGAAATCATCTCAGAACACCATGGATTAAAGCTGGATGTCAACTACAGAACTAACAGAAAGCTTACAATCTCATAGAAATTGAACAACTCTCTACTGAATGAAAAAAGGTGGTAGAGAAAAACATAAAGAAGAAAAGCCTTTCTACAATTCAATGAAAATTAGTGTACAACAAACCCAAACTTATGGGACATGATGAAAGGACTGCTAAGAGGAAAACTCATAGCACTAACTACCTACATAAAAAATAGTGAGACCTCATACTAGTAACTTAACACCATACCTAAAAGCTCTAGAACCAAAAGAAGCAACATCATTCAAGAGGAGTGCATGGCAAGAAACAATCAAATTGAGACTAAAAGCAATAAAATAGGAACAAAGAGAATACTACAAAGAGTCAATGAAACAAAAAATTTGGCTCTCCAGGAAAATCAGCAAGCTAGACAAACTCTTATCCAAACTAACTAAAAGACAGAGACAATGTCTAAAACAACAAAATCAGAAAACGGGAAATAGCAACAGACACTGAGGAAATCCATAAAAATCATTAAGTCTTACTTCAAAAGCCTGTACTCCACAAAATTAGAAAAATCTGGAAGGAATAAAGAATTTCCTTGATATATACTATTTACCAAAGTTAAATCAAGATTAGATAAACTGTAAATAGTCCTATAACCCCTATGAAAATAGAATCAGTCAAAAATCTCACAACCCAAAAATCCTAGGAACAAGATGTTCAGAATTCTGCCAAACTTTAAAAGAAAACCTAACGCCAATTCTCCTCAAATTATTCCACAAAATAGAAACAAAAAGAACACTGCCAAATTCATTTTCTAAGGCCACAGTCACCCACCCAGACACCCAAACCACACAAAGATTCAACAAAGCAAGAGAATTACAAATTTCCCTCATGAACACTAATACAAAAAATACTGAATAAAATATTTGCAAAGAACACATCAAGATCATCCACCATGATTAAGCAGACTTCCTTCCAGAAATGCAGTATGGTTCAACATATAAAACTCACCCAATCTAATCCGCCATATAAACAAAAGAAACAACCAAATTATTATTTAAGTAGATGATGAAAAAGTCTTTGACAAAAATCTAACACACTTTCATAATGAAATCCTTGGAGAGATAAGACACATTTAAGCATATCAAAGGCAATTTACAAGCCTTTAGCCAATATCAAATTAAACAGAAAGAAATGCAAAGCAATTGCATTAAAATCAGGAACAAGAAGAGGTTGACCACTCTCTCCATATCTATTCAATATGGTACTTAAAATTCTAGATATAGCAACAAGACAGCTGAAGTTGATCAAGGAGATACAAATTAAAAAGAAAGAAGTCAAAGTATCATTTACAGATGATATGATAGTATACATAAGTAACCACAAAAATTCTACCAGGGAAATCCTACAACTGATAAACACTTTTATTGACTAGATACAACATTAACTCAAAAAAGAAAATCAGTAGTCCTCCTATATACAAATGATAAACCAGATGAGAAAAAATGAGGAAAGCATCACCTTTCACAATAGCCATAAATAATATAAAATATCTTGGGGAAACTTTACCCAAAAAGACTTGTATGATAAAAAATATCAAGCCTTTGAAGAAAGAAATTGAAGAATATATCAAAAGATGGAAAGATCTCTAATGCACCTGGATTGGTAGTATTAACATAATAAAATTTGCTATCCTTCCAAAGCAATCTACAGAGTCCATGTAATTCCCATCAAACTTCCAACAGATTTTTTTACAGACCTTGAAAAGACAAATCTCATCTTCATATGGAAAATCAAAACACACAGGAAAGCTAAAACAAATCTGTACAATAAAAGAACATCTGGATTAAACTAGATGGATGAAGCAAAGAAGTGCAGGCCGACAGGAGCCGGATGTAGATCGCTCCTGAGAGACGCCAGAATACAGCAAATACAAAGGCGAATGCCAGCAGCAAACCACTGAACTGAGAATGGGACCCCCGTTGAAGGAATCAGAGAAAGAACTCGAAGAGCTTGAAGGAGCTCGAGACCCCCTTATGAACAACAATGCCAAGCAACCAGAACTTCCAGGGACTAAGCCACTACCTAAGGACTATACATGGACTGACCCTGTACTCTGACCTCCTAGGTAGCAATGAATATTCTAGTAAGATCACCAGTGGAAGGGGAAGCCCTTGGTCTTGCTAAGACTGACCCCCCAGTGAACGTGATTGTTGGGGCAATGGGGGGAAGATGGGGAGGGGAACACCCATAAAGAAGGGGAGAGGGAGGGATTAGGGGGATGTTTGCCTGGAAACCTGGAAAGGGAATAACACTCGAAATGTAAATAAGAAATACTCAAGTTAATAATAATAAAAAAAAACATCTGGAAGTATCACCATCCTTGGTGTCAAACTATACTACAGATCTTTAGTTATTGTTATAAAAACAGATAGGGGGTTGGGGATTTAGCTCAGTGGTAGAGCGCTTGCCTAGCAAGCACAAGGCCCTGGGTTCGGTCCCCAGCTCCAAAAAAAACAAAAAACAAAAAACAAAAAACAAAAAACAGATAGGTTGAGCAATGGAATAAAATCAAAGACCCAGACATAAATATATATACTTATGGATACCTGACTTTTGATTAACAAACCAGGAATACACAATGGAAAAGAAACAAAGAAAGCAAGCATCTTCAACAAATGGTTCTGGTCTAACTGAATATGAATGTAGACGAATGCAAATAGATTCATCTATCACCCTGCATAAAGCACGTGTCCAAGTAGATCAAAGACTTCAACATAAAACCAGATACACTAACCCTGGTGGAAGAAAAGGTAGGGAACAGCCTTGAATTCATTGACACAGGAGAAAACTTCCCAAACAAAACACTGATAGCACAGACACTAAGAACATCAATCAATAAATTGGACCCATGAACCTAAGAATCTTCTGTAAGGTAAAGGATACTGTTAAAAGGACAAAATGGTAGCCTAAAGAAGTATAAGAGATTTTCATCAATCCCACATCCCAACAGAGAACTTATATCTAAAGCATATAAAGGATTCAAGAAACTAGACACCAACAAACCAAATAACACAATTTATAAAATGGGGTGCATTTTTCTACAGAGAATTCTCAACAGAGGAATCGCAAATGGTTGAAAAACTCTTAAAAGAAATATTCAGCATCCTTAGCCATTGGGGAAATGCACAGCAAAACAACTCTGAGATTTCATCTTACATCTGTCAAAATTGTTAAGATATAAACACAAGTGACAGCTCATGCTGGCATGAGTGTGAAACAAGGGGAACACTCCTCCATTGATTGTGAGGGGCAATTTTGTACAGCCACTATGGAAATCGATATGGTGGCTTATCATAAAACTGGGAATTCATCTACCTCAAGACCTAGCTATGTCACTCTTTGGCATGTTCCCAAAGGACACTCCATCCTACCACAAGAACACTTGCTCAATTAATGTTCATTACAGGCAGCATTATTCTTAATAGCTAGAAACTGGAAATGACCTAGAAGTCCCTCAACATAAGAATGGATAAAGAAAACGTGGTGTATTTACATGATGTAGTATTGCTAAGCTGTTTAAAAAAAACAATGACATCATGAAATTTGCTGACAAATGGATGGAAATAGAAAATATTACCCTGAGTAAGGGAACCCAGACTCAGAAAGACAAACATGGTATGTACACATTTATTGGACATTCAGGGTGATAGATATGAATCTATTTGCATTTGTCTACATTCTTATCCAGTTAGACCAGAACCATTTGTTAATCAAAAGTCAGGTATCCATAAGTATATATATTTATTTCTGGGTCTTTGATTTTATTCCATTGCTCAACCTCTCAAATTTGTTGAAGATGCTTGCTTTTTTTTTTTCCATTGTGTATTCCTGGCTAAGTAATAAGGTTAACTCCTAAGGATGGGAGAATGACTCATGATCTCCCTGGGAAAAGAAAATAGAATAGATTTTGGGGGTTGATGGGGATGGGAACAGGAGGAATCAGGTAGGGGTGGGAGAGATAGAGGAAGATAGGACTAGGAGAGATGACTGTTTTGGCAGGGAGTATTTGGGGGCAAGGTAGAAACCAAGTGAAGTGAAAAGTCTCTGGAATCTATGAAACTAATTCTACAAAAGTCCCCTAGCAGTGAGGGATATAGAGCCTGAACTGGTCATCTTCTATAACCAGGCAAGTTTCCTAGCCATGGGACTGAGATACCAACCTAACCACAAAACCTACAATCTTTCCTGCCTGGAAAATGGGAAGGAGCATCCTTTGGATATATGCTAAAGAGTGTATAGCTGTGTCTGGAGGTAGATTGATTCCCAGTTTTCTGAGAAACTGTCATATTGACTTTGAGGGACTGAATGCCTGTAACTGCATGGATGGCCAGGAACCAGGGGAATGCTTCAGAAGATGAAGAGGAAGGACTCTAGGAGCCAGAAGGATCAAGGATACTATGAGAACATGGCCCATAGAATCAACTAAGCAGGGCTCATAAGGGCTCACAGAAATTGAAGTCACACATATGGAACCTCTTTGGGTCTGAGATAGGTTCTGCACTTGTACCTTATGATGGTGTGGCTTGGTGCTCTTCTGAGACTGCTAATGGTGGGAGCTGAAGCTGTCTCTGACTCTTTTACCTGCTTTTGGGACCCTTTTCTCCTACTGAGTGACCACATACAGCTCCAATATGACGGTTTATACCGAGTATAACTGTATCTTTTTAGGCTTTTGGAAAGGAAACAAAGGATTGATCTGAAGGGAGAGGAGAGATCCAAAAGGAGAGGTGTGAAGGAGAAACTGTGGTCCAAAAGTCATCTGTGAGAATAATAAAATCACTCAGAACATACGGGGGAAAGGGTGGCTGTATGTCGTTGTTACTGGATTCATTTGATTGGACTGCCATAACAAAGCATCAGCCATGTGACTACAACAGGAGGTTTTGCTTTGGTTTGTTTGTGTTTGTTTCTTTATTTCTTTGTTTCAGTTGAAGGCTAGAAGGTCAAGATTAAGGTGTTGGTTCCTACTGAGAGGCAAGAGAAGTTCTGTCCCCTGACTCCCCTTGCCTGTGGATACCTGTCCTCTTGTTGAGTCTTCACATCACTTGACCCCTGTGTACCATCCTCCTTTTGTATTTTACCTTGTGTCTTAGGCTCTTTTTTGTTTAAAGCCATGAGATTGAATTAGGGCCTGGTCTACTGGATTTATTTTACCATAATCACCCATTTAATGGCCTGATTTCCAAATAATTATACAGTCACATGAGGAAAAATGACATTGAAGCTTTAATACACAACATATCCTATAGCCTAGCACTGGGAAGAATGTGCAGGGAGGACCACTAACCCAAAACCAGCTTGGAGTACAAAGAGAGTTTGAGATTACCATGAGGTGCATAGAAAACAGAGAGACAGACAAAGCATGTGTAATTTAAAATTTCCTCTAAAACAAATAATTAAAAGTGCATTAGTTTAGAGCTATAGTTAACGAATTATCTATACATTAAATTTTAGTGTGTTGTATCTTATTTTCTCATTGACTATGAGAAATCAGAATTATACATGTTTATACATGGACTTCTTTGTCTTAGAAATATAATGAGAATATACTTCAGAATTCTGAAACATTAAAGTGAAGTATATAGTAAAATGGTAGTGATAACTACTCATAACATACATCCTGTATGTTATTAATAATGAAAATAATGAAAGGGATGAGTAGATCCATCATCTGTTCTTCAAATCTTCTAGTTAAATGAAGGTGGGCACCAGAACATTGTTCTGGTATATTCGACATTACCATGCCACTGCCGTGCTAACTGTCATTCATCTAACAGATAACTCATGTTCATTCTATATATGGAAGAGGTGAAGACTCCCTGGGAATTCCAGTGTTTGTGCTTGTATATTATCCCCTTTTTATTAGCCTATAAAAGTTGCACTTTGGGAAACTCTGTGTATCTCAAAATCATACTCATATAGTTATTAAAATTCTGAAAGTGTCACTTACATAGTAAAGCCATTAAATGAAGCATATTCCTCAGCTGTAAATCCATAAATATCTTCACAAGCTAGGTCTGCATCTTGCTGAAGAAGAAGTTTTACAGAATTTGTTGGTTCAACAATCAGAGCAATCATGATGGCTGTTCTGGAGCAAGCCATTAACAAATTTATTCATCTCAACTTACCACTCAAACATAGGTGCTCTACCCCTAAGGGAGTCATGGAGAAAAATGGAAAACATTGGACTGGTCTGCTCAAAACTGCACAGCAATGAGAGACCATAGGAAGGTACCTAAACACGTGCACTCAACTAGGAAGCAGCTGACTCAGTGGTTTTCAAACTCTGCCTTCTGGAAGCTTCCTGCTCTCAAGATGCCTCAAATCTCCACAGGGAGGACTATTGGGTACCCTAGTTTCTCTCTCCCACTAACTCCAGCACTGGCTTCAACGTAAGATTCAAAAGTTATTATAAATGAAGATAATAACTTAAAGGTACACATATGTGATTAAGCAATTTGATTTTACAGATTAAAAAAAGAACATTTGGACCCGCGGATCCCGGCCCGCAGCAGCTCTCTGCTCCCAGACCCGGTGAGAGAGAGACCCAACCTCCTGGTCAGGTGGGCACTCCTGAGGCTGCAGAGCGGAAGAGACCACCAACTCTGCTCACCCCTGCCCACATCCCTGGCCCAAGAGGAAACTGTATAAGGCCTCTGGGCTCCCGTGGGGGAGGGCCCAGGAGCAGCAGGACACCTGCCTGAGACACCGCCAGAACCTGAAAGAAACAGCCCGGATAAACAGTTCTCTGCACCCAAATCCCATGGGAGGGAGAGCTAAACCTTCAGAGAGGCAGACAAGCCTGGGAAACCAGAAGAGACTGCTCCCTGCACACACATCTCGGACGCCAGAGGAAAAAGCCAAAGACCATCTGGAACCCTGGTGCACTGAAGCTCCCGGAAGGGGCAGCACAGGTCTTCCTGGTTGCTGCCGCTGCAGAGAGCCCCTGGGCAGCACCCCACGAGCGAACTTGAGCCTCAGGACCACAGGTAAGACGAAATTTTCTGCTGCAAGAAAGTTGCCTGGTGAAATCAAGACACAGGCCCACAGGAACAGCTGAAGACCTGTAGAGAGGAAAAACTACACGCCCAAAAGCAGAACACACTGTCCCCATAACTGACTGAAAGAGAGGAAAACAGGTCTACAGCACTCCTGACACACAGGCTTATAGGACAGTCTAGCCACTGTCAGAAATAGCAGAAAAAAGTAACACTAGAGATAATCTGATGGCGAGAGGCAAGCGCAGGAACCCAAGCAACAGAAACCAAGACTACATGCCATCATCGGAGCCCAATTCTCCCACCAAAACAAACATGGAATATCCAAACACACCAGAAAAGCAAGATCTAGTTTCAAAATCATATTTGATCATGATGCTGGAGGACTTCAAGAAAGACATGAACACACTTAGGGAAACACAGGAAAACATTAATAAACAAGTAGAAGCCTACAGAGAGGAATCGCAAAAATCCCTGAAAGAATTCCAGGAAAACACAATCAAACAGTTGAAGGAATTAAAAATGGAAATAGAAGCAATCAAGAAAGAACACATGGAAACAACCCTGGATATAGAAAACCAAAAGAAGAGACAAGGAGCTGTAGATACAAGCTTCACCAACAGAATACAAGAGATGGAAGAGAGAATCTCAGGAGCAGAAGATTCCATAGAAATCATTGACTCAACTGTCAAAGATAATGTAAAGCGGAAAAAGCTACTGGTCCAAAACATACAGGAAATCCAGGACTCAATGAGAAGATCAAACCTAAGGATAATAGGTAGAGAAGAGAGTGAAGACTCCCAGCTCAAAGGACCAGTAAATATCTTCAACAAAATCATAGAAGAAAACTTTCCTAACCTAAAAAAAGAGATACCCATAGACATACAAGAAGCCTACAGAACTGCAAATAGATTGGACCAGAAAAGAAACACCTCCCGTCACATAATTGTAAAAACACCAAACGCACAAAATAAAGAAAGAATATTAAAAGCAGTAAGGGAAAAAGGTCAAGTAACATATAAAGGGAGACCTATCAGAATCACACCAGACTTCTCGCCAGAAACTATGAAGGCCAGAAGATCCTGGACTGATGTCATACAGACCCTAAGAGAACACAAATGCCAGCCCAGGTTACTGTATCCAGCAAAACTCTCAATTAACATTGATGGAGAAACCAAGATATTCCATGACAAAACCAAATTTACACAATATCTTTCTACAAATCCAGCACTACAAAGGATAATAAAGGGTAAAGCCCAACATAAGGAGGCAAGCTATACCCTAGAAGAAGCAAGAAACTAATCGTCTTGGCAACAAAACAAAGAGAATGAAAGCACACAAACATAACCTCACATCCAAATATGAATATAAAGGGAAACAATAATCACTATTCCTTAATATCTCTCAACATCAATGGCCTCAACTCCCCAATAAAAAGACATAGATTAACAGACTGGATACACAACGAGGACCCTGCATTCTGCTGCCTACAGGAAACACACCTCAGAGACAAAGACAGACACTACCTCAGAGTGAAAGGCTGGAAAACAACTTTCCAAGCAAATGGTCAGAAGAAGCAAGCTGGAGTAGCCATTCTAATATCAAATAAAATCAATTTCCAACTAAAAGTCATCAAAAAAGATAAGGAAGGACACTTCATATTCATCAAAGGAAAAATCCACCAAGATGAACTCTCAATCCTAAATATCTATGCCCCAAATACAAGGGCACCTACATACGTAAAAGAAACCTTACTAAAGCTCAAAACACACATTGCACCTCACACAATAATAGTGGGAGATTTCAACACCCCACTCTCATCAATGGACAGATCATGGAAACAGAAATTAAACAGAGATGTAGACAGACTAAGAGAAGTCATGAGCCAAATGGACTTAACGGATATTTATAGAACATTCTATCCTAAAGCAAAAGGATATACCTTCTTCTCAGCTCCTCATGGTACTTTCTCCAAAATTGACCATATAATTGGTCAAAAAACGGGCCTCAACAGGTACAGAAAGATAGAAATAATCCCATGCGTGCTATCGGACCACCACGGCCTAAAACTGGTCTTCAATAACAATAAGGGAAGAATGCCCACATATATGTGGAAATTGAACAATGCTCTACTCAATGATAACCTGGTCAAGGAAGAAATAAAGAAATTAAAAACTTTTTAGAATTTAATGAAAATGAAGATACAACATACTCAAACTTATGGGACACAATGAAAGCTGTGCTAAGAGGAAAACTCATAGCGCTGAGTGCCTGCAGAAAGAAACAGGAAAGAGCATATGTCAGCAGCTTGACAGCACACCTAAAAGCTGTAGAACAAAAAGAAGCAAAGACACCCAGGAGGAGTAGAAGGCAGGAAATATCAAACTCAGAGCTGAAATCAACCAAGTAGAAACAAAAAGGACCATAGAAAGAATCAACAGAACCAAAAGTTGGTTCTTTGAGAAAATCAACAAGATAGATAAACCCTTAGCCAGACTAACGAGAGGACACAGAGAGTGCGTCCAAATTAACAAAATCAGAAATGAAAAGGGAGACATAACTACAGATTCAGAGGAAATTCAAAAAATCACCAGATCTTACTATAAAAACCTATATTCAACAAAATTTGAAAATCTTCAGGAAATGGACAATTTCCTAGACAGATACCAGGTATCGAAGTTAAATCAGGAACAGATAAACCAGTTAAACAACCCCATAACTCCTAAGGAAATAGAAGCAGTCATTAAAGGTCTCCCAACCAAAAAGAGCCCAGGTCCAGACGGGTTTAGTGCAGAATTCTATCAAACCTTCATAGAAGACCTCATACCAATATTATCCAAACTATTCCACAAAATTGAAACAGATGGAGCACTACCGAATTCCTTCTACGAAGCCACAATTACTCTTATACCTAAATCACACAAAGACACAACAAAGAAAGAGAACTTCAGACCAATTTTCCTTATGAATATCGACGCAAAAATACTCAATAAAATTCTGGCAAACCGAATTCAAGAGCACATCAAAACAATCATCCACCATGATCAAGTAGGCTTCATCCCAGGCGTGCAGGGATGGTTTAATATACGGAAAACCATCAACGTGATCCATTACATAAACAAACTGAAAGAACAGAACCACATGATCATTTCATTAGATGCTGAGAAAGCATTTGACAAAATTCAACACCCCTTCATGATAAAAGTCCTGGAAAGAATAGGAATTCAAGGCCCATACCTAAACATAGTAAAAGCCATATACAGCAAACCAGTTGCTAACATTAAACTAAATGGAGAGAAACTTGAAGCAATCCCACTAAAATCAGGGACTAGACAAGGCTGCCCACTCTCTCCCTACTTATTCAATATAGTTCTTGAAGTTCTAGCCAGAGCAATCAGACAACAAAAGGAGATCAAAGGGATACAGATCGGAAAAGAAGAGGTCAAAATATCACTATTTGCAGATGATATGATAGTATATTTAAGTGATCCCAAAAGTTCCACCAGAGAACTACTAAAGCTGATAAACAACTTCAGCAAAGTGGCTGGGTATAAAATTAACTCAAATAAATCAGTTGCCTTCCTCTATACAAAAGAGAAACAAGCTGAGAAAGAAATTAGGGAAACGACACCCTTCATAATAGACCCAAATGATATAAAGTACCTCGGTGTGACTTTAACCAAGCAAGTAAAAGATCTGTACAATAAGAACTTCAAGACACTGAGGAAAGAAATTGAAGAAGACCTCAGAAGATGGAAAGATCTCCCATGCTCATGGATTGGCAGGATTAATATAGTAAAAATGGCCATTTTACCAAAAGCAACCTACAGATTCAATGCAATCCCCATCAAAATACCAATCCAATTCTTCAAAGAGTTAGACAGAACAATTTGCAAATTCATCTGGAATAACAAAAAACCCAGGATAGCTAAAGCTATCCTCAACAATAAAAGGACTTCAGGGGGAATCACTATCCCTGAACTCAAGCAGTATTACAGAGCAATAGTGATAAAAACTGCATGGTATTGGTACAGAGACAGACAGATAGACCAATGGAATAGAATTGAAGACCCAGAAATGAACCCACACACCTATGGTCACTTGATTTTTGACAAAGGAGCCAAAACCATCCAATGGAAAAAAGATAGCATTTTCAGCAAATGGTGCTGGTTCAACTGGAGGGCAACATGTAGAAGAATGCAGATCGATCCATGCTTATCACCCTGTACAAAGCTTAAGTCCAAGTGGATCAAGGACCTCCACATCAAACCAGACACACTCAAACTAATAGAAGAAAAACTAGGGAAGCATCTGGAACACATGGGCACTGGAAAAAATTTCCTGAACAAAACACCAATGACTTATGCTCTAAGATCAAGAATCGAGAAATGGGATCTCATAAAACTGCAAAGCTTCTGTAAGGCAAAGGACACTGTGGTTAGGACAAAACGGCAACCAACAGATTGGGAAAAGATCTTTACCAATCCTACAACAGATAGGGGCCTTATATCCAAAATATACAAAGAACTCAAGAAGTTAGACCGCAGGGAAACAAATAACCCTATTAAAAAATGGGGTTCAGAGCTAAACAAAGAATTCACAGCTGAGGAATGCCGAATGGCTGAGAAACACCTAAAGAAATGTTCAACATCTTTAGTCATAAGGGAAATGCAAATCAAAACAACCCTGAGATTTCACCTCACACCAGTGAGAATGGCTAAGATCAAAAACTCAGGTGACAGCAGATGCTGGCGAGGATGTGGAGAAAGAGGAACACTCCTCCATTGTTGGTGGGATTGCAGACTGGTACAACCATTCTGGAAATCAGTCTGGAGGTTCCTCAGAAAATTGGACATTGAACTGCCTGAGGATCCAGCTATACCTCTCTTGGGCATATACCGAAAAGATGCCTCAACCTATAAAAGAGACACGTGCTCCACTATGTTCATCGCAGCCTTATTTATAATAGCCAGAAGCTGGAAAGAACCCAGATGCCCTTCAACAGAGGAATGGATACAGAAAATGTGGTACATCTACACAATGGAATATTACTCAGCTATCAAAAACAACGAGTTTATGAAATTCGTAGGCAAATGGTTGGAACTGGAAAATATCATCCTGAGTGAGCTAACCCAATCACAGAAAGAGATACATGTTATGCACTCATTGATAAGTGGCTATTAGCCGAAATGCTTGAATTACCCTAGATCCCTAGAACAATCAAAACTCAAGACGGATGATCAAAATGTGAATGCTTCACTCCTTCTTTAAATGAGGAAAAAGAATACCCTTGGCAGGGAAGGGAGAGGCAAAGATTAAAACAGAGACTGAAGGAACACCCATTCAGAGCCTGCCCCACATGTGGCCCATACATATACAGCCACCCAATTAGACAAGATGGATGAAGCAAAGAAGTGCAGACCGACAGGAGCCGGATGTAGATCGCTCCTGAGAGACACAGCCAGAATACAGCAAATACAGAGGCGAATGCCAGCAGCAAACCACTGAACTGAGAATAGGTCCCCTATTGAAGGAATCAGAGAAAGAACTGGAAGAGCTTGAAGGGGCTCGAGACTCCAAAAGTACAACAATGCCAAGCAACCAGAGCTTCCAGGGACTAAGCCACTACCTAAAGACTATACATGGACTGACCCTGGACTCTGACCCCATAGGTAGCAATGAATATCCTAGTAAGAGCACCAGTGGAAGGGGAAGCCCTGGGTCCTGCTAAGACTGAACCCCCAGTGAACTGGTCTATGGGGGGAGGGCGGCAATGGGGGGAGGGTTGGGAGGGGAACACCCATAAGGAAGGGGAGGGGGAGGGGGATGTTTGCCTGGAAACCGGGAAAGGGAATAACACTCGAAATGTATATAAGAAATACTCAAGTTAATAAAAAAAAAAATGTGAATGCTTCACTCCTTCTTTAAATGAGGAAAAAGAATACCCTTGGCAGGGAAGGGAGAGGCAAAGATTAAAACAGAGACTGAAGGAACACCCATTCAGAGCCTGCCCCACATGTGGCCCATACATATACAGCCACCCAATTAGACAAGATGGATGAAGCAAAGAAGTGCAGACCGACAGGAGCCGGATGTAGATCGCTCCTGAGAGACACAGCCAGAATACAGCAAATACAGAGGCGAATGCCAGCAGCAAACCACTGAACTGAGAATAGGTCCCCTATTGAAGGAATCAGAGAAAGAACTGGAAGAGCTTGAAGGGGCTCGAGACCCCATATGTACAACAATGTCAAGCAACCAGAGCTTCCAGGGACTAAGCCACTACCTAAAGACTATATGGACTGACCCTGGACTCTGACCCCATAGGTAGGAATGAATATCCTAGTAAGAGCACCAGTGGAAGGGGAAGCCCTGGGTCCTGCTAAGACTGAACCCCCAGTGAACTAGACTATGGGGGGAGTGCGGCAATGTGGGGAGGGTTGGGAGGGGAACACCCATAAGGAAGGGGAGGGGGGAGGGGGATGTTTGCCCGGAAACCGGGAAAGGGAATAACACTCGAAATGTATATAAGAAATACTCAAGTTAATAAAAAAAAAAAAAAAAAAAGAACATTTGAAAAGTATATGTAATTTTCCCTAACTCACACCATGTGGTTAAAATATCACAGATCTATAAATGAATATATTCATATTTACATATTCTTATTAATAAATCCTAATTATGTGACATCCTATTTGGCTTCACTAATTATACCTATACCTGTGGTTTTTATCTGATGCATTTACATCGGCTCCTTTCTTCAGAAGGAATTTTACCATATTTTCATTATTTTCAGCAACAGCAAGTAAAAGCGGGGTGTAGCCATCCTGTAAATATTATTTCAAAATAATTATTTAAATAACTTTTAGGTGTGTGCTTTTAATTTTAAGTATACTTTTAAAAGTATGTTCATAAGAAACTCTTGAATGCATATTTTAATTTTTAAAGGGTTTCAATCCCTAAAATTATGTGACTTTAAATAGTCTTAAACAAATTAAGGTCCAGGTGCTACATTTTTAAATACAAATTGTATTCGAGGCTTAACGCAAACCATAGGTATAAAGTGATCAAGTCAAGAATATCATTTATATAAGTTTTGCATATCATTATCTCAAATGTATATGCAATTATGTCTATACAGGTTTATTTAATAACTTCCAAGACTATCATATACACAGAATATCATTGAAATGAAGTAGCAAGATGCTGTTTTAATAATTATTTTTCAGTTATATTCACTAAAATTCAAAGGGAGAATTAGGCTATTTTTAGCATAATAACTAATTTTTAATTCAACTCTTTTGCGATTATGTTGTTAAAACAACTTTAAAAGATGAGGTTTACTATTTTATGTTAATACTAATTTATAAAGAACTCAAACATTCTTATCTGGTATGACCATTTGAAAATTATCACTGATAAATATGTTTCTTTGCACATCAGGGTTAAGGTCTACAATGAAATGCAAACACTTTACAAGAAGGAAATTAGCAGATTTTGATAACCTATTCTGCTCTCAATTCAGTTTGGCAAACTCATATATTAAAGTATATGTTTCTGCTCTATGAATTATCTGCAGTGAATATTCAGTAGCTTTCTAAAATGCCTATGTCCTCTCACAGATGCTCACCTTATTTTTGGCTTCAAGATTGGCTTTGTAGTCAAGCAATTTATTGGCTAATGAGATATTTTGGCCATAAACAGCATAATGGAGAGCAGTATTACCATAAATATCTCCCAGATTTGGATCTGCACCATGGTGTAGAAGAAGAGTAGCACAACTCTCCTGTTGACACTCTGCTGCCTGCTAGTGGAAGAAGAGTAAATGAGTGGATGACTTCCTGTTTCAGATACATGAATTAATGTTTATTGTTATAATTTAAAGCATAAAAACCAATAAAATTTAACAAGGATAAATGCCTAAACACACTCCACTAAAAAGAAGGAAAATGGAACACACCTTAATCAATGGGGTTCTGTTTTCACTATCCTGGACATTAATTTTGCATTGATTCTCAATTAAGAGAGAGACAATGTTTGTATATCCGTTAGCACAGGCGAAATGCAAAGGTGTTCTATATCGATACAATAAAACATGAAGTTAGAGGTACATCTCAGGTATTTATTACAACCATGAACAAGCAGGTTTAAATATCAATATATTTGTTTCGTTTTTGTTGATATTTAATGAAAATTATGCTAATTATACTTTATCTTAATAAATTTAAAAGACTAAATGAATGACTTGAAAATCAAATAAGAAAATTTGGCTCTACTAAATTGAAAGGGATTTTCTTCCTGATTCAAAAAAAAACTTAAGAAACATCTCCAACAGAAAGGGCAGTGTCAAAGACATCTCTCCCTATTGTGTATTTCTCTGTCCATCAAGTAATTTTGGCGTTTCCAATGTTGCAAATATATGTAACCACTAGGCAGGGTGTGAAAGTTGTGATGAAGTAAATAAGCTTGCTACATTATTCACAACTCCAGAACTAGGGGATCCAATGCTCTCTTCTGGCCTCAACAAGGACATGATGCACATAAACTCAGGCACACATACAAATAAAAAATATATTTTAAAACTTGAATATGTAACACAAAAGAAGAAAAGCAATCATTGTCTGGCCAGGGAAGTTTGTTGCATTATGTAAAATTATCAAGTTTCTTTAAACAAAACTATGTTATTTATTTCGGTTTCTCCAGGTCTTAAAGACAGTAATTTCCTTCTTGATGATTGCCTTTCCTCACCCTGGCCATGCACAACGCACACCAAGAAGCAAAAGAGCAAAAATAAGAGAGAAAATAATGTGAGCAAGCAGGAATTAAAGGAGAGGAAGAAGGGCTCGATACTCAAGCAAACATTCATGAGTTAAGGGGCTTGTGAAAGACGGTGATTCTGCTCAGGAAAATGCAGAATGACATCCAGTATTGCGCATCTCTGACATGCTTTCTCTGTGATTGGAACAGTCAGCTGCCCCAGCTTGTCCTTCCCAATACTCCTGTAGATCCTAGGTTCTGGTCACCTGCTTCTTTTGTCCCGCCCATTCACGTCGTATTTCTTGCGTTCGAGGTAATCCTTCAGCTTCTGCACATTGCCAACTGAAGCAGCTTTATGGAGTTTCTTTAAGGGCTTATCTCGAAGATGATATCCCCCACCTGTGGACAGGCTGGGCATGGTACTGGCTAGGCTAATGGACAGGTCTGAGGAGTGGCTGTGAGAATCATCTGTCTTCCTCTTTTCCCTGAAGGGGAAGAGCTTCTTCATAGTAAGATCTCTAATTAAGACGTTCCTGGGAATCCTAACCAACAGCCCAGGTCCTCTGCCGCAAGCACCTCATTCACGACTGCTTCTGTATCTGACCAAATCCAGAGTTCTGTGTACACAGGAATCTTTGCCTAGCTATAGCCAAGGACCAAAGCTATATCTGTTGCCTAGAAACTGTGCAGGGCTTCTACTGCGCAGCTGCAGTCTTGATTGTGATCCAGTTAGCGGAACTGGATTTTCATATGTGATTGATTTTGGTTTTACAGCCACATATACCATCTTGCCATTAAATCCTGAGCCTGGAGAGAAACCTATTAACTTAGAGTCCATTTTCCTTCATGGATGGATTTAATAGCTTGTAATTTAACCAACTGAGATTAGGACGCAGAAGGTAGATCTCTGCCAGTGCTGTTTTCTCCACTTGCATGGTCATGTGCTATAGCTTGCCTTTAACAATAACAACCATCTCTGGACGTTCTCAATTTCAAGCACACTTTGTAAATATGCCGCCCATGTTCCACCTTACCTTGTCTAGTCACAAATTTAAGTCCTTTGACAATTGAGCTCACTCTATCTAAGGCTCATTAATTCTATTTGCTTTTCCCTTGTCCACCTTTCCCTGTATCCACAGTGATCTTCTTAATGAGACTGAACTCCATTCATTAAAACCCCTTCCATGTAAATGTGGTCAGTAAATAAGCCTCCTCTGCTATGTCCTTAAACCTAAGCTCTAGTAAACCCTAAACTGCTTTGTCTGCTCTGAGACTCTGAATATGACTAAATGAAAAACACGCTGCCATGCTGTCGGTTTTCATTTTCAATTCAAGAACATGACCTTTAAGAAGACTGTTATTCTGTCCATCAACACTTAGCTATTTCCCTGGCCCAACTGTTGTCCCTTTTCCCACCACTGTTTCATTGTTTCTCCCCAAAGCTCCTTGGCTGACGAGATTGGAGAAATTCTACAGGAATCAAATAAGCCTACCTAGTTACCTGCATCTTAACAAAGCAAAAACAAACAAAAACCCATTTTAACATCTTTTTCATGTAGATTATATGTCCACATTCCTACCAAAAGCCAGATCACTCACATGTGCCCTAGACACTGTAGCCTACCTGAAAATAATGCTTAAAATCTCTCCTGATTCCCTTATGTGTCTTAGAAGTTTCCTTCTCTGATCACTAATTCTGATTAATATTAGTACGTGCTAAAATATGTCCCATCCAAAAAAAAAAAAAAAAAAAACACTTTTAGCAACTTTGTGGATTCTCCTTCTCTACTACCTTATTCCCTTTAAAACTCCCCAACACTAGGTAGAAGAGTAAGAAGGTTAGAAGGGGGAAAATGTGGATATTATTAGACTACTTCCTGATGTTTCGGGGTATCTAGTTCCTTGAGGTAAATCCATTCCTTCAACTTAAACAGCATCCAGCTGCATCCAAACAGCCACAGCAGGGGCATCAGCGCCTGCCACCTCTCTTGAGGCTCTGGACTTCATATTCCCTCTTCAAGAGTTCCCAGAACTCCAAATGTAAACTATCTTCAACTTTCAAGGTCACACCCCTGCCAGAGCATGAGATAAATCATAGATGCTGTGGACGATCTGAGGCAGCTTCATATTAAAATAAAAACATAACATTTCTGTGTTTTAAAAGAACCCATTTAGCATTTAACATTTTATTAATAGTTTTATTTGTTGACAATTTTATACGAGTATGCAGTGCTCCGATTACTATAATGCCTACCTTATCTTATCCCTTCCTACTCTGTAACCAATCTATCCTCCCCTCTTCCTAAGGTCCCTTTCCTATGCTTCCCTCTTTTGGTTTGGTCTTGTGATGCAGTTTAACCCACAGGTTGGCCTCAAATCTGTAATCTTTCTGAGTTAACCACCCAAGTGACAGAGTTATGGGCCTGCTAAGCCACCATAAATGGCTTAGAAATTCTTAACTCTTGTCAACAAATGAAGCTTTCAGTACTGGACTGGGTTTCATCCAATTGAGTTTTTGGCCAGAGTCCTGTGGAAATTCCTACACTATCCAGACTATTGCCAAGACAGTAGGTTGCTCTTAATAGACTGACAGTAAGGCCCCATTGCTAAAACATACTATTACAACTCATTGAACTTGGAGAGGCTGATCTGGGGCCTACATAGAATCTTCACCCCCATGTTATAGTATCTAAAACAATGTACCCTGCTGGCTACCAAAGAGTAATACAAACACCAACACAACCACCAAACCTTTGATCTACAATCTGTACTGCCTGCGAAGTATGCCAGGGCAACAATGACACAAACCTGTGGGATAACCAACCAATGTCTGATCTGACAGAAGGCTCACTCCATGAGACAAAACTCATACCCAGTACTGCTTGGCTAACCAAGAACCAGACAAGATATGACAGCCCAGAGCCTAGAGCCCTAGAGTAAAAGAAAACACTACTGTTAAAAAACAACAAAAACAAAAATAAAAACAAAAAGTAACAATGACATGATTCCTAGTAATATTCTGCTATAGTCCTAGATCATGCCTTTCTCTGCCATCATCAGAGCAGCTTCCTCTTGTAACAGATGGGAGCAAATACAAAAACCTTCAGCCAGATATTACTCAGAGAGAGGGGTGGGAGGGGAGAGGAGGAAGAGACAGAGAGTGGAGGGACGGAGGAGGAGAGAAAGGGGGCACACAGCTTTAAACAAGATGTTCCCATCAAACCACTCCCCTTAGAGCTCAGTGAACCTCATGGAAGGGGGAGCAGGAGTAGGGGAGACAGCAGGGATGGGGGATACCAGAACAAAGCCCTCTAAAACAACTGAGCAAAGTTCGTATGAATTTAGGGAGACTGGAACAGCAAGCACGGGGCCTACATGTCTGTACCAGGTCCACTTGCACTATTTTCATGGGACTCCTGATTGTGTGAACCAGTGGATCTCTGATTCTTATGCCTTCTCTTGGGGCTCTTGTATTTTTCTGTTGGCTTGCCTTGTCCAACTTGGATGTGGTGGGTTTTGTTTTGTCTCATGATAGTTTGCTGTCTTTGTTGGTATCTCTTGGAAGCCAGTTCGTTCTTAATGAAAGACAGAAAGGGAAGTCGATCTGAATGGAAGAGGTAGTTGGCAAGAACTGGGAGGAGTAGTGGGGAAGCTGTATTCACATTACATTGTATGAGAAAAAAAATCCATTTAATAAAAGGGGGAAAGGGAGTACCACTTGGAAAAGAGGGCTTCTTTTGCACATGAGGCATATTACTAGTTTCATTTCTGAAAGAAATAAAACAAAAACCAGAGATAAAAGACCAGGATGTTTACTACTACCCTATTAAGAGCAGAGAAGTTATATCATATAAAGAACACTGGAGTAGGATAACAGAGTGGAATTCTGTATAGCAATTCTTTATCTGTGCTACAAAACGAGAAAGAATAACTGAAGAACAATTTAAGTATATGAAAAACACACAAAATACAGAAAGACCTAAAATGCTGGATTCTTTTAAATGTTTAATGTGCCAACTTTCCATCTTTGGAAGATGTCTTGAAGACAAGTCCTATCCTTGAATTCTCAACTCCTCCATCCCCCAGCTGCTGCGACTTGGTAGCAGATGGGCAGTTAGCTAACGTAGGAAACACAGCTGGTGAGGTCTAGTTTGCCCCCACCCTTACCATTATGCAACCTACAGACAGCGATTTTACTGAAAAACAGAAATGGAAAAAAAAAATGATCAAACTAAATTATATCTATTTAAAACGATGATTTTAGTAGCTTTAAAGGAATGCCCCCTCAGACATTATATCCTAATACTAAAACAATTTAGTGAACTTATTAAATCTTTGCATCAACATGATTTGGAAGAGGTACCACAAAAGTGGTAGATAACAATGTGTTTATTTTGTCACTGGCTTAGAAGCAGCTCTCAACATTTATTATCAGCTTGACCAGTGTCCCTGACAACACTCCCATGTCTATTTATGTATTCTGAGGCTTAGAAAAGGAATAGTCACTAGGAGGCAGTGCCACAAGTAACAGCTAAGCCCTTACAGGGCTCCCAGTACAGAGAGAAGTAACAATTGAAACAGCACTTGCCAAATGTAAGAACAGCTCTGTTGAGCAGAATGAGGTATGAACAATTAAATGAATGCTCAGCTGGTCAGAACACTGTAAAACTGGATGGAACTAGTTTCTTGCCAACACTGCCTTTGAGTCTCACATGGAAACACAATGCAATTCTATCTCATTTGCCTAAGACTTAATTAAGACAGAACAGTGTTCTAAAACGAGGTAAAGATGCCGCAAATAAATAAAATGGAGTCTTAAAGACTCAGGGGTAACCAAGTGCCTGGTTCATTTCAGGAATTATTCCCATTTGTTCCACTATCGATGTAATAAACCAAGACCAATAAGCAGAGCTCAAAAACATTTTTTTATAGTGCCTCAGGTAGCTTTAATGAGGCCAGTTTGGGGGCCTGTCATTGTCTACAAAATCCTAGATAAATCAGAGCTTCAATGTCCTCATATATAAGATCACTACTGGAAGCATCCAGCATTACACCTGCAAAACAATGTGCACTCAAATAAACAATGCTACTAAATCCAGAAGGCAAAGTCCCACAATACATCACACTGCAAATGAAAGATTGCTTTACAAGGTTGACTACAAGGCACAGATTCATATGGCATTACAAAGAGTTACATCCTTATCCACTCACGTTCTTTCAGAGCATAAGGAGAACTGTTCACAGTTATCCCATACTGAGATTAAATCTTTTTATTCCTTATATATTTTCACATTGTTAGCTTTAAATTTTGAGAATGACATTCTAAAGGATTTTTCTTTATAAATACTGATAAAAATTTATCTTTAGTGTTTATGCCTCCAAAATTTGTTCTATTTTTACACCCAAATTGCTACCATGAAGCCATTTAACAAAGTGATTTAACCTAAAAGTGATGTTATCTTGAATAATTTAATGGTACTTGTTCAACTACAAAGAAAAAAACCTTTCCCAATTTATGTAGTCCTCTTTTGCCCCTTCAAGTAATTTTATGAAAATAGCTTGCCCAGAAACAAATAACTCATTTTCAGTAAGTTGGTTTTTAATTATGCCTTGTGTCAGAATCACAAAGATGTGAAAGTTATAACTGATTTGAAGCTTTATAAATAATATAGATTGCAGAATACATTAAGGAACATACAAACCTTGACACCACATAGAAACTAGTGGCTCCCTTAATAGTTTTCATGCAAGAGCAAGTCCAGTTTGGAGTGGATGTGAGCACACAAAGAGCCACAGACATCCAGGAAGTCAGAAAACAGCATCTGGTCCTTACCTTTCAGTTCTTCCATAAAAGCATTCTGGATGTTTTATCCAGTCTCAATAAAAGACACAGTATGATAAATAGTTTTGGGAAAAGATGTATGGACTTAATTTGTACTGGTAGAATAAAAGCTCTGAGGAAGTAAACGACCTGGCTTAATTTTTCAATCAGTTTAGGATGTATTATTCAAAACATCCCTGGCTTTCTCATTCTGCATTGCAATCCTTTTACTACCAACTACAGTTGGAAAGAGCTGGGATGCCAAGCCTCTAACTTCATTACTTCCCACCCCCCTCCTCACAGGCTTGCTTTTACTTTAATTAACCACAATGACTCCATTAGAGTTCTGAATATTAAAGGGCTCAACAAACTCGGCTCTAAGCCCTCAAGACAGCCTTCTCCATGAGCCGTTTTCAGAACTCACAAACTGTGCACCATCGCTTCCTCCTGAACTTACTTTGGGTTAACTCATACAACTATGGCATTGAAGACAAGTAGAGCCTCCCTGCTTTGTAAATGCATGCACGTATGAATTATCTGTGGCTGCTTATGTTTTAACAGGAGAGGTAAGCACCTGTTACAGAGAATGCAGAGTCTTTAAAACCTAAATGTTTTACTAGTTGCAGCTTTTCAGAAAATTTTGTACTTTCACTTAAAAAACGAAAAATACTAAAAACAGATTTCGATTTACAAGGATGTCTACACTTCACTATTCTATCACCAAGATACCCACCCATTTTGTCCCACATATTAAACCGATGAGTTCTATGAATGCTTAAAATAATTAAATATGACCTACAACACCCTTTCTACGAATTTTTTGGAAATATTTATCAAAATAGCTTCACGGACTAAGCAACGAGATAGTTAGCAAAGAGCACTGTTCCTGATTTAACTAACTCCCCACATTAAACACAAGCTCTTTGAAGAGTGAAAAGCTCTTCACTATTTTTTAAAATTCAGTAATACAGTGGCATTTAAGATACACAGAATCTGTTTTCAGACACCAAATCTTGCGACTTTACTGGGCACCTAAAGATTTGTCCACATACTGGACTCTTGGTCATTCCTACTTTCCTATTAACTTTTGTTGCAATTTAAGTTTACAAGTTTTTCATTACTCAACCAAATTCTTTATACGCATCTCTTAGACCTAAGGAATAATTGCTTCCAACTACTGGAGAACTGTAGTACATTGGGAAGAAGTCTGACAGTTACCTGTAGATGGCAATTTACTATCTGGTAATTTTCTTTAAGAAAAAAACAAGAACAGAAAGCCACAAAAAGAAACGTGTCTTTTATTACTGTTAGTTGCATGTCTAAGTTACAATAACAGTCTAAGTTCTCTTTACAGCCAATTTCCTATAAATATTACATTACCAAAAAGAGTGGTACTTTGTAACTTTCCAAAATGTCCCTTACATTTTTGTTTCATTTGATAGAAAAATAAACCAAGCAACCACATTAATTTAGGCAATGTTTCCCGATAAAAAGGTAGAAATATTTAAATTACATATTACAGTGTACCAACATGAAGTCAAATATCCACAATTACACACTCATAAAAAAATCTAGACATCACTCTGAGCATAAGAAGTCTCTGTACAGGATTTACAGACGTCTCCTGCACACTAAGCTCTCAGTGTGCTACGGAGTTCAGAGGTTCTGCTCGGATGTTCCCCAAGTCGAGTGCAGAATCTGTCTCTTCATCTATTTCCCCAATGACTGCTCTGTTAGTAGTGCGGGGGGAAAAAAAGAGTTATATACATTTTAAAATAAGCGTACATACATTTCTAACATCCCATTAACTATGGCATCTTATTTCATTTTTCTGAAACATGTGGAACCAAGAAGGTACAGTAAAAATATAAGGTAGGAAGCAAAAGCCGTTTCATCACTAAGTGAATTACCCAAAAGTCCTGGGACTCAAGAACAACATGAAGGTATTACAGGAACATACAGTACAGACAGACATATTGTCAACTGTTTGAACGACAGATCTGATCTGCAGCACTTACATAACAAAAGTCCCCATGTGGTAAGTGGGGGAGCTAATTTCAAGCTACCAACAAGACTCTAATCCATTTACTTGCAAAAAAAATCTTAAAATTCTAAATCTGTTTTCATTTGGCTCTTAAAAGCAGGCTCTAGTCCCAGTAAGTTAAGGGAAATGTTCAATTCTGGTTTCTTTTTACAAAGGCACAGGAGGCACTGTAATAATCCATCAGTCCACACACTCCCAGTGTTTCAGCAGTACTGCTGTGGTCAGAGGACCTGGCTCTCTGCTCCAGATTACCCTATATAACTCACCTTATAATTTAACCCAAAAGTCATCTCCAGAGATCATTTTAGAGATTATAAACACAAATTTAACTAAGGCTCAATTGATCATTTTTACCTAAATCCAGTTTTCAGATAAAGTTAAGTGACTAGAGCATGTGTTCATTTTGAAGTAAGCTCACAGTATTCACTAATAAACTAAAGAATATCCACAAAGTAAATTATGTATCCCTTCCCTACATCTTACATATGCCTTCAAACCACCTAGTTACTACTATCTTTTACTATCCTCTAGTCATATTTTGACTCCTCATAGTATTCTAAAGATGTAAACATAATTTAGATTTTAGACACAAAAGGTGGATCACATGTATAATCCTAGCATTTGGGAAGTTGAAAGAGAATGAAGTGAATCCTGGCCAGGTAACAAGTTGCAGGTCATTCTGGTTATACTCAAAAACAAAAACAAAAACAAAAACAAAAACAAAACAAAACAAAACCCAAAACCAAGCAAACCAACTAAATAACCCCAAAATGAAAATGTAAACTACTTCTTTGGTCACCAGCCACTTTTCAAACATACCACAGCTACACAAAGCAAGTAGCTGTCATAGTGGAAAATGCTGAGACGTGAGCCTGCCCATCATCAGGAACAGTGTCTTGAACAGCACTGTTCAAAATGGTTACAGCTTTCGCAAAGTGTTACCTCTAAAATATCTCAAGCTAGACTGTCAGTGCCCTAGATTCAACATGACAACAGGTGCTTCATGGGCCACATACGTATATCCAGTCCACTAAAAACACTACCAGCTAAGTGAGCATGAGTTATTTAAAATAACTCAAATGGGAGATCTTTTTTTAAAAGAGGCTTTCCAAAACATTAAGAAGCCTCTTTAAGCATGAATTTGATGCAAAGAAGGGCCCGTTCTGGACATATCTGGACACACACACAGTAGTGGTTTAGGCTATTCACAGGCTGTGGTAGTGGGGAGAATCTAAACTTCAACGCCGGTCTGAGCAACTTAGGAAGGCCTGGTCTCAAAATGAAAAAAGAGAGACCACAGCTCAGTAGTTGACTGCCTGTTCTCCACGTACAAGATTCTAGGTTCAAACCCCAATTCTCAAGTAAGTAAATACACATGAAATCTCAGTAGATAAATGTCTGATTTGTGAGATCACTTTAGTTGACTCCTGAGGCATTTCAACAAACAACGTTTAGAATTATGTAAAAACTGTATCTACAAAAGAAGTTAAGTGCACAATTCTACTAAACATAAGGCATCATATATGTTGGAGAAAATCTTTCTTCCATGAAGCAAGCATACCAGTAGTGAAAATGTTCTCAAAATGACTTATCCAC
The DNA here is from genome assembly GCF_021556685.1 of Rattus norvegicus. NCBI lineage: Eukaryota > Metazoa > Chordata > Mammalia > Rodentia > Muridae > Rattus > Rattus norvegicus. The sequence goes on along the minus strand of NC_141537.1, from coordinate 48,126,758 downwards.
TTACACATTATCTCCTCTCACAATGTATAACCCCAATACCACTTGTTCTACTCCCTGAGAAGAGCTGAACACCCGCTCGTGGCTTTCATCCAGAATCAAGTTAATGGTCTGGTCAAAACCTTTCAGGGTTCCCTGAAATAAAGAGAGAAAGAAAAAAAAAAGCAGAAATAAACAAAAAAAAATTAGTTCTGAATATATAAATCAAACCACTTCAGTTGGCCGCTAAGTACTTAAGCCTTACTTTGAGTCCGGTAGAAGATAAAATATCTTCTGTAGTCCAGAAGTATTCCATGACCCAGAGCTTACCTCGTACTTGTTTTATGATGAGAAAAATCTGTATCACTAATCTGACTGCTGTATAGTTGTTGAAAGTTGCAAGGGACAGGCAGGCACCATTATTCTTAAGTAACCTCACACAGTCTAGGAACTAGCACTTAAGAATAAACTAAAACAGGACAGATTTAAGGGGAAATTTTCCTTTAAGTTAATAAAGGGAACCACAAAGCATCTACACAAAAGATCACTGTATACTACTTCTTAGGGAAAGGTCCAGTGCTAAAGAAACACACTGCATGCATCACCTCTCCTTTCCTTCATCTTTGGAGACAGTTCTTTGGTTTGCCCATTTCAAATATAGCACCCAATGCTCCATAAAAATGATGGTTCAGGATCTATTTCCTGGATAGTACATAGCTCAGAGGCTGATTACAAAGTAAGTCCTCTACTTTGTTGTAAACAATGTTATGACAAACTAGTTAACACTTATAGTTAATATTTCATCTCCTTACTGCCAACACTGTGTCCTGTGTATATGTCTAACTGAATTCTATCAATACTATAGTAGATATATTAGAACTGAAATAATCAGAAACTTAAGTTGAAGAAAACAAGCAGGAAAAACTGTATGGATTTAGAAAAAGAAAGTATCATAGATGCTCTTCAAGTTTCTGAAGAAATAGCTTATTTTCAATTTAGCTGGTTAATCTCTTGGGTCTACCATTAAATTCTCATGTTACAAAAGCTATAATTATATAGAATCAGAATAAAATAAATAGAAACCTGGAGTCTAGAAACTGGAAAGAAAAACACGTTAGACTATTTACTATAGCAGTTAGTAAATGGTGGTTATCATAAACCCCCCCCCCCAAATCCTCTCACCTTCATTTTACACAAAACTATTTTATCAGACAACTTTGTGATAAAGATAGGAACTAATCAATGTCAATGCTTTTGTTCAGCTTTTCTTCTATAAACATTTTGTAACAGAAACAAGAAATTAAAACTAAAGGCTTTAAAAATCAACTATTTTCAAATTAGCTTTTAACATTAATAGACTTCCTAAGTGCCCATAGTTTACAAATATATAGACTATGATCTGACCACCACCACCCCCTCATAACAAACTACAAACAAAAAATCCTACATATTTGTTTCCTTTATTAAGAACAAGCAAAGGAAGTAACCTTGGTTTTGGAATTAAACACAATTTATGACACTATACAGTTCTGTCACTTGTCATACTGACTCTCTGGGAAAGTGACTTATTTTGTCTAAGCTAGATTCCTAATAACAAAAGTGGCAATTCTTCACAAGGCTGTAATGCAAACTAATTGATATACAAAATCCTTAACACATGATATGCATTTAGTCTATGTCATTTTGACTGGTATTGCTCATGGAAGAGAAGAGTCAAAAGGATGAAGAAGAAAATTAAGGAGCTGGAGAGATGGCTCGGTGGTTAAAAGTCCAAGTTCTTCCTAGCACCCACACACTGTGGCTCACTCTAGGTCTTGTGGTCTCCTTGTGTAGTGTATCCTCACACATATGGCAGACGCTCATAAACACACACACACACATGAGCAAAAACAAAATTAAATCTTTAAGAAAAAAAAACCAGAATGGAATAACATGGGATTAATTTACAGTCATGCAAGAAATATTTCAATCAGAAATGGTAGGTCGGCCAATGGTACCGAAGATTGTGCCACCAGTGAAGTCATAAATTTAAGTTTCCAAAACCACTTACTATATTCGGAAAAATGATGAAATCACTGAAAGCACATTTCCTCATCGATAAAGAACCAATTAGGGCACACACATGTAAACTGTTTAAGGTCTCTAAGTTAAAACAAACGAAACGGAATAGAAGGATGCAAGAAGAAAACAAATCAGTTTATCACACAGCTCTACCTTTCAGCTCAGGTCTTCAGGGTTGGCCAGAGAAGTTGGACAGGCAGCCAAGAGATGAAGTTAAATAGCTGAATCATAAGAACACCGGAATATTGGTACGCTGTGGTGTCTGAACATTGGGCCAGAAATGTTACCTCAAATGTACAAGCAATAAGCCTCAGGAAAGAGGAAAACGAAAATGTCACTCACCACGATCATTCTGCCATCAGAAGTTATTACTGCAACAGTTCCTGAGAACTGAGTCAAGGAAAGTATTTCCTAAATACAAACTGAAAACTTTTAGCCTAGAAAGGGAATGGTTCCAACTACTTAAAAAAGAGAAAGAATTAAGATTCAACAGAGTCACTGCTCGGAGGAATAAAACGTAAGTTTTTAAACTTGTTTCAACTGTACCTTGAAAACAGTTAATTAAACGATAGAGGGTATAGAATGTGACTGTTTGCCTCTGGTTTAAACAGCAATGTTTCCAACCTATGACACTGAGCAGGTTAGACTCACTTCTTAACCTTTAGAATAAAATTTAGATGGGAGCTAATCAATGTTGGATCTCTTTATGCATGGTAAGGCCCTTCTCATCCAATTAATGCCATCAAGTACCAATAATCCTTGCATCATTAAAACCTCTCTGTATTTAACTAGGGTTTCCTCTTTGAGCATATGCTAGGTGCAATGTTTTTGCCCTGACTTCAGAACAGCAATTCTATCTTAAAATCTCTGGGCTTTTTAAAAGCCATTCGTCACTCTCCAAACACCATCAAAATACGATTTATTTTTATTCTACCGCATAGACATTTCAAGCGGAGGCATGGGACCCGAAATGCACATCTGAGGAGCATCTTCCTGTTCATGCTATCCCCGAACAAACAAGACTGTTAGGATCTACGAACTGGGAGTCCTTAGGACAACAGTTCACCTTAGTCCCAATGTTGGAACATATACAATCAACAGGCTACGTGCAGGAAAACTCTAACTACACCGAGATCTGTGCTGTGGGTGGAAAAAGCCACGGGTCCATCCGGGAGCTCCCTCCACGAATCCCGACCCCCGGTCCTCCACCCACTGCTCACTGCCCACCACTCCGGGCCCCCGTGTTCCCTCCCGCCCCCGCCGCGGCCTGAGCCGTCCCAGCGGCCCGCCCGAGGATACGGTTGATGTAGTTCTCCAAGGCAGACGTCATGCTGCTGGGCCCGGAGGTTCCGGGAATCTGAGAGGAATCAGCAACAAGGAGACAAAACACCGCCCGCTAGAAACACGTACAGATTCGCGCCCGCTGGCGAACGCAAATATCGCGAGACTCTGAGGCCTCAGCGGTGACGAATCAGTAAGAGAAAGGAGTCGGACAAACAGGAAACGGGGCGGTGCTGACTAGTGGGCATGCGCAGCGTGTTTCCGCTGGGCTTCCGGGTGGCGATCGGAAGGGGAGACAAAGGCGGGGACAGGCGGAAGTGTAGAGTTGTCACCGAAGGCGGACTGGAAGGAGACACTGGAGGGTTCTACCGGACGGGAAGGCACTGTGGTAGTTACTAAAGGTAGTGCGGAAAGACTCTTTCTGCCGGAAGACACACGAGATGAAGATGTTTCCATTGGCTAGAGTAGGAGAGAGATTCTTTGTTCTCATAGGCAATGTAGATGCAGGGTGCAAGGAGCTCTAGATTTCTCCAGCATGAGCCAAAAAAGTTTAAAAAGCCAAATAGCCCAGTACAAAGGGAGCATTTTGTAGCTCCACGATGTACATTTTCGGAGAAAACAACTGTATGAAAATATTTGTGTATTCTGAATTTGGCTCTTCGTGTCCTTAAACGAGCTTTTTTAAAAAACGAAAGCCAAATAGCTGAAGGTGCAGGAGCCTGCCTTAAGAAATAGATTTCATCGAAGTCTCGGGACTTAGCTTTCCTCAGGGTGAAGTTCAATAAATAAAGGCTACAGCCCCACTGTGAAGGGACTAATTGGAGAAAAGTGTAAACTAAGCACCGGGTTTGATTCTGATTCTGTCCCTCATTGCTGTCACTATTTTATGTCACTTCAACTCTGGACTTGAGTTTACTTAGTTCCTGCTACAGAACTATTATTTTTCACATGTCTTGGTAAAAATAGGACTGACATTCTCCCTCATGCCTCGTGTGTGTGTGTGTGTGTGTGTGTGTGTGTGTGTGTGTGTGTGTGTGTGTGCAACTCACACTATGCAAGTCTTCCAAAGTCCTGTACCAATAAGTTATACCTCCAACCTCCCCCTACCCTGTCTGCTCCAATAATGTTTTATTTATTTATTTAATGGTGCTTTCACTTCAAAACTGGTTGTTAGGAATCTGCACAACTAATTATGGAAAAAAGCAATATTTCTTTTTGTTGTGGGTTTTAAAATCTTTCTTAGCTGAAGAATTATGGCTTTGGAGTGATTGAACTAGCTGTGCTTTGCTTTTAGTTAGAAACAGTGACAGTAATTACATCATCAAACTGTTGGGGAGCTAAAAGAATTCCTTTAAAGCTTGCCATACAAATTATACCTATTATAATTCAAGAAAATAGACTGCATCATAAAAAAAAAAAGTTTTGTCACCCCGAAGCTTATTCTAACATTGTGTGTATTGTTATATTTTCTAATGGGACTAAAGGAATGGCACACATTTTAAGTGCTTTAAGAAAGGATGAGATGGCATGTGTAAAAGTATTGGGAAGTTTTGTTTTGAAGATAAGATTTAAATTAGAGCTTGAGGAAAAAGTAAATACACTTCAGGGAAATGGACCGGAACTAAAGCTAATCTATCATGAGTCTCAGTATGAGTTCCTGAATCATAGCAGTAGTAGGAAGGATAAAAAAAAAAAAAAAAAAAAAAAAAAAAAAAAAAAAAGGTGTGATCAAGAGACAGGAATAGAAAGAAGAAATGGTGTATATGACAATTTATGGGTGGTATGGTAATAGCAGTTGGTGAAACAGGAGGATAGAAACAGTATGAAATAGGACTGTTAAAGTAATCTATCCAGTTCACCTGTAGAAATGAGTTAGTCAACAATATATAACCAATAGTTTTAAATTTTATTGTTAGCATATATGCACTGTGTGCATGTGTATACCTGTATGATTAGGCCATAGTACAGGTGCAGACGTCACAAGATAACTTTCAGAAGTCAATTCTCAGTTTTCATCCAAGGAGCCCAGGAATCAAGCTCATTATCAAATTACACAGCAAACGGTTTTACCTGGGGGAACTGTGCTGGAGCCTGTTGGCACCAAGGTGAACAGTTCCTGAGTGGGGAGTGAGGATGATTATAGGAGAGGTAGAAAAAAGACGCAGCAACAATAGAGAGAGATTTTTGAGGACTGCCAGTGAGCACTGCAGCAGCCTCGAGGTTATTTTTCATAGCCTTTTTATATCCCACAGTACCATAGGAAACAAAACCAGCAAGCTAACAAACTATCACTGAAATATACACAGGACAGCTGTTCTTATCCAGAGGCCTCCCTGTTCCTTCCACCAAGGTCAACAATGTTCAGCCCCTGGCCTTGAGCCTCAAGTGTACTTCGTCCTATCCTTCTATGCCTCAGCAGGCCAGCAAATCTGTCAACAGACCCTGACCCTTGACTGGGCTTGGCAGGTGGACATTCTCTGTCTCTGTCTCCCTCCCTCCCTCTCTCCCTCCCTCCCTCCCTCCCTCCCTCTCTCCCTCCCTCCCTCCCTCCCTCCCTCCCTCCCTCCCTTTCATTTTTGCTTTCTCTGCTTCAAAGAAGTAGACAAATGGCTCCCAATAGGGAGCTATCCCCTGAACCTCTACCCTGTGTTTTCGGCTGGTTTCTTGGCTTTGTCTTCATGTGACATTTTGTTACTGTCAGAGCTGTTCTCTGATTGCAAACAGTTGAGTTCCATTGGACTACACTGCCATTTACATTGCTGCCCATGAAAGGTACTCCATAATGTGATTTAGACAAAGAGTGCTTTGTAACCAAGGGAACTTAGAAAGGTGCACTTCTGTCCTTAACCTCGGATTGCCTGTTACGACAGTTCCAAAGTGGGAGAGACAGACTTAACACTCGCCTCTTTCTGGTGTATTTTGTCGATTTCAGAGTTATTTATTGTTATATGAGAGTTGGCAAACTACAGTACTTAGCCAGACTTTTTGGTAGACACATTTTGCTGCTACACAGCCACAGACATGAATACTTATACTATCTGTGACTGCTTTAGGACTTCAGAAGCATAGCTAAGTAATTTCAAGAGGCACAGTAAACATAAAATATGTACTAACTGGCATAAGGCAGAAAATTTGAAGATCTCACTTGTGATCAACAAATGAAATTTCTTAAGCTTTTGTGGCTGTATTACCAAATCCATTGCTCTGATCTACCTTGCTGCTCACTTCTAACCATTTGATATAGAATTCTCCCATTCTTTTGAACCTAACATCTTGTACCAAGTTTGAATAAAAGCATCAAACTAGACTTTGCAAAAATGACTGTGTTAATTCCTCCATTATGAATTGAAACAAATTCTTAGCAGACTTTTAAAACATGCATAAGTAATTCCAAATAAAGATAGCTATTTGTAGATATTATTAATCTTAGCTCAGCCTGTGTTTCTCTGGAACTACAAGTTTGGGTAAAAAAAAAAAAGGCTTAATGTATCAAGCATCCATTTTTTGTGGGTTTCCTGGCAATAAAAGTCTTAGGTTGTGCTTAACACTACTCCGAACTTTCAGTTGGGTTTTAGTGGTTTAGTATTGGAAAACCCCAGGACCTACAGACAACCTACTCTATTTCATATACCAATCTAGCAACAATAAGTTCATAAAATGACTTTAGACTACAGAAGAGAATCCATTCAGAAGTTCTTGGTGCGATCAGAGTCGCAACTTTGTATTTGTCCTTGTAGGTCTGTCTTTCTTTAGGAGCTAGACTTGTTTTCAAGTGACTGTTTACCACATGACATTAACAGACCACACTGACCCTAAAAGTTTTAGAGCAAAGACACTTCATTCATGGGAGTCCTTAACATATTGTTCTTTCTTTTTGTCTGAGAAATGGCAAATGCCCTTGTCTTAGGTTCAAGAATCTCAATAGAGTTTAACTTAGGAGTAAGGGTCCATCTACCCAAACCACAGGACTGCTTTAAACAGGTGAATGTGTGAGGTTTTTTTTTTTTTTTTTTTTTTTTTTTTTTTTGGTTCTTTTTTTCGGAGCTGGGGACCGAACCCAGGGCCTTGTGCTTGCTAGGCAAGCGCTCTACCACTGAGCTAAATCCCTAACCCCGGAATGTGTGAGTTTTAAAGAAAATCAATATCCTTTGAGTTGAAAATAAAAGAAAGCATGCTGAGGAAACAACAAATATCTACCCTTTGCTGACTAGTATTTTGTCACCTTGACACAAGATAAAGTGATCTGGGGGCTGGAGGGGTCTTTTAAGGAAATCCTTCCATAAAATGAAGCTACAGGCAAGGCTATAGGGCATTTTCCTAACTAGTTGTTGAGGTAGAAGTGCCCCACCCATTGTGGGAGGTTCCATCCCTGGGCTGGTGGTCCTGGGTTTTATAAGAAAACAAACTGGGCAAGCCATGGGAGCAAACCAGGTAGCAGCACTCCTCTATGGCCTCTGCATCACCTCCTGCCTCCATACACAAGAGACCTGTTCTTACCCAGATTCCTCCAGGTTCCTGCCCTGCTTGAGTTCCTGCCCTGACTTCTTTTGATGGAACTATGAGTGAAATAAACCTTTTCCTCCTCAGTTTACTATTTTGGTCATGATGTTTTATAACAACAATAGTAACCCTAGCTAGGACAGAACTTGGTACTAGGGTAGTGGGGGGCATTTCTGTGACAGACCTGACTATATTGCTTTGAGGAGGATTGTAGAAGGACTTCGGAACTTTGGATTAGGAACAGCCAACGAGTTTTGAAAACTCAGCAAGCTGTTCTGTAGGAGCTTGGAAGATAAGAATGTTACCTTCCTAAAGCAGTGCAGAAGATGGCAGCCTAGCTTGTGAAGTTTCAGAGGGAAGCAAGGACTGTGTCAGACCTTTGGTGTGAAGATTCTGCAGGGTCTGCTCAGTGGGTGCTGAAGAATCAGCTGTGAGTAACACAAGACCAGAGTTACTGAATGAAATGTTTCCTCGGGTCAGTTCACAGAAGAGGTGTTTCAGAAGCAGCGAAACCTATACCTCATGCTGACACCAGACTTGGTACTGGTTTGGAAGGCACGAAGGGGTCATGGAGAGCAGTGGTGGCTTGCACTGTTTGGCGTACAACGTATTAAAATCCCTGAAGAAAGTCTAGGGGAGACTATTGGTGAAAATGCAACCCAGGGACAGCAAGAGACTCCAATATTTTGAAGATGCCAGTACCCATGAGATGACCACCAAGAACAGCAGCAGGGTAGTGCAACCAGCCAAGGCTACAAGACAGTCTGTGTGTGCTTCAGAGAACCAAACAATAGAAGCAGCCCAAGCCCCTTGCAGGGGTGTAGAAGATTATGAGTGAATGCCAGATAATTGGGTTTTAACCTATTTATTCTTTGGGAGTTTGATTTCTTTTTGTTCAGACTGTGACTATGCCCTGACTCTTCCTTTTGAAGTAAGAAAGTATATTTTATTATATAGGCACTCACCCTTGAAAGACTTTGGATTTTAATACTTTATACTTTTAAAAGAGACTTAATTTTTAAATTATTTTTGGGTTTTTTTTGTACATTGGTGTTTTGCATGCATATATAACTATGAGGGGTTTGAATCCCCTAGAACAAAAGTTACAGACAGTTGTGAACGGCCATGTGGGTGCTAGGAATTGAACCCAGGTCCTCGAGAAGAGCAGCCGGTGCTCATAATCACTGAGTCATCCCTCCAGCCCCAGAGATTTAATTTTTAAAGTGTTTGAATTTATGACTGTGGGACTTTTACATTTGAGTTTTATTGACTATTTGAATATTTATATTGCAATGTCTATATTATTATGCAATCTTGAAAATGAACAAGAAAGGAAAGATTGCGGCTTAACAGTGATTTGTTTCTGTGTCACATCAAAAAGAGATTGATCGTGCTGAATAGTTTTATGTCAACTTAACACAAGCTAAAGGTTTCTGAGAGGAGCGAACTTCAGTTAAGAAAATGCTTCTATAAGACCAGTGTTGGGCAAGCCTCCAGGGCATTTTCTTCATTAATGATGGATGGAGGAGGGCCCGCCCATTCTGTTAACCGTTGGCTGATTTTCCTGTATTTTATAAGAAAGCATGCTGAGCAAGCCAGAAAGAAGCACTCCTCCATGGCTTCTGCAGCAGTTCTTGCTTTGCAGGTTCCTGTTCTGTTTGAGTCCCTGCCTTGGCACCCTTTGATGATGAAAACTGGTGTGGAAGTAGAAACCAGATTAAACCCTTGGACCCTCCAAGTTGCTTTTGGCCTGAACTAGGACAAGGTCTAAGATTAAGATAGTTAAGTAGCTGGCCAATTAATCTGTACGGGGTTGAATCATATTCACTGTACATGTGTACATACATGTATCCATAGTTCCTACATGCTAAATATTAACTCTGGTTGAAGTTTTCTACAAAACACAAACCTAGCTATAGTCTTGAAATGAAAATGCACTGCTGTATATCATATCTTTCTAGCCTTTTAGTGGGAAGCGCTAAGGTCTTGTCATTCAGAATATACTGTCTACCCATGGAGATTCAACCCCACAAACTTTCTGAATGTGAGAATTAGCTAGAGTCACTGCTGACTCAGTGCACAGAGAAGCTTCCTTCAGTACCTAGTGTATCATCAGCTCACCAAACTTTCAAAGAGCTTCTGAAAGAAGAGCCTTTATCCCACTCCCTGTGAACACTTTAATTCCCTATCATTTATCTTTGAGCTTACTTTCAACCACTCCCTTGTCTTACAGTGCTATAGATTGCATTGAATGAACTGTACAAAATAAACACTGATTTAGGTACAAAAGATCTATACCCTTTTATGTATGAAAAATGTTTGTTTTTTTGTTTTTTTTTTTTTTTTAGGTCCTACACTTTTTTTTTTATTAACTTGAGTATTTCTTATATACATTTCGAGTGTTATCCCCTTTCCCGGTATCCAGGCAAACATCCCCTTCCCCCCTCCCCTTCCTTATGTGTGTTCCCCTCCCAGCCCTCCCCCCATTGCCGCCCTCCCCCCACCAGTCTAGTTCACTGGGGATTCAGTCTTAGCAGGACCCAGGGCTTCCCCTTCCACTGGTGCTCTTACTAGGATATTCATTGCTACCTATGAGGTCAGAGTCCAGGGTCAGTCCATGTATAGTCTTTAGGTAGTGGCTTAGTCCCTGGAAGCTCTGGTTGCTTGGCATTGTTGTACATATGGGGTCTCGAGCCCCTTCAAGCTCTTCCAGTTCTTTCTCTGATTCCTTCAACGGGGGTCCTATTCTCAGTTCAGTGGTTTGCTGCTGGCATTCGCCTCTGTATTTGCTGTATTCTGGCTGTGTCTCTCAGGAGCGATCTACTTACCACCTACACAGTGATTATGTATGTGCTTTAATGATAGTCTTTGTGTGCATCCTCGGAACTCATTGATGTGCAAGACAGGTTATTTACATGAAAATTGGTCTCATTTAAAAGAAATTATTCTAAGGAACATTGTGTATGAATTATTGGTATATTCTATAGCCTTTTTTTTTTTTTCAAATATTGAGCTGTCACCCTTCTCAGGCTTTGTTAAATCAGAGCAGTTCTGATGATAGGATAAGCTAATATTTTTACAGTCTCTCAATATAAGAGTAGGATTACAGATTTGTGTTAAAATTTTCATGAGAAGAAATAAAAATAGTATGTTGTATTTTATTGCCCATGATAATAAATGTGATGAGTATTCACTATAGTGATACTGAAACAAATCATAAAAATATGACTTCAGCTAGGCATGATGGTAAATTTCTGAGTTTGAAACTAACCTATTCTATATAGTGAAATGTCAGGCCAACTCACCTATACATAAGGCCTACTCTCAAAAAAGATAAAAATACTTCACCTGTTATCTTTGTGGTTTTGTAAACATGTTTTTCTTTGCAAACTGATGACTTTATTGGTCAGGATCATGAAGAAAGGTTACATATAGGGGTGTGAGTGGTGTAACAATAGCCTTATCACCAGAAAAATCCCACCCTAGGCTGAGTTATATCTGTCCATGGATCATAGGTTCTCTTGTGATTACTTTTGAGGACAAGGATATGTTGGGGTAGTACTAATGTTCAAGGTATCTTTCAAAACTTAAGTAAAGAAACTTTATTTAGAGAAGAAATTTAATAAATAATGAAATTGTATTTATTGTCAGAAATAGTAAAAATAGTAAAAATAATGAACATTGATTATGACTAATTTAAAGGCTATTAACTTCATCTTTTAGCATGTACTTATGATCTTATAATGCAAATGAAAAGTTATCATCTGCATAAAAGGGAGCACAGGAGTCCTTACAGTTGAGCATTGGTGTTGGTAGAACATGAAGGGCAGAGAAACATCGTCATTTTCACATTTCTATTTGTTCCTATGGCAGAAAGTATTAGCATTTGAAAGACATGGCAATATGTTTCAGTACTGTGTGAAGAAATGAAGATATAGGAGGAATTTTGTAAGAAAGTGCCTTGGTCTTTGGAGAAATGCCCTGTTAGGCAGATTCAAGAAGCTACTTGACCAAAATATCAACCATTCAAAGTTTGTCATGTCAAGGTCAGCTGGTGTCTTAGAGTTTTACTGCTGTGAACAGATACTGTGACCAAGGCAACTCTTAAAAAGTTTATCTGAGACTGGCTTGTAGATTCAGAGATTCAGTCCATTATTATCAATGTGTGAGCATGGCAGCATCCAGGCAGATGTGGGGCTGGAGGAGCTGAGAGTTCTACATCTTCATACAAAGGCAGACAGTAGAAGACTGGCTTTCAGACAGCTAGGACCAGGGTCTTATAGCCCAAGCCCACAGTGACACACCTACTCAAATAAGCCACACCTACTCCAACAAGGCCACACTTCCAAATAGTGACACTCCCTTGGCCAAACATACTCAAACCATCACAGATGGCATTAAACATTCCTTTGAAGTAAGTTTATTTTCAGCCTTGGTCACCAAATGCCATAGCAATAATTGGGATCACTTGTCATACTGTTGAGTCTAGATGGTTTGGCAATCAAACTCTTTATCAAAATAAGTACCTTACATACCAACATTGTGATCTCCGTTGATTAATGAAATAGAGTTCTAAAGTTCTTGATTTTGTTCACACTGATGAGTTTGTTTCTAAGTGTGACAAATTGGACAGACTCCAGATCTGATAGCTTCAGGGAGATGCACACCACTTCTCTTGAATCAGTTTCAGGCAATACACCTGAAAATTCTGTGGCTTACGTCTCTCAATTTTGATAACACTCTCACTTAATATTACTTATTGTGCTTTAATCTAAAGTCTTAAATAATGCTTTATGTCATATTAAAATAATTTGTACTTTCCCTTAAAGAAAAGGATTTTTGCTTAAGTCATTTAGTTTTGCTAATATGAAGATTCAAGATTTCTTTTGAGACAGAGCTCACAATATAGTTTAGGTCTGCCTTTAATTCAACATCAATAACCCTGAATTAGGCTCCCAGATGCAAGATTGTAGATGTAAAGCATCATAGCCAGCTGAAAACTCAATTTTGAAGAAGAAAAAAAGTGCAGTTATTTGAGTGCCTACCTAGATTGAGATTAAAGTGTCCAATATTTCTTATTTAGACTAGCTGTATGTATCTATTTTAGTCATCTCAATGTAACAAAATATTTAAGACAAACAACTAAAAAAAGAATAGACTTCTTTTGTCTGACACTTTCAAACGTTTCAGCCTACTGTAACTTGGCCATGTTACTTTATGCCTGAGGCAGCATAATTCTTAAAGACAGAAACACCTTTTAAGACAGGCTGCTCACCATATTGGCACCAGAAAACAGGGAAAGAGAGTGAGACGATCTCCTTCATAAGCCACTTCCCTGACAAAACATCCTTTCCACTGGATCTCACTTCCTATAAGCTGATCATCTCCAAATTGCTCCACATGATTCTTTGGGGGGCGTTCAACACTCAAAAGCTAACGCCCTCTTCATTTTCATCCACTGTCAACATTCTTGAATGAGCCATTTGCTGTCACTGCATTGCTTCTTTGATGCCAAGTTCTTTCTCCCCACTCCACCCCCAACCATCTGCTTCCCATTAATATGCCGAAACTTTCCCCAAGTTTCTTACTGATGACAGACAGTTGCTTACTTCTCATTCTGACTTGTGGTGCTGGATGGAGCGTTTTGGGTTCTGCTTTAAAAGATACAGTCTACTTGCTCTAGTGACTAATAGGACCAGTGTGTTTTCATTCTGCTCCTGACAGTTTATACCCCTGTGTTTAGTGACATCTACCTATAGCCGCTTTTCACCACCACCAACCCTACCACCACCACCAACAACAACAACAATAACAACGCTAACTCCTTTTCTCCCTACTACTGCTGCTATGAAGTTTTGTCGCCATTTCTACATTACTATACCTATGTGCAATACAGAGTCCCTTCATTGTAAATATTTCATAGACACATTATTGCTTTTTACATTCACCGCTTTGTGTTTGGGGAAAATAGTTGATGTACCTAGATCAATTAATGAAGCACATGCATATGTCTCACAATTACTGGGCTAAGAGTAAGTGCATAACATTCTGGAAAGTTATTTTCCACTTTATTCCCACAGTTCACGCTTGAGAACATTATTCTCCTCATCAGTAAAAATGGGATATATGATTATTTTATTATTTTCCATCTTTTTTCTCTTATAATTTTTTTCACTTCTAACACTGCTAATTGTTGATGAATCTGATTTCTCCCTAGCACAGTTATTCTTCACCTGCTGCTAAAATTCTCTCCTTAAGTCAGCTGGCAAGTCTATCTACAGAGAGATGGTAGATGTTTTCGGCTCTCTTAGCCAAGTGACCTCTGTGGCAACCTTTAATTTTGCCTTTGAATTGGGTAACTTTTCACCAACGGCACTTGAAGGAATGGATCTGTATACATTCTCACAAAAATTTACAAAACAAATCAATGAGTCAGACCCTCTGCTTCACAACATAAACTACATCACGTGTCTTCCTACCAAAGCCTCTATCTTTTCTATGCATCATAATATTTATGTGCCATTCTTCAGAATCATACATCAATCTGAATTTATCACTTGTGGTTCAAATACAGAGATTATAATCTGTATTTTGACTTGTTCTGTACAGCCCTAAGTAATAGATACAAATCACAACTTACTGTATATTTTTATAAGAGCTTTCACTAATATTTGGATAAAGGACACAAAAACCTTTTCAGGGTTTTTCTTTAAGGGAAAGTACAAATTATTTTAATATGACATAAAGCATTATTTAAGACTTTAGATTAAAGCACAATAAGTAATATTAAGTGAGAGTGTTATCAAAATTGAGAGACGTAAGCCACAGAATTTTCAGGTGTATTGCCTGAAACTGATTCAAGAGAAGTGGTGTGCATCTCCCTGAAGCTATCAGATCTGGAGTCTGTCCAATTTGTCACACTTAGAAACAAACTCATCAGTGTGAACAAAATCAAGAACTTTAGAACTCTATTTCATACAAACAAAGCATTCTAGAAGTATTTGTTAAAAGGTTTACATTTACTGACAAAGGGGTATAAATTAAATGGCGATTCTTGCTTTGTTAAATTGGCAATTTGCATCGTGATAATAGGCAAACCTGGTCCCTGTCTTAATTAATGTTATTTGAGCACTTTGCATAGAAATGAATATATGGTTCTTTTTTTCCCACAGTAATTGGGATCAAGTAGTTTAGTCATCTGTACAGGAAAATTTGGTTACAGATATTAAAACCTGTGATCCACAAGTCTTTTTCCAGGAACAGATTATGAACATAAGGAAAATGCTATGAAAAAAATGTGATGATTTCTATGTGGGGCATTAATTTCAGAATATTAATTATTTGTTTTAATATACCAAATGGTTGTCCAATGATAACAGACTGTTTCTGAACTACAAGTTGGGATTTTTTTTCTGTCGTCGTTATTTTTGAAGATTTTTTTATGTATGAGTATTCTGTATGCATGTATGCCTGAATAACAGAAGAGAACAGGAGATCCTATTGTAGATGGTTGTGAGCCACCATGTGGTTGCTAAGAATTGAACTTAGGACCACTGGAAGGGCAACCACTGCTCTCTAGACCCAAAGTATAAGTGTTAATAATGATGTAGAAAACTATTACTTATTCCAGACTTTCAGAGTTTCTTTAACATTGAATTATCAATATAATTCAATGAATAAAAGATAGTTTCCCTAAGATTGGTAATAAGAGATATCTGTGGACACCACAGTATTCAACATTGTGGTTGAGTTCCTGGTTAACTAGCTAACTGGGGTGGAATAAAGCATAGAAATGATTAGAAATAAAGAATTACATATGTGCTGGCTAGTTTTGTGTTGACATGACACTTGCTAGGATTAGTAGAAAGGACAGAACCTTCTTTAAGAAAAAAATCTCCTGTGGTTATTTTTCCCCCTTTTAAGAAGGAGTGGGAGCATCTGCATTTTGGTCATCCTTCTTCTTGAGCTTCTTGTGGTCTGTGGATTGCATCTTGGGTAGTTCTAACTTTTGGGCGAATATCCACTTATCAATGAGTGCATACTAAGTGTGTTTTTCTGTGATTGGGTTACCTCACTCAGGATATTTTCTAGAATAGGAGGGGATATGGAAGCAAAGTTTAGAGCAGTGACTGAAGGAATGGCCATTCAGAGCCTGTCCCACATGTGGCCCATATATATACAGCCACCAAAACTGGATAAGATTGATGAAGCTAAAAAATGCATGCTGTAAGGGACCAGATATAGATCTCTCCTGAGAGACACATCCAGAGCATGTCCAATACAAAGGTCAATGCTAGCCGCAAACTACCGAACTGAGAATAGGACCCCCTTGGGGGGAATTAAAGGAAGGATTAAAAGAGTAGAAGGAGCTTGCAACCCCATGCCAACCAACCAGAGCTTCCAGGGACTAAACCACTACCAAAAGACTATACATGGACTGACCCAGAGCTCCAACTGCATATGTAGCAGAGAATAGCCTTGTTGGGGCACCAGTGGAAGGGGAAGCCCTTGGTCCTGCCATGGTTGGACCCCCAGTTCAATGGGGGAGGGACAGTAAGGGGGATGGATGGGGGAGGGAAAAGGAGTGGGGGCTTATGGACAGGAAACCCAGAAAGGGAATAACATTTGAAATGTAAGTAAAGAACTATATCTAATAAAAAAATGGAAAAAAGACAAAAGAAAAAGTCTCCATAAGATTTGGTTGTAACACGTTTCTTTAAATTAATGATTGATATATGGAGGGCCCAGCCCATTGTGGGTGGTGCCATCCCTGGACTGGTAGTCTTGGGTTCTATAAGAATGTAGGCAGTATAAGCCACGAGAAGCAAGCCAGTAAGCAGCACTCTGCCATGGTCTCTGCATCAGTTCCTACTTCTAGGTTCCCGCCCTGTTTGAGTTCCTATCCTGATTTCCTTCAGTGATGAAAACTGATATTGAAGTATGAGTCAAATCCTTTCCTCCCCAAGTTGCCTTGGGTCATGATATTTCATCACAATAATAGTAATCCTAACTAAGACATACAAGTACTCTAATATTGTAATGACTATGATTATAAAGAACCCAAAGAAAGTCATAAACTACTGGAGTTAAGTTGAATTAGCAAATTCAACATATGAAAATTAATTTGGTTTCTGTATGTCATCAACAAAAACTACAAAACAAACGAAATATTGTTAGTGTTATTAGTAATAAACTAAAACAGTTCATTGCTTAATTTAAGATAAAGAACACTGGTAATATATTATTAGCAACTGGAGCCACAAGGTGAGTAATATATTAGAATTTTCTGTAGTATTTCCAACATTTTGTACCTCTAAAATGTTTTCACACTAAAAACTTTATTAAAGTAAGACCTTAAAATAAAAAAGCAATACCACTAACAACAATCAAAAATGTTAGGAGTGATGCCCTTAAAACCCTCCATTATTGATGTTAATAATTAGAATTAAGTACAACTCGGTTCATGGAAAATCCCCAGCCAGCTGCAGAAGACTAATACAAATCTGGTGGTCAGGATGAATAATGATATGACAAAGTTGTGGTCTTGCTGAGAAATGCATCTGAGGTCAAGATGCCCAATGTGATGACCTGTAACCTTTCTGAGAAACCAACATCCTGCTGACATCTGCTGACCACACGAATACTGTGTCCTTGGCCTGCGTAAAGGTTTCCCACTTACCCCCTCTCTCTGATACCTGTTATGGTATAAATTCAGCCTTGGGAAAAAATGAAATTGTCACCTTGATCAGACTCTTGTCTTGGCGTCCTTCTTCACGTCTCTTGTCCCCCATTCTCTTCCAGGTACCCGCAGCAGCCTCATTAACACAAAAGCACCACAAAGACTCTCAATGGTTTCTGCTCCAAGCTCCTGCCTTGATTCCTACTGTCACCTCTGTAAATGATGAACTTTGACCTAGATGTGAAAAAATAAATAAGAATCCTTTGCCTCTCAGGTTGGTTTTGAAATAGCAGTTGTTTCTGTTTGTTCTTCAACTACTTTTTTTATTTTTTTATTTTTTCTTTTATTGTATATTATTTTTTATTTACATTTTAAATATCCCCTTTCCCAGTTTCTCCCTCCAGAAACCTGCTATCTCATCCCCCTCCCTGCCTTGCTTCTATGAGTGTGCTCCCTCTCCCACCCACCCACTCCCTCCCTACCTCCCTGCCTTGACATTACCCTGCACTGGGGCATTAAGCCTTCACAGGACCAAGGGCCTCTCCTCCTATTGATGACCAATAAGGTCATTCCCTGCTACATATGCGGATGGAGCCATAGGTCCATCCTGTGTACTCTTGCGATGGCGGTTTAGTCCCTGGAAGCTCTGGGGGTTCTGGTTGGTTGATATTGTTGTTCTTATGGGGTTTCAAACCCCTTCAGCTCCTTCAGTCTTTTCTCTAACTCTCCATTTCTCAGTTCAATGGTTGGCTGAGAGCATCTGCCTCTGTATTTGTTAGGCTCTGGCAGAGCCTCTCAGGAGACAGCTATATCAGGCTCCTGTCAGCATACAGTTCTTGTCATCCATAGTACTGTCTGGTTTTAGTGTCTGTATATGAGATGGATCTTCAGGTAGGACAGTCTCTGGATGGCCTTTTCTTCAGTGTCTGCTCCACCCTTGGTCTCCATATTTCCTCTTCCGAGTATTTTTTCCCCTTCTAAGAAGATCTGAGCATCCACACTTTGATCTTCCTTCTTCTTGAGCTCCAACATATAACAAGGACACTTGCTCCACTATGTTCTTAGCAGCCTTATTTATAATAGCCAGAAGCTGGAAAGAACCCAGATGTCCTTCAACAGGGGAATGGATAAAAATATAAGATACATTAAACTACTTTCTTAATAACCGATCTAGTCTTGTGATTGCAGCAGCATTGGGGATGTGACTATTCATGTTGTTTTAGTACACAAGACATAGTGAGAAGGGTAGGCTGATTCCATGACAGGCTATAAATTGGCAGTTATGGAGACTAGGCCTAAATCTATTTCCAAGAATTGGGCAAGTCCAGACAAGTCCAGGCCTCAGAAGCTGACCCACCACCTGGTTTGAGGCAAGGACAATGGGGCAGCAGCAGTTTCCAGAGTCCATCAGCTACTTCCTCAGCAACAGTTTCTAGTCTCCATGCTGGGTAATGCAATGTCCCTAGAGATGGAGTAAGATAAAGGCAACCTACCCTAGAATTCCCTAGTGTGTTTTAAATCAGGCCTGCAAGCTCACTTGGTTGTCTCTATCTTGGTAATCGAGAGAACCCAGTATGCTGAACTTCTGCAGAATAAAACACTCTTTGTGTTTACATATTATTTGAGTCCAGGGTATCATTCTTCAGCAAATCATGGACCCTTAGAATATCTCATTCACTGATGTGCTTGCACACGAAGGTGGGTCCAGTGAAGTTTGTCCTTGCAGTTTTATATACAGTTCATAAAACATTGTATGCTTCTGAGTAAGGTTATGTTCTCTGTTTTCTGTTTGTTATTGTATTCATTGTTTGTTGGGTTCTGTTTTGGTTTCGGTTCTTTTGATTTTTTTTTTTTGTCATTTTGTTTGACTTCCAAATCTAGGAATTTTAAAGTGTAGAGTATTTTGACTAAATGTATGTTTTATTAGTTCTTGTCCTAATTCCCATTACTGACAGCCATGTAAGGAAATACATTTGTGTAAAAAGCAGTTAAAAATACACAAGAAAATGATGGATACACTATAAAAGTATCCTGGAGATGTATAAATTACTGGAGCCAGCTGTGCTTTAAACCCATTTCTTTCATTTGTTATTTTGTACAGATGTTTTCTGTAGGAACCTTATTCTGCACTGTGTAGAATTATTACTGTATTATTTAAATGCTGATTTCTTTGTCCCTATTTCTAGTCAAAATCTGGGTATGACATTGTAATACTTATCCCAAGTATCTCCTGTTTTAAATTTGTGTATACCTTGCTCTTCATTTATTTTCTGACTTATCAACAGAAGTTTATGTCAGTGACTGGGCAGAAAACAGAATAGCCTGGGACAAGCCAGCAGAAGGAAGAGAAGAGGAGGAAGAAGAGGGAAAGGAGGTGGAGGATGAGGAGGTGGAGGATGAGGAGGAGGAGGTGGAGGAGGAGGAGTAGGAAGAGGGGGAGGAAGAGGATGAGGAAGAAGAGGGGGAAGAAGAGGAGGAGGAAGAGGAGGAGGAAGAGGATGAGGAGGAGGGGGAAGAAGAGGAGGAGGAAGAAGAGGAGGAGGAAGAGGAGGAGGAAGAGGGGGAAGAAGAGGAGGAGGAGGAAGAGGAGGAGGAAGAGGATGAGGAAGAGGGGGAAGAAGAGGAGGAGGAGGAAGAGGAGGAGGAAGAGGAGGAGGAGGAAGAGGAGGAGGAGGAAGAGGAGGAAAAGGAGGAGGAGGAAGAGGGGGAAGAAGAGGAGGAAGAGGAAGAGGAGGAGGAAGAGGATGAGGAAGAGGGGGAAGAAGAGGAGGAGGAGGAAGAGGAGGAGGAAGAGGAGGAGGAGGAAGAGGAGGAGGAGGAAGAGGAGGAAAAGGAGGAGGAGGAAGAGGGGGAAGAAGAGGAGGAAGAGGGAGAGGAGGAGGAAGAGGGGGAGGAAGAAGAGAGGGAAGAAGAGGAGGAGGAAGAGGAGGAAGAGGAGGAACAGGAGGAGGAAGAGGAGGAGGAACAGGAGGAACAGGAGGAGGAAGAGGAGGAGGAACAGGAGGAACAGGAGGAGGAAGAGGAGGAGGAAGAGGAGGAACAGGAGGAGGAAGAGGAGGAGGAAGAGGAGGAGGAAGAGTGGGAGGAGGAGGAAGAGGAGGAACAGGAGGAGGAAGAGGAGGAGAAAGAGGAGGAGGAAGAGTGGGAGGAGGAGGAAGAGGGGGAGGAGGAAGAGGGGGAAGAAGAGGAGTAGGAGGAAGAGGAGGAAGAGGAGGAGGAGGAAGAGGGGGAAGAAGAGGAGGAAGAGGAAGAGGAGGAGGAAGAGGGGGAGGAAGAAGAGAGGGAAGAAGAGGAGGAGGAAGAGGAGGAAGAGGATGAGGAAGAGGAGGAGGAAAAGGGGGAGGAGGAGGAAGAGGAGGAGGAGGAGAGATTTGCCATGAGGAATGGGTCCTGTAGACACTATGGGAGAACATAGCTGAAGATCAAAGAGTCAGAAAGATGGATGGAATGGAAGACCTTATCCCAAGAGCAGACTTTAGTGAAAGTAATAGATATGGATAGAGGTTAGCGGATGACAGTAGAATGAATCAAGCTGTGGTATGTCCAGATGACATAAATATCATCAGAATAGTAATTTTTTTTCAGAAGAGAAAAATGACAATTTGGAAGCAGCATTAAAAGAGAGCAAGAACTTGCACTTAACCTTAACCCTTACACTGATATCCTTGCAAGACCAGATAGATTTCAACAAGGCAAGGAGGTGAATGGGATATTTGAAGGAAAAGAGGGTGAAACAACTGACTGGATACAGGACACTAAATGGATTTGTTTGGGAAGGAGAGGGTATAATGTAAGGACCCGAAAGTTGCTGAAGAAAAACTCCAGACTCAGATAGTGTGCAAAGACAAAGAATGTTTATTCTGTAAAAACAACCAGCATGTGGGGGTCAACCATTCTTTGAAATAGTAACCCCAGACAAAGGCCTTCAGTGCTTCTTATAGGGAACCAGGAGAACTCTCTAGAAGGATTAGATAATCTAAAATTTCACTGGTGGGTGCTAGGGGGTCACAGGTGGTCAGTGGTTTGCATTCCTATGTCATGAATGTTTGACAGTAGGATGAAATGAGGCCATCCAGCACAGATAGTCGTTTTGAGTTAAGGTTTTTTGTTTTTTTGATTTTTTTTGGGTGATTATTCCCCAGGCTATTCTTTGGGAAAGGGTTTTATGATCCCTTTCTGGATTATATGGTCTGTCCCTGGAGTTGGTGTCTTATGGCCTAGTTTCTGGGGCTTATGGTCTGTTCCTGGAGTTGGTGCCTTACAGACTTTTTGTGAAATCAGGCCTGGTTCTTAACTGAAGACAGATGTGGTTTATTTTATCTTCTCAGTAGGAAACATGACAATGTATGGATTCAAAGTGACTTGGTGAAGTTGGGACTCTTAAAGTTTAAGGAAGTGTCCAGGGATATAAAGCATCATGGGCCTGGGTCTCATATCTCATGTGCTTGGGTGGTATATGCATTCTCAGTAGTGAAGCAACAGAATGGCCTAAAGACTGATCCTCTGAGAGTCGCTCTTTCAGCAGCTTCGAGTTCTGGAGTCATCTACAACCACTAGTTTCATTTACCTTGGATTAGTTGCCAAGTTTTTCAACACCTCAAATTCTGGATCTATGTAAGAAGGACCTGATTTAAATAATCTCTTTTGCGTCTTCAGATGTTTTAAATAGCAGAGAGGAAAAGAAAAATGGGGTCATTTGTGTCATCAGTAAAGTTTGAAGTACTAGAATCAAGCAAGCCTCTTTCACATCAGTGATGCATCCAGAGCTAATATTAGGAAGATCGAAGTATGTGCGAGTTCATACATCTGTTATATTTGGCATCAAAGCATATTAATGCCCTCCAAAAAACCAGAAAAGTGACAGAACAATGCAGAATGTTTTAGAGACACTTAGTTATGTCTTCCTGCTAAACCAAATACATTTTGTAACTCATAAATATGGATTAGTAGCAGATTTATGATGTATCAAATGCTAACTACTGAAGTTAAAATTAAATTGTAATCTTACTTCTCACCTCCCTGCCATTCATTTCCCCTGTCCTACAAGTGATATAAACTGTATTATTATTATTATATTAGTATTATAGCACTATAAGTAATAAATGAGTCACTTGAGTATATATAATTCCAAACGATGAAGACATTGAGGTACTGAGTTTCATTTAATCAACAATGAAAGAGTTTCTTCATAGCTTATAATTTTGTTATTATAACAGTATCCTATTAACCTACTTGGTTGAATTGATGGCTTAATTCAGTCATTGCTACAAGCATACTAATAGTTCAAAACTGATTATTTCGTTCCAAGCAGTGGATCAACTTTGGGCCAATAAGACAATTTTTTTTCTGCTACATGAAAAATGTATCTTTCTATTTCAGAGAGTTCTATAACTTGGAAGTACTTTTGAGGAATGGCTTAGGTCCAGAACTCTGAGGGAAAAGCAACAATGCTTGAGCTTAATATGCAAAGACACTGCATGGACTAAAGATGTGGGCGCCACATACTCAAAACACGTTGGAATAGCAATCGTCATATCTATAGCAATTCATTTTAGTCAACTTAGTGAAACTTAAAAGTTTGAACATTCCAGTCATTGTGAAATGTTTTATATATGTGGTTTAGAGTCTTCTTACCTAATGAAACTGAATATATACTTTTATATTTTTGTTTTTTGAGAAACATGGCATAGTAGCACGTTTCATCTGTGGTATTGTAGTTACTTCTGGGTAATTGGCCACTAGGTGGCAGGACTGTGATGTGAATAGAGGCCACAGTTTAAAAACCAATTTAAGAAATTCCTCCGTGTGCAGCTTAAAAGCACACATTGAGAACCTAGTATGTATTTTTCCCATGTGCTGAAGATCCAAGAAGAATATTTCATGATCTCAGTCACCAATGATAAGACAGTATTGAAACCAGAAGTGCTTCTTTTTATACAGTGTAAGAGGAAGTAATAGCCATTACCAGTCACTTCTTCATTTTAAAGCAAACTGAGAGTGTTATGATACCTTGAGATGATGTTGGTGATGCAAAGATGAGAGATTCTTATGCAGAAGTCTCAGAAGAGTTTGTCCTTTTCCTTAAATATATTATAAAGCAGAAGCTATAATTCTGTAGTAGAGCATAGTAGAATGTATGGGACCTTAAGTTCAATCTTTAGTACTGCCCTCACCACCTGCAAACTTTTAGTATTATAGACGAAGTGAGAATCTGAAGTGTGAAGTTCTAAAATACAACTAACACAAAGTCTCGTCTAACGTTAGTCCTAATCTATGGTTTCTCAAATCTGAGCAACTTCACCTCCAAAAGTACATTTGACAATGGCAAGGAGACATTTATCTTTATCATAACTGGATGAAAAGTGATACTATAGCCTGCAGGTAGAAGTCTGAAATACTGTAAAATAGCCCAGAATACATAGGCAGGAGAAGACTAGTAAAAGATCAGCATTTTGGAACAAGTTAGGACTGGACTGTGAAAGTTAAAGTTTCTATTTCAAGATTGGGAAGTAAAATCTGACTGATGTTTGAAAAGAGACAGTAAAGATACCTTGGGTGAAGTTTTGGGGCAAGCTTACACAACACTTGAATATATGTGACAGTTGGACCTAGAGGGAGAAAAACTTGATTTAGCCTTAAGAAACAAAGGCAAGAAAGCTGGGAATGGTAGTGAGCACCTGTAATCATAGCAGCTGAAAACTTGATGCAGGAGGATTGAGAGTTTGGAGAAGACTAGATCACAAGAAAGTCTCTCTCTCCTCTCTCTCTCTCTCTCTCTCTCTCTCTCTCTCTCTCTCTCTCTCTCTCTCTCTCTCTCTCTCCCCACCCCTCCCACACACAGACACAGATGCACACACAGTTGGAGGTTGCAATAAGTGGGGCACCACTGTATAACACAGAGGGATGAGGTTGGGTTCATCTTTCACATTTATCAGGTTTGCAATTTGTTGTACCTTATGGTTTCATTCCTCTAAAGTGGGAATTCAGGGCTGGAGAGGGAGTTCATCAGGTAAGAGCACATGCTGCTCTTCCAGGTGTCCTAATTCCTTTTCTATTGCTGGGAAGAGACTCCGTGACCAAGGCAGCTTATAAACGAAAATGTTTATTGGAGCTCATGATTCCAGCAGGTTACAGTTCATGACCACCATGGTGTGGATCACAGCAGCAGGCAGGCAGGCAGGCAGGCAGGCAGGCATAGCATTAGAGCATTAGCTGAGAACTTACCTCCTAATCCACAAGCATCATACAGAGCACTATGTGAGAATACCCACTGCTGGCAACACATTTCCTAGTCTTCCCAAACAGATTCATCAACTGGGGACCAATTATTCAAGCATACAGTCTTACGGGACCATTCTCATTAAGACCACAACATCAGAGTACCCACGTTTGGTTGCCAGCTCCCACCTTGGGTGGCTCTCAACCTCCTTTAACTCCAGCTCAAGGGAATCCAATGCTTTCTTATTGTTTCTAAGGGTGCTGCTCTCAGGTGGCATACATAAACACACACATATAGGAAAGTGTAAAATTTAAAAATTGAGCTTTTAAAAGGGGAAAATTGTTGAAAACATTCAGTATAAATGCCCAGAACATAAATGTGTCAATAATAATACTTACCATTGTTAAGATAATGTGAGACTGATAATTATATCTCAATACTTATGGTCATCATATGTTCACTTGGAAAATTGTAATCAAGGCACAATAGTACTACATAATGATGAAAACGAGCACCAAGAGGAGAGGGAATAACACACAACAAAACTTTCACAGGATACTAGTGGGTGAGTTATGGAAAGCCAAATGAGATTCATCAACACCTCAACCTTCCTGTATGGTGGGAAAGAGGCAGTTGGTTTTTCCATGAGTGAGTGAATACAGTGTAGGGAGTAGAGATTGTTTCTGTGATTAGTCAAATTCAACCTAGTTAAATCCAACTCTGCGCTGGTCCAGCCTCCGTATAGCTAAAGAAGATTCAGCTCAAAATGATAACAATGGTGACTGTTGTCTGCTGTCTCTTACCTTCATGATCATTTTGTCCTTCTGTAGGTACTCAGAGCCATTTTGTGGGGATGCTGATATCCTCCATCCACAGTGTCTGGCCTGATTGGCTCTATACTTTCTTAACTACCTCCCTTCTAATCCTTACCCCATTCATCCATAAACTACTCTTAGAACAAGGTGACTTATTTGCCTATCTCTTGACAAAATGAAAGTCTTTAGAGGAAAACATCTGTGGATTCTGTTGCCTTACCTACTTAGCTCCTGCCTCTGCATTCATTCTCTTCCTTACTTCCTGTTCCTTTGAATGAACTGGATCGAGCTATACTTAAGAGCCTTGGCTAACCTGCTGTTGGATTTCCATACTCTATCGGTCGTTATCTGATAATGATATGGCTCCAGAAATTCTCATCTCTTACATGAACCATTCCTGTCTTATAGAATTCCCCCTTCAGCACACTAGCTACAATTATTTCTCCCATGTTAAAAAGAAAAGTTTTACTCCTTTTGCTTCATCCTGCTTCAGATGTCTGAAATAAAACTTCTCAAAAGAATTCCCCGTATTGCTTAGTGTTTTCTCCACTACCTACTCAATGGATTTGGCATTTTAGAGCCACTAGATCATCAATGCAATTTGTTTTGTAATTCAGGAGTAACTTTCAAATCTCACCAGTGAACTATCAGTGGCAGTTAACATAGTCAATGATGTTTTCTTCTCTAAAAATTTCCATATGTGGTCTCCTAGATACCATGCTTTTCTTCTCCTTGTCCTCCTCATCCTCATCCTCTTCCTCCTTCTCCTCCTCCTGCTTCTTCTTCTCCTTCTCCTTCTTTCAACTGCCCCTTCTTAACCTCCTTTGGTTTGTCCTCCAAAACTGTCCTTTCTATTTATGTTGTTTAAGTGATATATCCAATTTCATAATTTTAAACACCTTATGCTTATGTCTACTCAGTTTATATGTTCAGCTTGATTCCAGCATAATGAAAAACATTCCTTACTGTTATCAGCTAAATATTTATAGCCATATCAAAATTAATGTGTCTAACAGACAATGAATTTCTTCAAATTCCCTTACCTCTACGAATAGATATACCATTCTTATGGTTGATCATGTCCCAGTTTTGTAATAATACTTAAGACTCGTGTCAGAGAATCATCCTGCTTGGGTTACTACTCTGCTCAGAACTCTTTTTTTTTTTTTGCAAAAAGAGGGACAAGGATTGAGCCTGAGGTATATTTGAAGATCTGTTGGGGACAGAGGTTGGTAAGTCAGCTACAAAACTCAGATGGGTGAAGCTCTCTCAACAGGTCTTGAGTTGATAGAACTGCTCCTAGACCATATTAGCAGTCACGGAAACAAAGCTTATTTCTTTGGGGGCTTATAAAGACCTGCTGTGACATCAAAGGTAGCACCTGATTATGGAATCAGATGACACTGGTACATGGTACCTAAGATTCATGTGGGCTCAGTTGTGGCACATCCCACTCTTTCCGAAGACTAGAGTTGACACTCAAGGCCTTCTCTGCAAAGGTGAGTATGACTGACAACACTCCATTGAGGCACTGGGATTTCTCCTGGGTTTTACCCTTGATTGGGCTAAAATCAATGGTCAGAGTCTTTATGTGGTCATTCTCTTGGGTGAAGGCTAGCAAGTGTTGATGTTGCATAGACAGACAAGCATCCCAGCTATTTCCCACACATGTTGATATAATTCTCAGGCTTTAGAAAAGAGAGGCAGGGCTAAGACAAAGCTCCTTTCATAAACTGCTGTGGAGCAAAGTCTGTCATGCTAGTTGCAATGATCCAACTGAGTGAGGCTTTGTCTGTGCCCTGGCACAAGCAAGGCAAACAGGAAACACAGCTGACAGAGCTAGAGATGATTTACAGAGGAACTCTCAGGTCCTCTGAAGAGATCCACCTTCTAGAAAGGCACATCTTCCTGCCAAACCACCCTTAAGCAGTACCAGGATGCTTCCTGGGTCCTTTGCTATATAATTTTGGTTGTAGGACTCAATATCAAATGTAATTATACACATGTTTTAGGTAAACGTAGTTTCCAGATGTGAACTACAGAGTGCCATGCAGTCAGTGAGTTTGCTACCTGGCTATGAATAAGCTCTTAGAATAAATGTCCTCAATCTTGAGCCACACTAGAATTTCACAACCTCTCTTGGTATTTGTAATGAAGAGACTGATCTGTAGATGGACATAATATTCTTGTTGAGGAGATAGAACTTACTGTTCTGCCACCTCACTGATCCCCCTCCCGCTTCTGTTTCTCTCCTCTCATTCTCTCTCATTAAGAATACATTTCCCAAGCCATCTTCAACTAATCTTAGTGTCTGGCTCTGCTTTGAATTCTATACCAAATCTGGCCAGTCTTTCTATTTTCATTACCTATTTTATTAGCTTTCTGAAGTAAGTTATTCTCTGCTGGCCTGGAGTTTTGCCACCATCTCTTGGCTGACTTTCCTGTATCTTCTTATCTCTTTTTTATAGTCCATTTCTAACATGGAAGCCAGAATAATTAGGCAGATTACATTCATTAAGTCTCTGCTCCAATTCTCCAATGTCTTCATTCTCAATCAGAATAAAAGTCCTGTAATCAAAAGATCTTATATGACCTACAGCCCCTTCAAATCTCACACCTCATCATTAACTACTGTGCTGGCTAGTTTTATTTCAACTTGACTCAAATAGAGGAAACCTCTACTGAGAAATCTTATGCCTCCATACAATCTGGCTGTAGGCTACCCTTTAGGGCAATGGTTCTCAACCGTCCTAATGCTATGACCTGTTAATACCGTTCCTCATATTGTGGGGACCACCAACCATAAAAGTATTACATTACTATTTTTCTATGGTTAAGAGTTGTAATGTAAATTTCTGATATGCAACCCCCGTGGATATCATAACAGATTGAGAACCACACTGCTTTGGGTCATTTTCTTAATTAGTTATTGATGTGGGAGGACCCAGTTATTGTGGCTATGGCTACTCCTGGGCTAGTGGTCCTGGTTTCTATAAGAAAGCACACTGAGCCATGTGAAGCAAGTCAGTAAGCAACACTCCTCCATGGTCCTTGCATCAGCTCCTGGTCTAGGCTCCTGGACCTCACTGCTTGGGTTCCTGGCCTCACTGCTAGATAATCTCTTTCCTCCACAAGTTGCTTTTGGTCATAGTTTTTGATCACAGGAATAAGAACCCTAACTAATACAAGTCGCTACCAGGAATGGCCTTTGCTCTGACAGACCTAACCCTGTTGCTTTTGAGAGGATTGTAGAAAGACTTTGTAACTTTGAAAAGTCATTGAGAGTTCAAAGCTTGGTGAGCTTTTCTGTGGGAGCTTGAAAGACAATGTTGACAGCTATGCAGATGATGGAGGCCTGGCTTGTGAAGTTGCAGAGGGAACTTTGAGACTCAATGATTCTGTTTGCTATTTTGAGTTGAGAATTATGGTTCTGGTCAATTGGTGCTGAAGAATCAGATGTGATTAACTAGATACCAGAACAACTAAAGGGAAACCTTTGTTTTCCTGAGATACTTGATGCTGTTCTGTTGCAACTGAGAAATTAGTGGTGATTAAGAAGAGACCAGCATCACTGAGATGAAATTTCAGCAATGTTTCCTCAGAATCAACACATAACACTGAATTCCAGAAGCAGCCAAGACACCTCAATGGACAGCTGAATGGGTTAATGATAGTCACTCAGGTGGCACTGGTTTTGAAAACATGAAAGGCTCAAGAAAAGCAACGGAGGGGAGGGAGAGCTAAACCTTCAGAGAGGCAGACACGCCTGGGAAACCAGAAGAGACTGCACTCTGCACACATCTCTGACGCCAGAGGAAAACACCAAACGCCATCTGGAACCCTGGTGCATGGAAGCTCCCGGAAAGGGCGGCACAGATCTTCCTGGTTGCTGCCACCGCAGAGAGCTCGTAGGCAGCACCCCACGAGGAAACTTGAGCCTCGGGACCACAGGTAAGACCAACTTTTCTGCTGCAAGTGACCTGCCTGGTGACCTCAACACAGGCCCACAGGAACAGCTGAAGACCTGTAGATAGGAAAAACTACACGCCTGAAAGCAGAACACTCTGTCCCCATAACTGGCTGAAAGAAAAGAGGAAAACAGGTCTACAGCACTCCTGACACACAGGCTTATAGGACAGTCTAGCCACTGTCAGAAATAGCAGAACAAAGTAACACTAGAGATAATCTGATGGTGAGAGGCAAGCGCAGGAACCCAAGCAACAGAAACCAAGACTACATGGCATCATCGGAGCCCAATTCTCCGACCAAAGCAAACACGGAATATCCAAACACACCAGGAAAGCAAGATCTAGTTTCAAAATCATATTTGATCATGATGCTGGAGGACTTCAAGAAAGACGTGAAGAACTCCCTTAGAGAACAAGTAGAAGCCTACAGAGAGGAATCGCAAAAATCCCTGAAAGAATTCCAGGAAAACATAAATAAACAAGTAGAAGCGCATAGAGAGGAGTCACAAAAATCCCTGAAAGAATTCCAGGAAAACACAATCAAACAGTTGAAGGAATTAAAAATGGAAATAGAAGCAATCAAGGAAGAACACATGGAAACAACCCTGGATATAGAAAACCAAAAGAAGAGACAAGGAGCTGTAGATATGAGCTTCACCAACAGAATACAAGAGATGGAAGAGAGAATCTCAGGAGCAGAAGATCCCATAGAAATCATTGACTCAACTGTCAAAGATAATGTAAAGTGGAAAAAGCTACTGGTTCAAGACATACAGGAAATCCAGGACTCAATGAGAAGATCAAACCTAAGGATAATAGGTATATATTTTGTATTTGGAGTTGGGATTATGTTTGTGTGCTTCTTTTCTTTTGGTTTTCTTGCAAAAAGATTAGTTTCCTGATTTTTCTAGGGTCTAGCTTGCATCCTTGTGTTGGGCTTTGCCACTTATTATCCCTTGTATGACTGGATTTTTAGAAAGATATTGTGTGAATTTGTTTTGTCATGGGATATCTTGGTTTCTTCATCTATGTTAATTGAAAGTTTTGCTGGATAGAGTAACCTGGGATGTTATTTGTGTTCTCTTAGGGTCTGTACGACATCTGTCCAGGATCTTCTGGCTTTCATAGTCTCTGGTGAAACTGTTTGATTGCATTTTCCTGTAATTCTTTCAGGGATATTTGTGATTCCTCTCCATAGGCTTCTACTAATTTATTTATGTTTTCCTGTGTTTTTGTAATGGAGATCTTTATGTCTTTCCTGAAGTCCTCCATCATCATGATCAAATGTGATTTTAAATCTAGATCTTGCTTTTCTGGTGTGTTTGAATAGTCAGTGTTTGCTTTGCTGGGCGAAATGGGCTCCAATGATGCCATGTAGCCTTGATTTCTGTTGCTTGGGTTCCTGTGCTTGCCTCTTGCCATCACGTTGTCTCT
The DNA here is from genome assembly GCF_021556685.1 of Rattus norvegicus. Lineage (NCBI taxonomy): Eukaryota > Metazoa > Chordata > Mammalia > Rodentia > Muridae > Rattus > Rattus norvegicus. The sequence goes on along the minus strand of NC_141537.1, from coordinate 48,095,825 downwards.
GGTGTTACCCTGTTCTGCTATTTCTGACAGTGTCTAGACCATCCCATAGGCCTGTGTGTCAGGAGTTCTGTAGACCCGTTTTCCTGTTTTCTTTCAGCCAGTTATGGGAACAGAGTGTTCTGCTTTCAGGTGTGTAGTCGTTCCTGTCTACTGGTCTTCAGCTGTTCTTGTGGGCTTGTGTCCTGAGTACACCACGAAGGTCACTTGGAGCAGAAAAGTTGGTCTTACCTCTGGTCTCTCTCCTGAAGTCTTTCCTCGGAGGCTGCGTTTCAGCTCTCTGTGAGGGCAGCAACCAGAAGGGCCTGCCCTGTCTTTTCTCGGGTCTCTGTACACAGGGGTCCAGATGGAACTATGTGTTTTCCTCTAGAATCAGAAATGTGGGCAGAGTGTAATCTCTTCTGGCTTCCCAGGCGTGTATGTCCCTCTGAAGGTTTAGCTCTCCCTCCCAAGGCATTTGGGGGCAGGGAGTTGTATACCTGGTCCCTTCAGATCTGGGAGGTGTCTGGACCGCAGGGGACCTGCCGCTTGAGTGCCCCTATCTTCCTGTTCCCAGAGGCCCTATACAGTTTTCTCTTGGGCCAGGGATGTGGGCAAGGGTGGGCAGTATTGGTGGTCTCTCCTGCCCTGCAGTCTTAGGAGTGCCAACCTGTCTGCGTAGTGAGCTCTCTCACCCTCGGGGTTTGGGAGTAGGGAGCTGTGGGCCCGGATCATCGAGGTTAGGGCTCCAGCTATAAAAACCCCACAGTGCGATTTTAACCAAGCAAGTGAAAGATCTGTATGATAAGAACATCAAGTCTCTGAAGAAAGAAATTGAGGAAGATCTCAGAAGATGTAACCATCTCCCATGTTCATGGATTGGCAGTATTAATATAGTAAAAATGGCCATTTTACCAAAAAAGATCTACATGTTCAATGCAATCCCTATCAAAATTCTAATCCAATTCTTAATAGAGCTAGACAGAACAATTTGCAAAGTCATCTGGAATAACAAAATACCCACGATAGCTAAAATTATCCTCAACAATAAAAGGACTTCCAGGGGAATCACCATCCCTAACCTCAAGCAGTATTACAGAGCAATAATGATAAAAACTGTATAGTATTGGTACAGAGACAGGCAGATAGACCAGTGGATTAGAATTGAAGACACAGAAATAAACCCACACACCTATGGTCACCTGATTTTTGACAAAGAAGCCAAAGCCATCCAATGGAAAAAAGATAGCATTTTCAGCAAATGATGCTGGTTCAACTGAAGGTCAGCATTTAGAAGAACGCAAGTTGACCCATTCTTATTGCCCTGTACAAAGGTTATGTCCAGGTGGATCAAGTACCTCCACATCAAACCAAATACACTCAAACTAATAGAAGAAAAAGTGGGGAAGAACCTTGAACACATGGGCACTGGGGAAATTTTCCTGAACAGAACACCAATGGCTTATGCTCTAAGATCAAGAATCGACAAATGGGTTCTTATAAAGCTACAAAGCTTCTGTAAGTCAAAGAACACTGTCGTTAGGACAAATGGCAATTAACAGATTGGGAAAAAATTTTTACCAATCCTACAACTGATAGAAGGCTAATATCCAAAATATACAAAGAACTCATGAAAGTAGACTGCAAAGAGACAAATAACTCTATTAAAAATGGGGTACAGAGTCAAACAATTCACAGCTGAGTAATATCGAATGGCTGAGAAGCACCTAAAGAAATGTTCAACATCTTTAGTCATAAGGGAAATACAAATCAAAACAACTCTGAGATTCCACCTCACACAAGTCCGAATGGCTAAGATCAAAAATTCAGGTGACATCAGATGCTGGCAAGGATGTGGAGAAAGGAACAAACCTCCATTGTTATTGGAATTGCTGACTGATACAACCATTCTTGAAATCAGTCTGAAGGTTCCTCAGAAAATTGGACATTGAACTACCTGAGGACCCAGCTCTACCTCTCTTGGGCATATACCCAAAAGATGACCCAACATATAACAAAGACACATGCTCCACTAGTTCATAGCAGCCTTGTTTATAATAGCCAGAAACTGGAAAGAACCCAGATGCCCTTCAACAGAGGAATGGATACAGAAAATGTGGTATATTGACACAATGGAATACTACTCAGCTATCAAAAACAATGAGTTCATGAAATTCATAAGCAAACAGATGGAACTAGAAAATATCATCCTGAGTGAGGTAGCCCAATCACAGAAATGAGTATGCACTCATTGATAAGTGGATATTAACCCAAATGCACAGTGGAATTACCCTAGATGCGCAGAACACATGAAACTCAAGAATTATCAAAATGCGGATGCTTCACCCCTACTTTAAAAGGGGAACAAAAACACCTATAGGAGGTGTGATAGGGAGGCAAATTTTAGAACAGAGACTGAAGTAATGGCCAATCAGTGTCTGCCCCACATGTGGCCCATACATATACAGCCACCAAACTAGGTTAGATGGATGAAGCCAAGAAGTACAGGCTGACAGGAACTGACAGATGTATATCTCTCTTGAGAGACAGAGCCAGAATATATCAAATACAGAGGTGAATGCCAGCAGAAACCACTGACCTGAGAACGGGACCCCCGTTGAAGGAATCAGAGAAAGGACTGAAAGAGCTGAAGGGGCTTGAGACCCCATAAGAACAACAATGCTAACTAAGCCACTACTTGAAGACTATACATGGTCTGATCCTGGGCTCCAAATTCATAGGTAGCAATGAATAGCCTAATAGGGGCACCAGTGTACGGGATTGTTGGGGGGGGGGCAGTAATGGGAGGTGGATATGAGGGGAACACCCATATAGAAAGGGAGGGGGAGGAGTTAGGGGGATGATGGCCTGGAAACCAGGAAAGGGAATAACATTTGAAATATAAATAAGAAATACTCAATTTAATAAAAATAGAAGAAAAAAATATATATCAATTTGACACAAACTAGAGTCCTGAGAATGTAAGAAATCTCAGTTAAGGAACTGCTTCCATACCAGTGGAAGGGGAAGCCCTGGGTCCTGCTAAGACTGAACCCCCAGTGAACTATATTGTTGGGGGGAGGGCGGCAATGGGGGGAGGATGGGGAGGGGAACACTCATAAAGAAGGGGAAGGGGAGGGGTTAGGGGGATGTTTGCCTGGAAACCTGGACAGGGAATAACACTCGAAATGTATATAAGAAATACTCAAGTTAATAAAAAAAAAAAGAAAGAAAAAAAAAAAGAAACTGCTTCCATAAGATTGGGCTGTGGGTAATTCTGTAGGACATTTTCTTATTTCACTAATTTTGATTGAATTGGGAAGGTCCAGGCCACTATGGGTGGAGTCACCTGGGGCTGGTTGTCCTGGGTTCTATATGAAAGCCTGCTGAGCAAACCATAGAAAGCAAATCTGTAATCTGCACGTTGCTATGGCCTCTGCATCATACCTCTAGGTTCCTGCCATGCTTCAGCTCCTTCCCCCACTACTTTTGATGATGAACTGTCATGAGGAAATGAGTAAAGTAAACCAAATCCTTTACAAGTCGCTTTTGTTTGTAGTGTTTCGTGACAGCCATCATCAACTACAGTCCTTTGTTCACCCCAGCTCTAGACCTGATGCTGTCAAATCTGAATATTTTAGGCAATTTTCATATAAGATTTCTACCCATACTGTTTTCTGCACTTTGCCTGTATCTTTCCTTGTGCTCTTTTCCATGTTTTCCTTAAATAGCATTGTTTCAATGAGTCATCTTTAGCTACTCAGTCTAAAGCATGGAATATTATACATTATAGCTCCCACACCCCAAAAGCTTTATACACTCCAACAGCCACCCCTGGAGATGAGAATCCAAAAGCCTCTGTTATTTTCTCCAGGAATGTTTCTTTGGTGTTCTTCTCTTTCACTGATTTCTATCTCCTTGTTTGTCTAGAAGGCAGTTACCAATTACCGTGTGAGCATTAGAGTCTTGTAACCATAGGACACACATGACGATTGAATGTTTGACTATGAATGACCATCTTGCAGTTTCAGTAGAAGAGTAAACTTACAGTTAGAGGAATGTATATGTGCCTCTGTGGACAAATTCATGGAAGATGGATGGTTAGTCTTTTGTAAATTGGAAGCCAGGCTGAAGGGCATGAGTCATTTTGTGTGGACTGCTCCTGCAATGAAGGGTATCAATCTTGAAATAGACATAGGAGGCTGTGAACACGGTAGTTTTCTTTAAGATAGCTAAAATAAAGTTTTAGTAGAACACTATTCCCTTATGAAAGGAGATAGTTTTATTTTCTATGTTTAGGAAAATAAACTATTTATTACTAAAAGGCTTTAAATGTAGTTGATAATCTGAGGTCTGACATCCTACACCTACCCTGTAAATAATTCCATTGCTCAACTGGGAGAACAAGTTCCTATGCAAATTTTTTGGAAGAGTTTCAATCTATATACACTGATGTACATCAGGGTTGGTTTCATATCTGAAAACACTTAAATATATTTGAAGAGATATACCAAAATATATTTAGTCCTTTCACATTTTATACCTCTTTCTTCTTTTTTTTTTTTTTTCAAAATGACTAATAGTTCCTGGGAATAGTTCACAAAGGCTAAAATATGTTAGAATTGGAACAAAAGGCAACGGGGAACATGACTATGTGACAAAGCAGATAGGTTCCCAGCTTCAGGACTCTGCTGCTCTTTTCCACAAGGCGCTTTAGGAAAATACCTACAGAGGCCAGCGATCCCCACTAAATATTCTGGGCTAGTTCTAGCGTGCAGATATAAAATAAAACTCAGGAGTTTTGCTGTGTAGTGCAACAGCAGCTTAGCTGATAAACAAAGTAAAGCACTTGGAACCAGATGCTTTGTTTAGGAAAAAACATCCACAAAATCAAGATTGTGAAAAGTTCCCTTTTACATATATGCATCATATAACCCAGAAACACTCTAGTTCCTAGCACACTTCTGAAGGAGATGCCCTACTTTCAAATGTTCACCTTGCTAGCAAATTGAGATAACTTGTTGTCTTGGCTTGTTGTTTATTAGCAAGTGGAAGTGCTGGGACAGCCTCCAAGAACAATTATTACCACACTCTATATGTTGATCTAGACGTTGGCTTGGGTGCCTTACAGAGCTTGCAGTTGCCCTCGGCTTATCAAACAGCATTTGGCTTCTCTCTTTGTGCTTTTGTCCGACTCTCACTTGAAACTGGCATCCAAGCATTGAGAATCATGAAGAAGATGGGGATAATTGTATTAATCCCTTCAGCAAGATTTTATTTATTTTCCCCAAAATCTTCTAAAATTTAAACTTAAAGTTCTAGATAACCGTTATAGTTGAAAAATATCTTTCATTCATTTTTTTGTGTTAATTTTTTAGAAAATCTTTTTTAGGAAATGTGTTTAACATGGTGTTAATTTCCTAGAATTCCTGGATAACATATAAAGCCTCATAGGACTCCTTCAGAATCAAATTTGTCTAAATCAGCACAAGAATGTTTCTTTTATATGAATTCAAAATTACATTAACTTGTTATTTCTCCCCTTTTTGACTACTAGCCCTCATCTCCCAACTCGTCACCCTGGTATTTTACCACTAGGACTCCATTTCTTCTCCAGTTTGTGACACTTTAGTGACCGTGGCTTTAGTTAAGTATATAATGTTTCCCAAATTGCAAGCACCTTCCTCCTACTGTGTTGAAGATAAAATGAGTTTAACTTAATAGGTACTCATAGAAGAGCATGTAACACCTTTAAGCACTATCACAGCATCTATAATGGTTACTTTGATAATTACTGTGTTGGAATCTACACAAGCATCCTTGACTAGAGGCTTGAATTGAATTTTGCCTCAGTCAGATCCCACATCTATAAGTTCAAGGGACAACCTCACCTCTTACTTCTCTTTAAGATTCAGAATCGATTGAGGACAGACATAAGAGGCAACAGCCCAGGAGGGTGCCGAGACAACATAGATGAGAGCCTAAGCTCTCGGACTTGACTTCTAGGTGAACAAACACTTAAAATAATATAGTCTGTGTTGGCCACGAGCTCTTCAAGGGTGCCTTTCAAACTGCTCAAGTGAAAAAAGAAAAAAAAACAAATCAAATTTAAAAAAATACTGTTCAAGTGATAGTTTTACATTTAAAACATTAAAGATAAGAACAAGTGAGATGGCTTAGTGGGTAAACGCATTGCTGCCAAGTGTGTTCTATCCCTGGAATGCCAGTGGTGGGAGAAGAAAACAACTTCTACAAGCTATCCTCTAATTTTCACACACACACACACACACACACACACACACACACACACACACACACACCACAAACACACAGAGAGAGGGAAGAGGAACACAGAAGAAATTAATTTTAAAATGCAATAATTTTTTTAAAAATTATATACAAAAATGTATTTCCTCCATCACAGTATAACCTGAAATTATTTTTCCTTCCTGAAGGTGTATAATTCTATTCTTCTTTCACTAAAAATAATCTAAATATGAACCACTTTAACACCTATACCAGTCTAAAATCACTCCCTCATTTACTAAGTACATGTGAAGCAAATCAAGAAATGGGCTTACTATAAACAAAACATCATTAGAAATGAGGGTTCATATTTGTTCTCCCATGCGGTCCTTAAATATAAGTGGCAGTTGTTTATTTCTGTTTGCATAGAACTAAAAGCAGCCTCACATGCTCCAGCATCTTCAGGGAGATCTTGCATTAGTCCCCAGAATGGGAGGCAACTGTTTGAGTACCATACCAGGAGATCATGGGGAAGTAAAGTCAAACACAAATGCAGATAAGCCACATGGCCAGCATCTTGGTTCTGGTACCCATTTTGTTATATACATTTTTAATATCTGCCATGACAGCCTCTAGCTCACGTCCATGTAGAAGCCAGAAGTAACAATGAATTTTAGTTTTTGTTTGTTTGCCTGTTTGTTGTTTTGCTTTTGTTTTGTTACTTTACAAAGAAATAGGGAATGGAGAGTGAAAGACCTAGGTGCAAATTCATGTGAGAATTATGATATGCGATATTATGGTTAGGGATATGAGCTTTATGTTCCAGTCCCCAGAGGTTAAATGTGGGCTTCTACGCTGATTAACTCAATTGGCCCAGGAAAATAAGCCTCACTTTCCAACAAGATAAAAAAGTCATGGTAACATCATGACTACCTATTTTCTAGACCTATGTTTCAAGTAATTTCAAGAGATAACCTATAATCAACCTATAGTTGATTGAAAAATGGTCTCTACAAAGATGTCAATGTCATAGTCTCCACTTTCTTTTTTTTTTTTTTTCTTTTTTTTCGGAGCTGGGGACCGAACCCAGGGCCTTGCGCTCGCTAGGCAAGCGCTCTACCGCTGAGCTAAATCCCCAACTCCAATGTCATAGTCTCCAAACCTGGTAATATTTCCATGTTTATACAAACAAAATTGCAGATATAACTAAAGAGAAATACTACCTTGAATTACTTTGTAGGTCCTAAATTCATGACAATACCTTTATGATTAAGGAAGATTAAATAAGAGAATAATGTGGCCACAGGAAAAAATATAGTCATAAGTGGAAGGAGTCCACAGTCACCCAAATTGGCATGAGGCAAAGAAAGTGTTCTCCATTCTCTTCTACAGACTCAGCAGATACCTCAATTTCACATTTCCAGCCTTCAAATGTTTAAGAGAATAAAATTATATGGTTTCAAAGCATTAAATTCACACAGTAAGTTATACTCATCACAGAAAACTGACCCACTAACAAGATCATATAAACCTGGAATATAGCAAACATCTACTACATGTGGTGTTACTATTAAGACAAACAGAGAAATATAACCTGTTGGATACCGGATTTTCACTGTTCTGCCCAATCACGTAGGGCACAACTCTTTGCATATTTATAACTTCCTTGCTGAGAATGGAGGATACATCCCTGGAACTTCTGGGAGTGGGCAGGGATGTTTGTAAAAAAAATCTTCAATATAAAGTAACTCAGTGTGACTTTAACCAAGCAAGTAAAAGATCTGTACAATAAGAACTTCAAGACTATGAAGAAAGATATTGAAGAAGACCTCAGAAGATGGAAAGATCTCCCATGCTCATGGATTGGCAGGATTAATATAGTAAAAATGGCCATTTTACCAAAAGCGATCTACAGATTCAATGCAATCCCCATCAAAATACCAATCCATTTCTTCAAAGAGCTAGACAGAACAATTTGCAAATTCATCTGGAATAACAAAAAACCCAGGATAGCTAAAACTATCCTCAACAATAAAAGGACTTCAGCAGTAATGGCTGCTACAATAGCAGCGAAAATAACAAGGTCTTTTCCAGCACAGTTCAGGATCAGTCATTCTTCTCTGGAACAACCAGCAGACAATAGAACCATGTCTGAGATCTGCACAACCAGGGCAGAGTTCCCCCGTCCACAGCAGCTTCACGCAGGTGACATTCCTGTGAAGCTACAGACTGCAAAATGAGAACACCAGTTAAGGCAGCAAGAGTCACCAGGGGAATGAGGGGGTCAGGGGTAACAGCTGGAGTCCAGTCTTCTCCAGAAAGCAGCAGTGCACAGAGGGTTGGAGCGCAGGCCGCAGTGGGGCGGGACACACACAGTGGTAACACTGACTGCAGCAACGCCAAAATCTCTGTGATGACAAAAGATGAGGGGGAATCTTCCATCTTCCTCTCAGGGCAGAGGAATGACTTCAGGGACCTGAACCACAAGAGCTGAATCTTCATGCTCCCAGGATCAGCATGGCTCACCAGCCACTCAGGCAGCTGGCACACTCCTGTAGCATCCTGTAGAAAAAACACAAAGATTCCCTCTTCCCCATATAAAATATCTGAACAGGATCATGCCAATATGTGGATCTTTCTATTTCACCTAGGCAGAAGTATGCCTAGTTGTAGGGTGCCATAAACTCAGAGTGTTCCTTGGCATTCAAATTTTAAAATTGAAATAAAAGGAGCATATTTTAGCATACAAGGATAACTCCCCTTTTTTATTTATTAAAATATTGTTAAAATATTATTTATTAAGATAAGTCCTTGAGGATTAAATTGAGGACACTGAGCACTTGTATTTATAAATTGACTTTTATACCAAATTATTGTCTCCAGCATTATTGTTTTGGATATATAAAGAATGAGATTTTTTGACTAACTGTTTCTATGTCAGGCCTATAATCTGCCTGGTATCATTGTCCTCCCTTGCTAAGGGGTCCAGGCAATCCAGTTTGAGTTCTTAAATGGCCTATAAAGGAACAGTACTTAGTGCTCTTAACCACTAAGCCATCACTCCAGCCCCTCACCAGCTTTATTTACCTAAACATAAGCATCCAGATTCAGTCGTACTAGAAATCCCTGAGCTGGCAAGGTGAGGATGGGAGTTGAAAGTAAGCAAATGGAGTCTTCCTCTTTTTGTGAGGGTGTGTTATCAACACCATTATCATTTTCAAAGAGCTGGGTCTATGGTTTTGTTTAGTTGTTTGAGTCAGAGCACTAAAAGGACAGTGAGTTGTCAGACATTCACACTGAAATCATCACTCACTCACTGATTTCAAGTAGAAAACCTGCCTCTAATATAGCATTAAGTAATTGTATAATTTGAGGGCTAGTAGTATCTAAAAAGGGAAACTTTTTAATCAACTGTAAACCATAAGTCATACATTGGCTATCAGTATATGACTTAAAAGCTTGATTGCTGAAGCAGGGGAAACTGAAGAGAATAAACAAGTGATCCAATCATACATGTAGCCTTTTCATTAGATGAACCACCTATAAGTACAGTAAGCTCATTTCCTATGGGTTGCATGCACAAATTTATAGGAAATGCAAAAGCATGCAAAGAGTAAAATTACCAACTTTGCCTGAAAAATTTGTATATGTGATAGGCCAAATATCAGTATTTTGTAATAACCAATTTAATTGCTGTTTGGAATAAGATATGTTTTACCAGGTTTCTCTTTTTAAAAAAAAATACTTTCAAGACTCTAGCATACAATTCTGTATTAACACAACTGAATCTTTATTTCCATAAGCCTTGTGTTGCAGGGCAACAGCAGATGCCCTTGCAGCACCTAGCTGGACTCCGCCTTAAGATAGCCCTAAGTAATTCTCAACTCTCTTTTGTGTCTTACTAAGTCTTTAGCATCAGGATTCCAATCTGGACACTATCTGAACGTATACACAAAGGTCATGACTGCCTTTTAGAACTTCTAAACTTATACAGGTTGTGATCCCAGTGGCACAGTCCCAAGAAGTGTTAGGAGTACTAACATATGCAATGTTATATCATTTGCAATAGAAATCAAGCCTATCCCCACACCTATCCCAAAGGAACCCAGGGCAAACCTGAAATTCTTGTTTCTCAAGCACACTCAAGTGAGCATTATAGATTTCCTGTAACAGCCACTAACAAGCATCCAAAGTGGGGTGGGGAGAAAACAAGAAGAGAGTCCAGAAAATAGAGGTCAAAGCATTTAGTCACATAGAAAGACAATCAAAAGATTAACAGACAAAAAAACAAAAGTGCGCACAAAACAAAAAACAAGCAGCCGCCACAAGATTGCCACAAAACTGAGCTGATTTAGATGGGAGCTTCCATGAGCCCAGCAAAGACAGATGAACGGGAGCAGATTCCACATTGCTCCTCCTTCCCAACCAGAGTCTTCCCATTGTCGAAGTCACAAGTAACACAAAACAAAGACCTAAGACACACAGACAAAGACCACTCTGGAAACACAGATGGCCGGAAAGGCGGGTCTTTTCTCTCATCCATGAGAATCGCCGAATCCTCACCGGCACCCAGACAGGAATCTCCCAGGCGTCCCTGGGGTCCCTGACTTCTCCCAGGGCAGCACAATCGGTGAGTCCCTGGCACATCTACCGCTCACATTTGCATCTTTCCTGAGACATGATCCTCCCTCTCAGCCTGAGATGGGAGCAGCTGCAAAACCAGAACTCCAGAACTCCAGAACTCGCGAGCAAATACAGACCAAGAGTTAAGCCAGCACGAAACACAAAGACACAAAGACACAGACACTACCTCCTGAATCGGAACCGCCTAGGATCCTTTTTCTTACAATAAGACATTTAAACACTTTCCAACCTTATTCCAACTATAGGAATTAATTTCTGCTCCTTCAATAATAAACCAAGGACAAGTTTCTCACACAAAGACAAAAAAAAATTTTCACGTAAAATTAAACAGGGACGCTCTCTGCACCCAAATCCCGTGGGAGGGAGAACTAAACCTGCAGAGAGGCAGACACGCCTGGGAAACCAGAAGAGACTGCACTCTGCACACACATCTCGGACGCCAGAGGAAAACACCAAACGCCATCTGGAACCCTGGTGCACTGAAGCTCCTGGAAACGGCGGCCCAGATCTTCCTGGTTGCTGCCGCCTCAGAGAGCTAGTGGGCAGCACACCGCAAGTGAACTTGAGCCTCGGTACCACAGGTAAGACCAACTTTTCTGCTGCAAGAGACCTGCCTGGTGAACTCAAGACACAGGCCCACAGGAACAGCTGAAGAACTGTAGATAGGAAAAATTGCACGCCCGAAAGCAGAACACTCTGTCCCCATAACAGGCTGAAAGAAAACAGTAAAAAAGGTCTACAGCACTCCTGACACACAGGCTTATAGGGACAGGCTAGCCACTGTCAGAAATAGCAGAAAAAAGTAACACTAGAGATAATCTGATGGCGAGAGGCAAGCGCAGGAACCCAAGCAACAGAAACCAAGACTACATGGCACCATAGGAGCCCAATTCTCCCATCAAAACAAACATGGAATATCCAAACACACCAGAAAAGCAAGATCTAGTTTCAAAATCATATTTGATCATGATGCTGGAGGACTTCAAGAAAGATGTGAAGAACTCCCTTGGAGAAACAAAGGAAAACATTAACAAACAAGTAGAAGCCTACAGAGAGGAATCGCAAAAATGCCTGAAAGAATTCCAGGAAAACATAAATAAACAAGTAGAAGCCCATAGAGAGGAGACACAAAAATCCCTGAAAGAATTCCAGGAAAACACAATCAAACAGTTGAAGGAATTAAAAATGGAAATAGAAGCAATCAAGAAAGAACACATGGAAACAACCCTGGATATAGAAAACCAAAAGAAGAGACAAGGAGCTGTAGATACAAGCTTCACCAACAGAATACAAGAGATGGAAGAGAGAATCTCGGGAGCAGAAGATCCCATAGAAATCATTGACTCAACTGTCAAAGATAATGTAAAGCGGAAAAAGCTACTGGTCCAAAACATACAGGAAATCCAGGACTCAATGAGAAGATCAAACCTAAGGATAATAGGTATAGAAGAGAGTGAAGACTCCCAGCTCAAAGGACCAGTAAATATCTTCAACAAAATCATAGAAGAAAACTTCCCTAACCTAAAAAAAAGAGATACCCATAGGCATACAAGAAGCCTACAGAACTCCAAATAGATTGGACCAGAAAAGAAACCCCTCCTGTCACATAATATTCAAAACACAAAACGCACAAAATACAGAAAAAATATTAAAAGCAGTAAGGGAAAAAGGTCAAGTAACATATAAAGGCAGACCTATCAGAATCACACCAGACTTTTCACCAGAAACTATGAAGGCCAGAAGATCCTGGACTGATGTCATACAGACCCTAAGAGAACACAAATGCCAGCCCAGGTTACTGTATCCTGCAAAACTCTCAATTAACATAGATGGAGAAACCAAGATATTCCATGACAAAACCAAATTTACACAATATCTTTCTACAAATCCAGCACTACAAAGGATAATAAATGGTAAAGCCCAACATAAGGAGGCAAGCTATACCCTAGAAGAAGCAAGAAACTAATCGTCTTGGCAACAAAACAAAGAGAAGAAAAGCACACAAACATAACCTCACATCCAAATATGAATATAACAGGAAGCAATAATCACTATTTCTTAATATTTCTCAACATCAATGGCCTCAACTCCCCAATAAAAAGACATAGATTAACAAACTGGATACGCAACAGGGACCCTGCATTCTGCTGCCTACAGGAAACACACCTCAGAGACAAAGACAGACACTACCTCAGAGTGAAAGGCTGGAATACAACTTTCCAAGCAAATGGTCGGAAGAAGCAAGCTGGAGTAGCCATTCTAATATCAGATAAAATCAATTTTCAAGTAAAAGTCATCAAAAAAGATAAGGAAGGACACTTCATATTCATCAAAGGAAAAATCCACCAAGATGAACTCTCAATCCGAAATATCTATGCCCCAAATACAAGGGCACCTACATACATAAAAGAAACCTTACTAAAGCTCAAAACACACATTGCACATCCCACAATAATAGTAGGAGATTTCAACACCCCACTCTCATCAATGGACAGATCATGGAAACAGAAATTAAACAGAGACGTAGACAGACTAAGAGAAGTCATGAGCCAAATGGACTTAACATATATTTATAGAACATTCTATCCTAAAGAAAAGGATATACCTTCTTCTCAGCTCCTCATGGTACTTTCTCCAAAATTGACCATATAATTGGTCAAAAAACGGGCCTCAACAGGTACGGAAAGATAGAAATAATCCCATGCGTGCTATCGGACCACCACGGCCTAAAACTGGTCTTCAATAACAATAAGGGAAAAATGCCCACATATACGTGGAAATTGAACAATGTTCTACTCAGTGATAACCTGGTCAAGGAAGAGATAAAGAAAGAAATTAAAGACTTTTTAGAATTTAATGAAAATGAAGGTACAACATACCCAAACTTATGGGACACAATGAAAGCTGTGCTAAGAGGAAAACTCATAGCGCTGAGTGCCTGCAGAAAGAAACAGGAAAGAGCATATGTCAGCAGCTTGACAGCACACCTAAAATCTCTAGAACAAAAAGAAGCAAATACACCCAGGAGGAGTAGAAGGCAGGAAATAATCAAACTCAGAGCTGAAATCAACCAAGTAGAAACAAAAAGGACCATAGAAAGAATCAACAGAACCAAAAGTTGGTTCTTTGAGAAAATCAACCAGATAGATAAACCCTTAGCCAGAATAAAGAGAGGACACAGAGAGTGTGTCCAAATTAACAAAATCAGAAATGAAAAGGGAGACATAACTACAGATTCAGAGGAAATTCAAAAAATCATCAGATCTTACTATAAAAGCCTATATTCAACAAAACTTGAAAATCTGCAGGAAATGGACAATATCCTAGACTGATACCAGGTACCGAAGTTAAATCAGGAACAGATAAACCAGTTAAACAACCCCATTTCTCCTAAGGAAATAGAAGCAGTCATTAAAGGTCTCCCAACCAAAACGAGCCCAGGTCCAGACCGGTTTAGTGCAGAATTCTATCAGACCTTCATAGAAGACCTCATACCAATATTATCCAAAGTATTCCACAAAATTGAAACAGATCGAGCACTACCAAATTCCTTCTATGAAGCCACAATTACTCTTATACCTAAACCACACAAAGACACAACAAAGAAAGAGAACTTCAGACCAATTTCCCTTATGAATATCGACGCAAAAATACTCAATAAAATTCTGGCAAACCGAATACAAGAGTACATCAAAACAATCATCCACCATGATCAAGTAGGCTTCATTCCAGGCATGCAGGGATGGTTGAATATACAGAAAACCATCAACGTTATCCATTATATATACAAACTGAAAGAACAAAACCACATGATCATTTCATTAGATGCTGAGAAAGCATTTGACAAAATTCAACACCCCTTCATGATAAAAGTCCTGGAAAGAATAGGAAATCAAAGCCCATACCTAAACATAGTAAAAGCCATATACAGCAAACCAGTTGCTAACATTAAATGGAGAGAAACTTGAATCAATCACACTAAAATCAGGAACTAGACAAGGCTGCCCACTCTCTCCCTACTCATTCAATATAGTTCTTGAAGTTCTAGCCAGAGCAATCAGACAACAAAAGGAGGTCAAGGGGATACAGATTGGAAAAGAAGAAGTCAAAATATCACTATTTGCAGATGATATGATAGTATATTTAAGTGATCCCAAAAGTTCCACCAGAGGACTACTAAAGCTGATAAACAACTTCAGCAAAGTGGTTGGGTATAAAATTAACTCAAATAAATCAGTAGCCTTCCTGTACACAAAAGAGAAACAAGCCGAGAAAGAAATTAGGGAAACGACACCCTTCATAATAGACCCAAATAATATAAAGTACCTCGGTGTGACTTTAACCAAGCAAGTAAAAGATCTGTACGATAAGAACTTCAAGACACTGAAGAAAGAAATTGAAGAAGACCTCAGAAGATGGAAAGATCTCCCATGCTCATGGATTGGCAGGATTAATATAGTAATAATGGCCATTTTACAAAAAGCGATCTACAGATTCAATGCAATACCCATCAAAATACCAATACCAATCCAATTCTTCAAAGAATTAGACAGAACAATTTGCAAATTCATCTGGAAAAACAAAAAACCCAGGATAGCTAAAACTATCCTCAACAATAAAAGGACTTCAGGGGGAATCACTATCCCTGAACTCAAGCAGTATTACAGAGCAATAGTGATAAAAACTGCATGGTATTGGTACAGAGACAGACAGATAGACCAATGAAATAGAATTGAAGACCCAGAAATGAACCCACACACCTATGGTCACTTGATTTTTGACAAAGGAGCCAAAACCATCCAATGGAAAAAAGATACCATTTTCAGCAAATGGTTCTGGTTCAACTGGAGGTCAATATGTAGAAGAATGCAGATCGATCCATGCTTATCACCCTGTACAAAGCTTAAGTCCAAGTGGATCAAGGACCTCCACATCAAACCAGACACATTCAAACTAATAGAAGAAAAACTAGGGAAGCATCTGGAACACATGGGCACTGGAAAAATTTTCCTGAACAAAACACCAATGGCTTATGCTCTAAGATCAAGAATCGACAAATGGGATCTCATAAAACTGCAAAGCTTCTGTAAGGCAAAGGACACTGTGGTTAGGACAAAACGGCAACCAACAGATTGGGAAAAGATCTTTACCAATCCTACAACAGATAGAGGCCTTATATCCAAAATATACAAAGAACTCAAGAAGTTAGACCGCAGGGAGACAAACAACCGTATTAAAAATGGGGTTCAGAGCTAAACAAAGAATTCACAGCTGAGGAATGCCGAATGGCTGAGAAACACCTAAAGAAATGTTCAACATCTTTAGTCATAAGGGAAATGCAAATCAAAACAACCCTGAGATTTTACCTCACACCAGTGAGAATGGCTAAGATCAAAAACTCAGGTGACAGCAGATGCTGGCGAGGATGTGGAGAAAGAGGAACACTCCTCCATTGTTGGTGGGATTGCAGACTGGTAAAACCATTCTGGAAATCAGTCTGGAGGTTCCTCAGAAAATTGGACATTGAACTGCCTGAGGATCCAGCTATACCTCTCTTGGGCATATACCCAAAAGATGCCTCAACATATAAAAGAGACACGTGCTCCACTTTGTTAATCGCAGCCTTATTTATAATAGCCAGAAAATGGAAAGAACCCAGATGCCCTTCAACAGAGGAATGGATACAGAAAATGTGGTACATCTACACAATGGAATATTACTCAGCTATCAAAAACAACGAGTTTATGAAATTCGTAGGCAAATGGTTGGAACTGGAAAATATCATCCTGAGTGAGCTAACCCAATCACAGAAAGACATACATGGTATGCACTCATTGATAAGTGGCTATTAGCCCAATTGCTTGAATTACCCTAGATCCCTGGAACAAACGAAACTCAAGACGGATGATCAAAATGTGAATGCTTCACTCCTTCTTTAAATGAGGAAAAAGAATACCCTTGGCAGGGAAGGGAGAGGCAAAGATTAAAACAGAGACTGAAGGAACACCCATTCAGAGCCTGCCCCACATGTGGCCCATACATATACAGCCACCCAATTAGACAAGATGGATGAAGCAAAGAAGTGCAGACCGACAGGAGCCGGATATAGATCGCTCCTGAGAGACACAGCCAGAATACAGCAAATACAGAGGCGAATGCCAGCAGCAAACCACTGAACTGAGAATAGGTCCCCTATTGAAGGAATCAGAGAAAAAACTGGAAGAGCTTGAAGGGGCTCGAGACCCCAAAAGTACAACAATGCCAAGCAACCAGAGCTTCCAGGGACTAAGCCACTACCTAAAGACTATACATGGACTGACCCTGGACTCTGACCCCATAGGTAGCAATGAATATCCTAGTAAGAGCACCAGTGGAAGGGGAAGCCCTGGGTCCTGCTAAGACTGAACCCCCAGTGAACTAGTCTATGGGGGGAGGGCGGCAATGGGGGGAGGGTTGGGAGGGGAACACCCATAAGGAAGGGGAGGGAGGAGGGGGATGTTTGCCCGGAAACAGGGAAAGGGAATAACACTCGAAATGTATATAAGAAATACTCAAGTTAATAAAAAATATAAAATAAAATAAAATAAAAAGAGAAGTCATGTTAAAAAGTAAACAAAACAAAAGGAAAACCCATGTTTTAATGAGTTGTAACTGAAAAGTAAGGAATTAGGAAAAGTATTTGGGAAGGGTAGGAAACAGAGGAAAAACAAAGAGGAATGCAGTCCCTGGTGGGATCTGTGTGTGGCTGTGCATTTCCAATGTTCAAAGCAGTGATCTTTCATTCCTTGTGAAAATGAAAAAGTACTGGGCCAGGGATGTGTCCACTCTCCTTCCCTCCTTCATCTGACCACACAGAAGTCAGTGTGGAAAGCTGTGACCCTAGTAGAGCCTTTTGTGATAGAAACCATCTCATGCTATTGCCCTATTGTATTCAAACTCCTTCCTAATTTCTCAGCATTGTTTGTTTATTGTGTTATAGCTCGTACAGTAACTGGCACCACCAGTGCTACTAATCCTCATGACCAGGGAATGTTTTTTCAAAGGATCTT
Organism: Rattus norvegicus; assembly: GCF_021556685.1. Taxonomy (NCBI): domain Eukaryota; kingdom Metazoa; phylum Chordata; class Mammalia; order Rodentia; family Muridae; genus Rattus; species Rattus norvegicus. The sequence goes on along the minus strand of NC_141537.1, from coordinate 48,077,910 downwards.
GTGTCATCTTCATTCTGATATTTAATAATTTCTCTTTGTGTCCATTTCAAATCAACTCATAGCTTACTCTGTGTTTTCTCACTGCAATAGTATTGTTCCAAATATAAAACTGATTTTGTCGGGAAGACTATCAATTTAGTTGTTTACATTGGTCCACCACACACACATACACACACACACACACACACACACACACACACACACACACACACACACACACACACTTTTAGATCAGCCATCCCTGCATTGTCAATAACATACCTGCTATTGATCAGGTCTTGCATGCTTCTAACTATCTACCGAAAGTATAAAGCATTCCATTTGTCTAAATTAAAAGTTAATTGGCTTTGACCATGCCAATTTCTATTTTCTTTTTCTTTTGGTTTCTCGTTTATGATAACTTCAAACATTCAAGGAGATTCTTTTGACTAACACTAATAAGAACTATAACTTCATTGAGACAGCTGCTACTGTTGCTTAGACTTTTCCATTTTTAAGGATAATTAAAAAATTTTTATTAGTCATATCTGACTCTTACATACAAAGGCAATATTAATATATTGTATAAAAAGAGACAGAATATCAGGGCAGACCACCAGACAGGAATCTACCATTGCTGGAGGTGAAGAGAAAGTGATATATTCTGCCTGCTCCATGCAGATGTGTATTGGGTTCCCAGCAGGGCTGAAATACTTCAAGCTGTGGCAAATTATCAGTACTTGGCTTGGAAAATGGTGGGAGGCTTTTGTTGTTGTTTTCTCTCCTTGGGGACAACAGAGAGATGGCCAGAGAGAAGTGAATGCCTTGTAACCACAAATGACCGAACTGGGTGGAAAGATTAACTATGAAGCATTTGGGAGTGGCTACCTTTTCAGAGTGAAAATTGTATTTCTACCACTTTTGAAAGGAAAACTCTTGAACTAGTATATCCATCCACTAAAAGAGTAAAAAGAAATATTGAGTATAAACTAAGGGAAATAGTAACTGGACAACGCACATGTTTGTAATTAATAGCATTTTATATAAGTAATATAAACACACCATGCAAAAGTTAAAACTATCAACAAATGTAATTTTTTTAACATTTACTTCTATTTCATTTCTTTCTTTAGTGTGTCTGTATGTGGTGTGTGTATTTGTGTGTGTGTAGGTCAACTTTCAGATATCATTATTTGCCTTCCACTGCGTGTGTTCCAGAGGTTGAACTCAGGTCATCAGGGTCACAGCAAATGTGCTAGTACCCAACATCCCACCTCTTAGATGAACTATCTTCCTGTTTTCTGATGCTCTTATTTTTTCCTACTCACAAAGACACCAAATATATATTGTTAGTTTTAGTAAAAAGATTTGTGGATGTTTTATCAATGCATTTTTATATTTTTAGATATTGAGCTCATTATGATTTGTTTCATAGGAAAAATCCCTGGATTTGTCTCATCTTCTGCTTCATAATGTCAATGGACTGAAAACCTCCTTCTCTTATGCATTCAGTAGTTACCAAAGAGGCAACATTCCTATGTTGAAGGCATGAGCTTTGACTGACAAGCACTTTTACAATGAAAAAAGGAGTTTCTAAATCCCAAAATAGGCAACTAAGGAAAATACTGAATGTCTTCTGCCTGCTATAAAGAACTTAGCAAAGGAAATTTTAGTAGAATATGTTGGGGATGCTCTAGCACTAACCTTGAGAAAAACAAAGATGCGATGGTGATCTATGATGTAAATGACTCTTGTTTATCAAGACATAGACATAGCATCCACTCTGGGTCATCTTTTAATCTATCAGGTTAAGATTTAAACAAATTGCACTTCAGAAAGGGATTTGCTGTGGAAACCTGTGTCTTAATCAGGGTTCTGCTGCTGTGACAAGACACCATGGGCAAGACAGCTCTTATAGAAGAAAGCATGTGAAAGGGTCTTGCTTACAGTGTCAGAGGTTTAGCTCATTATCTTCATGGCAGGGAGCATGGCAGCAGGTACGTGCAGATGGTTCTGGAAAAATAGTTGAGAGTTCTACATCCAGATCTACAGGCAGCAGGAAGAGAAAGACACAGTTCATGGGTTTTCAAAACCCCAAAGTCCACCTCTGTGTTTGTTTTCCTCCAATAAGGCCACACCTTCTAATCCATTTCTACAGTGCCTCTCTGTATTCAAATCTCTGAACTTATGGGGCCATTATTATTCACACCACTATAGTGTGTAAACAGGCTGATCCAGCACTCTAAAGTCAGTATTGCTACGTGCTGTTTTTCATGGCTGCGATCCAGTATTTAAGAAGAAATGTAAGGAGAGAAGCCTGAGCTTGTTCTTCAGAATGCACAGTCACTGTGGCTAAGGGCCATGGCAGGACACTCAGCTCTTGTCAGCAGTGGAGGATGCTGCTTGGCATAGCAGAGTAGAGAAAGAGAAGAGTTGATGTGAAGCTGGTTTTAAATCTTTTTGCTTTCCTTTTAACTTATGCTGAGATCTCAGCCCCAGTGATAGTGCTGCCCACTTTCAGAGCATGCATTTCTCCTTAGTTAACAGTCTCTGGAAATATCCTCATAGACATACCCAAAGTTCTTCCTTAACATAATCACGTTGATCACAAAAAAAAAAAAAATTACAGTGACAGTCAGAACTTAAAGTCTTTCCAGTTTCAAAGTCAGTGTGATTTCTCTCCCACCACACTGCTCTTCACTCGTCTGCTCTGTTCTGTTTTGAGGAGGAGGTGGGATAGAAGAATAAAACTTATATGTCTTTCTTCATAATATGTTATCCTGAAGCATATATATACATGTGTATATGTATATATGTATATATGTATATATGCATATATGCATATATGTATATGTGTATATGTGTATATATGTATATATGTATATGTGTATATGTGTATATGTGTATATATGTATATGTGTATATGTGTATATATGTATATATGTATATATGTATATATGTATATATGTATATATGTATATATGTATATATGTATATATGTATATATGTATATATGTATATATGTATATATGTATATATGTATATATGTATATATGTATATATGTATATATGTATATATGTATATATGTATATATGTATATGTGTATATGTGTATATATGTATATATGTATATGTGTATATATGTATATGTGTATATGTGTATATGTGTATATGTGTATATATGTATATATGTATATATGTATATATGTATATATGTATATATATAGCAATTTTGGGTTGTTCCCTATAAGTTGAGAGCAGGCCAATAGTTAGGAAGACTAGAGAGAATAAGAAGGTGGACATGATTATCAGACTAAACACTGATGGATAGGGAATTGATTGATAGGGAATGTTCTTGGTATAGCAGAGTAACTGACAATACTCTCATCTCTCAAAACAGAAGTAAGTTAAGTCAGACATGGTAGCTCACACCTTCAATCCCAGGAACATTTGAGAGGTGGAGACAAAATGATTGGGACCTCAAGGCGAATCCTGGCTACATAGTACATTTGAGAACAGTTTAGATCATAGGAGACCCTATCTCTGCAAGACAAAAAAGTGAAGAATTTAAATGGCTCACAATGGAAAAGTGATTATAAAATAGATAGACTTCTATCCTGAATAGACCCAATGTATATATAAATTAAAACATGTTATCCCTCATAATTATGCAAAAATATTATGTGTCAATTAAAAATAAATATTTTAGAATATAATATTTCTTTAAGAATTAGATATCAAAAATGAAAACTCTCCTGAAGGTTCCATTCTATGTAGCTGCATTTTTGTGTTGTTTGATGAATGTTTTTCTGTAATCCTATCCACATAACATGGTAATCATCATTCTTTTGACTACTCCTAAGGGTTTGTCTGCTTTAGGTCCCACTTACAAGCAATGTTCTTTAACGTTTGTCTTTTTGTGCCTCTCTAATTTCACTTGACACATTATCTTCAGTGCTATCTGTCCTGTGAAAGTGTCCTCATTGTAATCCCATTATTATTTTGTCCATCTATTTTTTGTATTTTTGTGCAGTGTTTTGGTAAACATAAGCTGTATGCATCTCTTCAACCATTGAATGCTCTTTCCTTTGAAAATGTACCCTGTAGAAAGACTCTTGGATCACAAAATAGTTTGAGTTTCACTTTTTGTGCAACCTCCACTTTGCTGTACTAATTTATATTCCTGTCAACAGTGCTTCAATGTTTTCATTGCTCCACTTTCTCTATAATACTTGTTATCTTTAGTCTTAAGTATTGTAATTGACATTAGGTAATATGGCACAGTTTCTTTTTAATTTCTAGTTCCTTGACAATCAATGATGTTGAATGTTCTTTGAACATCTATATGCCTTTTGACAGTTCGTCGCTCTTCTCTCTGAAGTACTGTTTGTTTGGTATCTCTGCCGAACAGGTATTTGGTCACTCAGTATCAAGGTGTTGCTTATATGTATTGGATAACAGCCAGTTTCTCATATATGGTTTACAGATGTGTTTCCTCTTGACTCACTGTCTTATCTCTGTACTCTGCTAGCTGTTCCCTTGCTTTGTGGAAGATCCTGATGTGTGTGTGTGTGTGTGTGTGTGTGTGTGTGTGTGTGTGTGTGTGTGACTGTGTGTGTGTCTGTGTGTGTATGTGTTGTATATATGTTTATGTGTGTGAGTATATAGGTATATTCCCCCATTCATTTGCATGCAGAGGACAAAGGAGGACATTGAGTATCTTCGTCTACTACACCCTGCCTTATTTCCATGAGATAGGGTCTCTCACTGAGCCCTAAGCTCATAGTTTTTTGTTATGTCAGCACATAGGTTAGCTTCTAGAACCTGCTTTTTCTGTACCCTGATGTTGAGAGATTATAGATATGCATGCAAGCCACTGAGTCATCTCCCCAGGCTTCCTGCAACCCTTTAGTCGATACAAATCTTATTTTCCTTTATTTTTAATTGCTTTTGATCTCCTATTCCAAAAAGATATTTCCACACTTGGTCAAGCTTTCCCATTCTAGCTTTTAAAATGGCAAGGGTACAAAATTGCTGAGATTAAAGAAAAAGGAAAACTAGTATTAAAAAAAACTTGAAAAAAATGCCATGGGATTCAGAAGCCAGGATATTCAGTAAATCTCAGGTCATGTTAAGAAGAATAGTGTCATAATTATACATCATGGCAAGCTAAAGTTTTCCTTGCTCTTTTCATTGTCTTCAGTACTGAAGAGTTGTTCTAGCACAGTGGCTATTAGCCCAGATGCTTGAATTACCCTAGATGCACAGAACACATGAAACTCAAGACGGATGATCAAAATGCGAATGCTTCACTCCTTCTTTAAAAGGGGAACAAGAATATCCTTGGCAGGGAATAGGGAGGCAAAGATTAAAACAGACACAGAAGGAACACCCATTCAGAGCCTGCCCCACATGTGACCCATACATATACAGCCACCCAATTAGACAAGATGGATGAAGCAAAGAAGTGCAGGCTGACAGGAACCGGATGTAGATCTCTCCTGAGAGACACAGCCAGAATATGGCAAATACATAGGTGAATGCCAGCAGCAAACCAATGAACTGAGAACGGGACCCCTGTTGAAGGAATCAGAGAAAGGACTGGAAGAGCTTGAAGGGGCTCAAGACCCCATATGAACAACAATGCCAACCAACCAGAGCTTCCAGGGACTAAGCCACTACCCAAAGACTATATACATGGACTGACCCTGAACTCTAACCTCTTAGGTAGCAATGAATAGCCTAGTAAGAGCACCAGTGGAAGGGGAAGTCCTCGTTTCTGCTAAGACTGAACCCCCAGTGAACGTGATTATTGGGGAAAGGCGGTAATGGAGGGAGGATGGGGAGGGGAATACCCATATAGAAGGAGAGGGGGAGGGATTAGGGGGAAGTTGGCCCGGAAACGGGAAAGGGAATAACATTCGAAATGTAAATAAGAAATACTCAAGTTAATAAAGAAAAAAAAAAGAGTTGTTCTATCACAACAGAGACTCTGTTGCTCCTGCATGAGAAGAATGTTCTATTTATTCTTCTTAATGTGAGTGCTGTTTAGACAGCTTGTTTACAGCATGCTTCATCTAGATATGTATACCCTGAAACCAATTCCTGGTCAATTGTGTTGGAGGTTAGTAGTAATAGATTTAAGATTCTCTTGTCATCCCTAGTCTTTGTGAGTGTTGACAGTATATATTTTAAAAGTTTCCCAGAAAAAAATGTAATATTTACTCATTGTTTTATAACTTGGTACCTTAAAAGTCAATGACTTAAAATAACATGTATTTTCTAGTTTGTCTCTGGCTCAGTTTCTTATAAGTGTGTGATTGACAGATTGTCTGGAACCATAGTCACTCCAATGCTCATCTTTGAAATTCATTCATCTTCAGTTATTGGCCACATTGGGCTCTCTATTTAACAGCTGACATTGTACCTGGCTTCCTTCAGAACAAGCAAGAGGATAAAAATATTCTTAGTATTGAATTTACACTTTGCATAGTGAAACTTTGGAAGTAATTTTTCTTCCCTCCTCACTTCTTTTCTTCCTTTTCTTTAGACAAGTTAAAAAAAATCTAACTCATACTGAGACGGAAGTGATGACATAGGATGCTAATGCTTGTAATGAAATCCATGAAGACTCTAGCATGGTATGTTATATGTACTCTGTACATTTAAAAAAGAAATGAACAGGTCTGGGAATACATTCTAAAGTGTTTCAGATAAGTAGAGACTTGTTGTATTTTTCATTTAACTATTTAACTTGTTAATTAATAAGAGAAGAAGTAAGATATTATTAGCCTCTCACATGAAAACTCATGAGACCAAACATTTACTACCAGGTAAGGAATGTTAATGAGTGAGTGTGAAGCCAGAGAAGCTGGCCTACACCCATAGAGCAGTGATTAATGGAATTACTCTGAACACAGTGTGTATGTCTATGCACAGAAACTATTGTCATTACTATCAATTATTGGCCATTGGAATTCAATTCTACACTGCTTACACTGTTGTCGAATTGCATATAAATGCAGAAATAACTCAGGTTGTGAGCTAGGAAGGATGCCAATTACTTTCAAAATCTTGACAATTTGACAATTTTTTCTTAGAAATGAATTCTAAATACTAAAAGAAAAATGCTTTCCAGGAAAGGCTAGATGAGAAATAATCTTTGTTCTCTTTTTTCCAAATTCATACAAGCAGTTTGACACCTTCAATGGGGACTTAATTTTAAAAAGTGTACTATTTTCTACATGTTAGAATATCTAGATATATTCCCATATCTTCATAACATATTGATGTTCTAATACCTATCATTCTTTTTGAAAACATAATTTCTTCTTGTAAAAAGATTACTTTTAATGTGGGGTAGAACATACGATGTATATGAGAGTGCATGTGGATGCACAGGTCCATTGGTGTATTGTGCAGGTCAAAGCAATACTTTAGTGAGTTGATTTTCTCTATATGTCCTAGGCCCAGGGCATAAACATTAGGATCTCATCTTTGCGCAGTAACTGCCTCTCTCCATTGAGGTGCCTCTCCAACCTTTGCCTTCCATTCTGACTCTTTGAAATCCTTCTTACCAAAAATATACTGTATTACCAAGCAATGGCTTGCTCACAGCTGGGTGGATCAAGAAACAGAGAAGTCATCTAAAAGTGGAACTGGCCTGGTAAGCAATTAACCTCAAAACCACCCTAAGCTGATTATAGACTCTTTAAGCAGATTCCTATGTTCCAAGACCTTCTATCAGCAGATCAATGGCAGACACTGATTCAAGGAGTAAAATTTTCTTCAAATTTTTACTCTTTGACTCAGTCTTACTTCTCACTTCAAGCATTCACTGTGCTAAGATTTTGACCAAAATACATATAAAGAGTATATAGGGACCTTTGAACCTATTACAGAGAGCTTTTAGGTGATTTTGCCCCTGAGTTTCCCTAAATAAATAGAACATTGGCTTCCCCCTTGCCTGATTATTAATAAAGAAAGCTAAACTTTGAAAAACTATACTCCAAGCTACACATTTATCTATAAAAGCATTGCAGAAAAATAGAAACATACTCAGTAGAAATATTGATTAGTTCCTATGTTTTCAAATCACAAGCTATGGTAGGTGTTACAGTAATATCTGATTTTTGTAGACTCAGTAAGAAGCCCTTAGTTTTTAGCATTAGTCAGTGGAAATGTTAACAGGTATTTATAATGTCCTGCTGAGTCCTATTGGACTAGGAGAAAAATAATTATGTATATTTTTCTGCAATGCAAATTTTACTGAATTGGTTCACTAACTCTGAAAAGCTGCAAGTATTTGAAATTCAAATGAACATTACCATCTGTGGTCTTTATTAACATTATAATGGCATCATGATTCTAGGCATTCTTGTTGATAAATATTAGTTTTCTTCAGCTCTGTACTGCTACTTTTAATTTTTCAGTTCATGAAGTATAACAGGTAATCTATAATCTATTGTAAATCACAAAGCAAAGAGAGACTTTAATAATGATGGATTCCAATGCTCTATTTTATAAGAGACAACAAAAGGAAATTTTTATTTACATTTCTGATTACTGTGACCAAATACTTGATAAGAAATGACTTACGAGAGGAAGGATTTCTCTTCTCTCACAGTTTGAGCAGTTAGCAGTCCATTATGATAAAGAAGGCACAGTGGCAGGAGTAACCCCAGATGCGCCCACAGAAACTTGCCCTCATTTCGACCGATTTGGAAACAGAGGGACCACAGCACTAACATCCTGCTGGTTGCCTTCTTCCCCCCCCCCCCCCCTGTTTATTCAGTCCAAGATAGCAGTATGAGGGATTTTGAAAGGTGTGTTTTTCACCAAGCTCATTCAGTGAATAAAGATGTTCATTGCCAAGTTGATAACCTGGGTTTGCTTCCTAGATCTCAGGTGGCAAGAACATGAGAAGTGAGTCCTGAAAATTTCCATGCCTTCCTTTCCAAAAAGAAAGAAATGCATTTAAGAGAGAGAGAGAGAGAGAGAGAGAGAGAGAGAGAGAGAGAGAGAGAGAGAGAGTGTGCAGGGAGTTTGGGTGTCACATTGAGAAGGAATGAACTTTGATAGTTAATCTTCAATGTCAGACTGTTTAAAGGAATGCTTATAGAACAATTGAAGTATCCATTTCAGTGAGTCTGTAGAGGCATTTACAGAGGACATCTGTACTGAATGCAGCAGTCCTTGTGTTTCATAGGCTTGGGTAATGCTACTTCTTCAGCTCTATGACATGTGTGTCCTCTTTCTTGGACCAGTTGCACTCAGTACCTATAGATTTCTTAGGCAAGCCTCCTACATTTCTAGTGTTCCAAATATTCGGAGTTCTTCACTATAAATTAGACCTCACCTTCATGGTCTCCCAGAATGGCCACAAAGGCTTCCTTGCAGGAACTAAAAACCTGCCAACTTTGCAGAAAGCTTTCTGGAAATTTGATGCAGCTCTCCAAGATCTCAAATATCTTGCATCTCAATTTCCTAGAAAACTGAAACCATAAGGATGAGTACAAGTTCTGATGCCAGCTTGAGATGTAGCTTGGTACCTTCTTCACACCACAGCTACAGTAGCCTCTGTGGGACTTTCTGGTTAAATCTGGAAAACGCTACTCTAGATGGCTGTTTCCAGCCAGATGTCCTAAAGGCGCTATATTTTTAGGCATTTTACTTTCAATTAAACAAAAGTTATTACATTCTAGACTTTTCAATGGTTAGCATCTTGGCCCCAGAACAGTTTCTCTATTGTCTCCCATATAAAGCCTGTGGTTTCTCTTTAATTACAGACCTTCTATCTACACTAACTTTGTCTTCAATCTTACATTCTCTTATATTCCTTTCTTTTTCATGGTTCTCTTTTACTTACTGCTCCCCTTCACTGTACACAAGGAAAGAAGCTGTAGCAAGTACTGAATGATATACTATATTAAAATTTCTTACATGAAATAAGTCGATCCATTACTTTTAAATTCAGGCTTACTTAAGTTTTCAGGACATGGAAGAAAGCAGCCAGGTTCTATGTTAGAATATAATATGATTGGCCATCTGTCCAATTCACTCTGAGCCCTTGTTCTCCTCTGAAATGGCACAAGCTGACTTCATTTCCTAGATCTTGATCTGGTGTTCTCCTACAAAAATGGCCCATAAAGTTCTGCTTACAGAATTCTGGGGCTTCTCCAGGCCACTGCATTAAACCCTTCCAACTTGATTCCTCACAACTTCCAAATATCTAAAAATCACACATCAGGTTTATAAGAGAAATGACCCCCATCTTAAATAGCAATTTCCTGTATTCGTTACTTTTCCAATCACTGTTACCAAATACTTAAAGAAGCAACTTAAGGGAGGATTTATCTTTTCTTACAGTTGGAGAGTACAGTCCATTTGACCAAGAAATACACTCTAGTGTTTTGCTCACAGCTGGGTGGATCAAGAAATAGAGAAAAGTCATCTAAAAGTGGAACTGGCCTACAATCCTCAGGCCATGGTCCTAAGACTGTACATCTGCCACTCCAACAACACATCCAAAATATGTCTTAATCTTGAAAAATGACACTTCCTATTGAATTCCACAGGTTTAAACATAAGCCTGTTGAGAACATGTCACATAATGGGAGCTGTTACTGAATTATGTCATCAACCCCCTCCTGCAATTCTCTTGTTGAAGCTATAACACACAGTAACTCAGAAGGTGAACATATTTGGACATACAATCTTGAAAACAGCAATGATATCAAAATGAGATCGGGTAGGTCAGAATCTGTTGCATCCTGACTTTGATTTCATTGGGTACATACTCAGGCATGCTATGTCTGCATCTCATGCTAGCTACATTTTCATTTCCCTACTTGGTAGACTAATTTATATTCCCACCAAGCATTCTTTGTTCCCATAGCCTTGCAAGCATGCATAGCACATTGCTTGATGACAGCCATTCCGAGTGTACTGAGCCAGAATCTCAATATAGTTTTTGGTTTGCATTTTCTTGATAAAGAGGAATATTTTGTCTTGCATTTATTAGTCAGTTGTAATTCTTCTTTTGAGATTTGTTCAGCTCATTTGTCTACTTATGGATTCAATCATTTAAGGAGGTGTTAAGCTGATTTTTGTCATTAATGTTTGTCTGTTTTGATTTGAAACCCAAACATTTATTTTATGACTGATTGAAATCCCCAAGACTAACTGAGCACTGTGACAGCTGCCCTTTTGGGTTTAGGTGTTGTTCCTTTAGAATCCATGTCTAAATCTGCAAGAGACAATTTTTAATGCCTTGTCTGTCCAACCTTGACATTCCAGTTATATTTTATCTTGCACATGGCAAGATAGCCATATTTGCCAAAGATCAACTTCTAAAGTTGGTAGGCCTTAGATTCACAGCTGCAGCACAACACATATTTCTTATTGTGACACTTTTCAAAGAAATAATATTCCGTTCATCTTCTTTCTTCTGCCATGAAGGACAAAGAGATTGGGAGAGTTTAAGCTCTTTGTATATTCTGTGTATTAATCATCTGTCAGATGAATAACTGGAATGAACTTTTTCCCATTTTTCAGGCTGTTTCTTTACAGTTTATATTTCCTTTGTTGTGTAGAAACCTTTCAATTTTATAAAATTTCACCTGTCAATCATTGTTATTCTTCCTAAACTACGTAGGAAGCTGTTGCTTATGCCAGTATCTTGAAGTATAAGTGTTTGCTCTCTCTTCTTAGTAGTTTCTAGAGGTTTCAAATTTTCAGGTTTTTTATTAAGGTTGTTGATACAATTTTTAAATTGAACTTCTTGCAGGATAAAAGATAAGAATCTAATTTTATTCTTTTACATCTGGATATGCGGTTTTCCCTGAAGAAGCTATTAAAGAGGCTGACTGTCCTATAATTTCTGGCATATTTATTAACAATCATTTGGGTTTTTTGTTTTGTTTAGTTTTTTCTTTGTTTATTTGCTTAAATCAGGTGGTTGTTTTATGTAGGTTAAATTCTGGGTCCTTTATGTATTCAGTGCTATTACTGTCTGGTTTGTGATTTATTATACTGTTCTTGGTATTATGGCTCTGAAGCATGAATTGAAACCATCATTGTTCTTTCTGATCAAGAATCCCTTAATTGTCGTCAGTGTTAGATTTAACTGTCAACTTGACACAGCCTAAAGTTACTAGAGAAGAGAGTCTTAATTACCCAGATTAGATTAGCCTGGGGGCATATCTGGGAGTAGGGAGGAAATGTCTTGATTATTATATAATGTACGAGGACAGTGTTGTTTCCTCCTATGTAACAGTATATCACTCACCTGGCCTGATTAAGCTTCCCTCCCTCCGGCCCAGTTCAGTGTACAATGGGCCTGACTACATCAAGGGTGATGTAGACACTGTTGGAAAACACGGATATTAAAGTCTACCATGAGCTTGATACAAAATGGAGGATTCCCTTTTCCAGTGGGGCTTCTTCTCCACCTACCCTTATCTGAGGAGCCTGATTCCCACATCTTCTACTTGAGGAATGTCACATGGTCCTTCGTGAAATTACAGGTTCAACTTCCTTACTCCCAATAAGAACCTGCCTGGCAAACACCTGAAATGCCTCTCCATGCAAATGAGTCATTCACATCACCTTAAGCCTCAGTCCATGTACAACCACCTGAAAAACCCCTTGTTACTTTTCAAGGTTTGTTCATCCCAAATAATATGTATACACTCTTTTACTGACTACTGTCAGAGAGCTGATTCTCCGAATACCATCTAAAAGAGCTGTAATATTGAAGTCCTCAGAGGACCCCCAACCCCAAGACCCTGCCGACCTACCATGATCCCCTTCATCCTTTTCCACCCAGTGTGCAACAAGATCTGGACACCCAAAAAAGGGAAATGAAACCCAGAACAACAGAACACAGGCGGGCACAATATCTAGTGTGCTATGCCATTCTCTAAGCGGGTGGGCTTGTCTGTAAAGAAAGCTAGTTCTATCACAGAAACAGAACGAAACTAGAACAGTTATTTAGGGTCATTTTGCCCTATACATTAATCTGTTCATTTCCCTGTTTGACACCTACGTTGGTCCTATAACTTAGCTATTGAAAATAGTGTTTCTGTAAACATTGATATGCAAGTATTTCTGTGATAAACACAAAAACTTTTATCTCAAAAGGTTTGATGTGAAAATATAAACAGGTACAGATGTCTAAAAAATAAAGTGTTTAGGAAAATCTATGTAGTGGAACACAAAGCCTCAGCAATATTTTTTAAACATTTGAAAGAAATTTAAGGTGGCATACATTACAAAGGAATTGTAATAATGATGAGTCAAGGTTGTGTTATTAGTACATGCCTTAGAAATTCTACCTACCAAGCTTCAAATATGGGTATTTAATACAATTTAGTTTTGATGTCATATCATCTTATAATGCTTTGTTATTTCTAACTGTGGTTTTAATAATTGTCTTTTTTTAAAAGAAATGTAATTCTCATATTTGTCAAAAGATTACCCAAGATATATTAAGGAAATATTTGACCAATGTTTATATGTATGCATTCATGTAAAATATATACATCCTAGTAAACGATGGTAAATTTAGAAATAAGGAAATGGAAGGAGGAGGTGGGAACTGATGAAGGAAACATGACCAGATCAAGAGATCAAGAGAGCTCTAACCTCATCAGTGGTTAATCTGTTGAGAAGTTAGAGTTAAATGGACTATCAGCATTAACAGGAATGATATCCAGAACCTTTTTGGATGAGTAGGCCACTAAAGGCATGTCATTAACGATTATAACATGTGTTCATCCCTTTACTCACACTCTGTCTGTGCTTCCCATCGTCCTTGAGGAAAGCTATTTTGATTGACTGCACAGTCCTCATTATTAGTCTAGCTCATCAAAGGCCTAGAAGCAAAACAGCAAAGTAACTGTGGACTGGGACTATGCGTCAGAACAGTTCTTTCCTACTTTAATTTTTTTCTTCATGAATTTTGTCACAGCAACAAAAAACCAGTGCAAGCATCCAGAGAATTAGCTCTCTAGGCCATGGGAAGTGCATGCAAAGAACTTGCTTTGATGTTGTCTGCCAGAAAGATAATTGATGTGGCCAGATAGAGCGAGTACAGGGATGAGTACTATGTAATGGCATCAGAAAGGCCACCCTGGAACAATTCTGTAGGAGCTTGAGATTCACATAGAGACAAATGTAAAGCTACTGTATATGGTCAGAGGAAAGATGGGATTTATCCTTCTTTTGGACAGTATCTTCCGGGCTGCACTGACATAGAGGCTGAATGAAGGCTATAGAACATTTACTGGGACATTCCAATAACTGTTAAATAGGTGACCTGGAGTAGAGAGACATGGTGAGATATAGAGTAAGCTCTGTAAGGTTTTGCCTATAGGTTCTAAATGTAAAATAAATATAGAGAAGACAAAGATGATTCCAATGATTATAGCTTGTGTTGCTGGAAGAACTCTTATAGTTCATTTTTAAAATGATTAATACTTCAGTGGTAAGATAGGACAAACTATTGACACCTACTTACATACACACACACACACACACACACACACACACACACAAATAGACAAATAGAAAATGTGCAGGTGGAGAGTTTTTAGTTAATAAACAGTATCTAACTGGCATAATGATCAAGGAACAGAACAACAGAACATAACCTACTCTTGGAGGAGTCCATGACCATTATCGCTTCTTAAATATTTTATCTTTTTCTTATCATTTTTATTAATCATTTTGTTTTATACATTTCAAGTGTTATCCTCCTTCCCAGTTCCCTCCACACAAACCCCCACCAATACCCCTCCCCTTTGCCTCTAAGAGGATGCTCACCTACCCACCCATTCCCACCTCACACCTTCATCATCTCCCCTCCACAGTGCCAAACATGTCTTCTCCCACTGATGCCAGATGAGTCAGTCCTATGCTACGTATGTTTGGAGCAATGGGCCCACCCATGTATACTCTTTGGTTGGTGGTTTTGTCCCTGGGAACTCTGAGTCGTCCAGTTAACTAATGTTATTTTTTCTACAAGATTGCAATCCCCTTCAGCTCTTTCAGCCCTTCCCCTAACTCTTCCATTGGTGTCCCTAGGCTCAGACCAATGGTTGGCTGTGTCGGCTTTTGTCTTAGGTCGTGGCAGAGCCTTTCAGGAGACAGCTACATCAGACTCCTGTCAGCAAGCACTTCCTGCCATCAGCAATTGTGTCAGAGTTTGGTGTTAGCAGATGGAATGGATGGCAGAGTGGGGCAGTTTCTGGTGGCCTTTCCCTCAGTCTCTGCTCCATTTTTATCCCTGCATTTCATTTAGGCAAGGACAGGGTTAAAAGGTTTAGATGGGTGGGTGGCCCCTTCCCTCCAATTACCACTTTTAAATTAGTCTGCATTCCTGATGCACATTTGTTGCTTGGCAATGAGGCTGAGCTGCAGCAGAGGATGGCTTCAGAAATCTGCCAGAGTTCTGAGAAACTCACCTTGCATCCATGTGATCAGAATTAGTCATCCTCTCAATCTCACAAAATTCATGCTGAAAAGTTCTTTCTTAATAAAACAATGTGAGACAGACAGATGGTAAAAATAGAGTTATTTTCTGCATAGGTTTCAGAGTTAGAAAGTTCACAGGAGTTACCTTTAAAAAAAATATATCCTGAGTTGACAAAAGAAACTTGGGAAAAGTAAAGTTGAATATACTAAGGTCAAATAATCTTTACTTTTAAGGGAGCACATTCGTTATCTAGAAATCTCCATCCTGTTAATTGTCAGAATAAGAAATTCTAAGACACTGAAGATCTAGTTGTAGGTTCCCTCCAGGCACGATATCTCAAAAACGTGTATTATGTGCTGAAGTGGGTATGTGAGAGACTGAGAAGAAAAGTGCCAGGAAGCAAGGAACAAAATTAAACTATAGTCGACATGACTATTCAAGTCTAATCTTACCAAAAGAAAGTGAAAACACCCTGGCAATAAAAATCTTACACTTGAAAACTGTAGCCATTTGTTCCTGTGGGTGTCAGAAACCAAGCTGATTGTGGAATTAAACATTAAGTACCATCTAAAAAGACACTGTTTCTGTTTCCCATGTGTGTATAGCAAAACAATAGTCAAAATGGAGGCTGGGCAAAATGGAAGTTGCATTGGATCCCTCATCAGTGGTTTCTTCACAGATATCAGTTTAAACTGCTACTCACACTGAACTATGTTAGAAAGAATCAAGGGCAGCTGTTACCTCGTACCCATTAACTGTGGGATGGTTAGGATATGTGGTACATGTACACCATGGAATAATATTTGATATTAAAAGAAAATTGTTGTCTGCAAAGCTATGAATGGAACAAGGGACCAGTATGTTGGATACAAAATGTGGTTTATAAAGACAAATAATTTTAAAAAAGACAAATAATTATGATGCCACTGATAAAAGGAATCTAAAACAGCTACCCCAGGGAAACTGAAAACAGTAGTTACCAGTAACTAAGACAAGTGGAAGAGAGAAAGAGGGAAACGTCAACTTCCTGGTACATGGACAGAAAGGAACAACAACAAGAAAAATCTAGTGTACTGTAATACAAGAGACTAGCCATAGATTATGATTATGTACTATAAGTTCTTGAATGAAAAAAGTTTTTGAAAACACTGAAAGAAAACAGACTCTTTGAGGACATGTGTCCAATCTGACTCAAATAATATACAATGTATCAAAGCAACACACAGACTCTACTAATATTTATGTGTGTATGTCTCAGGTAAAGTAATTAAAAAAACATATATTGCTCTATTCATTTAAAATCCCTTTGAACTTTCCATGCTGAAATCAATGTATTGTGATGTTCATTTTAATGCATTTTCTTTGGCCATTTAGTATTTATTCTCCCCTTATTGGGATACACATTCCTTTTATCCTGAGGAGACTGATTACTTCTCATTGTACACAATTTGGAAAGAGGGAATTAAAGTTACTTTTATTTTTGGGGGGAACATACAGGGAAGTCGATTATGCTCCATGTCTGTGGAATATGAATTTCGAGTGAAGTAACAAAGATGATACATGATAAGATCTGGTTCACAGTAGAGATGTTCTCTGGGAGAACGTGTCCCTTTCCTGTGACCCTCTCTGAATCCTGCTTTTTATTTTATGGGTTGCTCAACAAAATTTCTTATCATTTCTTTATCTCTTCTCTTCCTTCATTCCTTTGTTCCTTTCTTGTTCCTTCTTTTTTCTTTCTTTTTTCTGTAGAGTTAGTTGTCTTGTATCCTGCAACACAGAATGTCAAAATGTTCTGTTTTGGTTACACACTACAGGTTACCCACTTCAGAAGTTTTAACTAGTGATGGGAATTAGATTGAACCCTGATTGAACATTTAGGGAAAAGACAGGAAATACCAGAGGCTCTCAGGTATTAAAGTAAAACTATAAATAATATAAATTTCTGTTCAAACCCAAACCTTTGTGGTGAGGTTGTGTCTTGAAATAAAAAATTCTCAAAAAGAATAGACATAGACTTTGGTTCTTAGCTGCTACGAATCAGACATTGTCTATTGTGGACCGATTTTTTTTTGACAAAAATGGGAATAATTATACTTATCTCAGTAGTAAGATATCATGATGGTTATTATTACTAATGTACTTGTTTTTAAAATCAGTATTCTCAAATGCTAGTTGCACTCAAAGTAATTTTATAAAAGTTGCATGTTTCTGGGGTAACCTTACAGACATATGGATTTTCACGTTTAAATTCAAATCATGGCTATCTAGAAATTGAGATTGCTTTAAGGAAAAAGAGCCCTTGATTTTGTAAATTGTATAAAAAAATTACATACTTCTAAAAATGGAGAAAAAAGACAGCTGTAAAGATGTTATGCTGACAACACAGGAATGCAGATATAGGAATATAGAATTTTTCTCATCCTCAGACAGAATGGAAAGAAAAGAAACACTTTAGAATACTAGATATGGGTAAGGGTATAAAGTAGTCAACTGCGATCTGCCCAGAAATTGACAGAAGGAGATGTCCAGCCTTTGATTTTTTTCAAACAAATTCTCTCCACGTTAATTGAAATATTGGTCCTATTCCTACCAGAAAGACACTAAGCTGGTTCTAACAGTTCCGTACTCCTAGTATAGTCTTTGTTCTACTTGTCGCAGTTCATCCTTCTGAGATGAGAGGGAAACAAAATGCTGTGTCACATGCATGAAGTAACTCAACCTAACCAACCTGAGTGGAACGAGACCTCAAAAAATGGTTCATGCTGGCTGATACTGTGAGCACTCATTCCTTTATTTTGTAATTATGAAGCAGCCTCAATTAAGCATAAATAATCAGAAAACATGACAAGTGTAAACAGTAGTCTTCCATTTTTGGCAAAGTATAAAATGTGTTTGCGTGAACAGTCTTGGTATTTTTTTTATACATTATGAAATCTTTCATTCAGAAAGAACAAAGTTTTCCACATTTTGAAAACTTTTTTCACCTACTAGGACATCCAGAATATGTAGTTTTGCTTCATTAAGTATTCTTCTCAAATATCTATTGAGTTATGTGCTACTGTGAAGAAAATAATTTACTTGAGACCTATAATACTGTGAAAAATATTCTTACATTATTTTGTTCTTTAAAATAATGAAGTTTTCATAATCATAAACAAAGCTTTCCACATGTACCACATATTACTTCTTAAGGAGACTTCAAAACTTTATGATGAAATTATTTAAAGACTATTTGGCTAAATATTAGAATGATCTCGAGAAAACTATATCTAACATGCTTTCTCTGGCAGAAATTTTACTTTGTCTCCAGTGTCACACTGCAGTTATTTTAAATGTTTGAAGATAAACTGGTTGATAGGTTAGTAGGTAGGACTCTCTCTCTGTGTGTGTGTGTGTGTGTGTGTGTGTGTGTGTGTGTGTGTGTGTGTATGATATATATATGTGTATATATATATATATATATATATATTATTGCCTTAAGTATCCTGGTGCCCACCTGTAGCAGACATTAGAAGATTTCCTAGTCTATAGAAAACAATTACTTTTTAAATGTTTTCCTCAGCTAAGTGTCATCAATTTCATATTCTTTCAGTCAATGCAGTGAGAATACAGATGTTTTATTTATTACTAGATTTTTCTATGTTTATTTACCTAGGATGTAAAATAATCATTAATGGTACATGAATGTATTCCAGTCAGTTAAGTAGAATAAGGCTTTTAGTAAGGAATGAGATATATGGCAAAGTATTGGTGTAAGAAAGAACTGCTATGGTGGCAGTTAGGAAGAGAGAATTTGGAAAGGGAATTTAGAATCACATCGTGAGGACTCCATATGCCAAACTAAGATGTATGTGGTTTGTCCTTTAAGAAAGTAGGTGCCATACTAATCTACACTCTTTCCAAATGACAGTCTGCCCAACTCTGAAACAACTGTCACATTTCCTGTGAGACTTCTCCAGCAGATTCACAGTGAGCTTCTCTGTCTCCTCATAAATGGTGTTTGATGTATACACTTTTGACATCACTACTGCACATACTTATGACAGGTGATGAGTATAGCTTTGTCAGAATCATACTTTAGAGTCCTGCTTTCCCATGGACAATATCACGGAGACAAGGGCTTTAATAGTAGTCTTTGTTCTTTTTTATATATACTCCTCCTACCACACACAAATTACCTGAATTATTTCATTACCTAAGGAGATGTGTCACTAATTATTATTCTCTGAACAATGAAGTATTTAACTCCCAACATTGCTAACTAATATGTGTTTAGTAGAGGTGTTTCCAATTTCTAGTCCTTGTTCTTTCTCAATGAATAATCTGAGTGCCTTTTATTATGTACCTGAAATTATGTGATACCCAAGCACAGCTCAGTTAGGACCTATCAATTACATATTGTGAAACTGCTTGTTTTATCCCCATTACCCTGCAAAGGGGTACTTCCCCTGAAAACTTTCAGAGTTTCATTCTGTTTCCCAAGAGCTGGCATTACAACATAGTTAAGTCATTACAATATTTCCATTGAGCTGAAATAAAAGGAACATTAGATGTACATTTCTGGAAAACAATCCTTATCTGATTCCTTAAATTAGTTT
Organism: Rattus norvegicus; assembly: GCF_021556685.1. Classification (NCBI taxonomy): domain Eukaryota; kingdom Metazoa; phylum Chordata; class Mammalia; order Rodentia; family Muridae; genus Rattus; species Rattus norvegicus. The sequence continues at coordinate 48,057,855 of NC_141537.1, read as the reverse complement.
CATCCACCTGTCTCTAAAGACTGCATTGTTATGGGCATGGCACGGAAAGAACTTGGTACATGTACCAACTTAAGTAGGAAAAAGAGCATGCCTACCTGTGATGCAAAACATGAATGATAGAGGACAGCTAGAGGCCATTAAACATGTTTCTTAAACATCAATGAGGGAGAATCTTGAATGTATCCTGCTTGTCTCAGCGTGACTTTACTTGGCATTCTTATTCGGAGTTAGATCTCATATACTATATTGTAGTTCGGTAGTACTCTATACCAACCTAGTCAAGAAGAAATCAAGAGTATTCCTTTATAAAAATTAGTAAGTTGACTAAACAAAGACATAAGTACAGTTATTTAGTCTAGCTTCACTGTGAATGAATTGACATGACTTGCCATTGGTCATCTTTTTGTGATAAATGGAGATTTGAAGAGTTGTGATGGAAAGCTATCAGAAAACTCCATCTCCTTCTTTCATCTCATACCATGGAGAAGAAAAGTCTTGAGTAAGAATGTACTATAGTCCCAAGTTAAGTGAGGAGTGAGATGGAGGAGCAGGCAGAACATTTTTCTTTAATAAGGTTGCCTGAAGATGTGATTTGGCAGTAAAATAGTGAAGGGAACATACCCTGGACACCCAAAACCTGAGATTATACACAGTTCTATTATGTGGAGACTTTAAGCGATCTCCAGAAATGAATGTATATCAGAGAACCTTGAAATTTCCCCAGGGAGAAACAGAGAATTAAATTTACACTAAACGCAAGAACATTAGCCTAGTTTCTCTAAGATAGTGTACAACAAACAATTCCATCACACCCCATGTTTTGTCCAAATCCCATCTTATCCATCTTGAGTAGAAATCTTGGATTTACAGGATGGGTAAAGAAAGAGGGGGAAGCTTTAAATGCAAACATAGAAAACTGATCCTCCTTGAGTAGGTTACAATCTAAGGAGGAGATAAAATTTAGAATGTGCGTAGTTGGAAGTTCTCTCAGTTCTATGAGAACTGGAAATTTTCACATTCGTGTTATACATTATGAGATTAGAATAACTAGAGACCTGGGGAGTGAGAGACTTGCAGGACTCAAAGAGGGGGACCCTAGATGAAAGGCCCTACAGTGGGCAGAGGAAACTTACTAAATCCACCTCCAGCAGAATGACAGGACATCAAGTGAGCGATGGGGTTGTTATCCCACACCCAAAGCTCTGACCCATAATTCTTCCTGTCTGAAAGAACTGCAGAGATAGAAATGGAGAAGAGCCTGAGGAAAAGAAGGTCCAGTGACCCAATGTAAGATCCAGCTCAAGGGGAGGCCCCAAGACCTCACACCATTACTGAAGCTATGGGGCATTGACAAAAAGGGACCTACCATGACTGCTCTCCAAAAGAACCAACAAGAGGCTAAAAGAGTCAAATGCAAATCAATGAACAGAAACTGCTGACCCCTCTGGTGAATTAGGGAAAAGATAGAGGAAGCTAAGGAGGAGGCCAACCCTATAGGAGAACCAGCAGTCTCAATTAACCTGTACCCCTGAGAACTCTTAGACACTGGATCACCAACCAGGCAGAATACACCAGCTGAGATGAGGCCTCCAACACATATACAACAGAGGACCCCGGGTCTGGGTTCGGTCAGAGAAGATGCACCTAACCCTCAAGAGACTGGAGGGTTCAGGAAGTTTAGAGATCTGATGGGATTAATGGAGTAGGGACATTCTTGTGGAGATGGGTATGGGAGTACAGGGGGAGGAGAAGAGGTGGGGTGTGGAAACCTGGGTGGGGGGTGAGGGGCAGACTGTGAGGGGAATAAAACCTGGAGTGTAAAAATAAATAAATTTTTAAAAAGATGATTTAACAAAAATATTGAAAGTTAAAGAAGAAGGAGGAGGAAGAGGAGAAGGGGAGAAGGGGAGAAGGTGGAGAAGGGGAGAAGGGGAGAAGGTGGAGAAGGGGAGAAGGGGAGAAGGGGAGAAGGTGGAGAAGGGGAGAAGGGAGAGAAGGGGAGAAGGAGAAGGAGGAGGAGGAGAAGAAGAAGAAAAGAAGGAGAAAAGAAGAATAAGTGAAGGACCCTCAGTGAATGAACACAACTCTTCCCTGACACAGAGCCAGATCTAAAGCCAGAGAAGAAGCAGCTTCACAAACGGGATTTGAATGGACATTTTCCACTATTACAATGAGCTACTGACATCTCCAAAAGCCTCTGAGGCCTGTTTATTCCTATGTATAGACTTCACCTCATCTCAGTCCTTAGAAGGACTGTTGTACACCTAAGATAGTTCTTTCTTTTTTCTTTTTTTTTTTTTTTTTACATTTCGAGTGTTATTCCCTTTCCCGGTTTCCAGGCAAACATCCCCCTAATCCCTCCCCCTCCCCTTCACTCTGGGTGTTCCCCTCCCCATCCTCCCCCCATTGCCGCCCTCCCCCCAACAATCACGTTCACTGGGGGTTCAGTATAGCAGGACCCAGGGCTTCCCCTTCCACTGGTGCTCTTACTAGGATATTCATTGCTACCTATGAGGTCAGAGTCAAGGGTCAGTCCATGTATAGTCCTTAGGTAGTGGCTTAGTCCCTGGAAGCTCTGGTTGCTTGGCATTGTTGTTCATAAGGGGTCTCGAGCTCCTTCAAGCTCTTCGAGTTCTTTCTCTGATTCCTTCAACGGGGGTCCCGTTCTCAGTTCAGTGGTTTGCTGCTGGCATTGGCCTATGTATTTGCCGTGTTCTGGCTGTGTCTCTCAGGAGCGATCTACGTCCGGCTCCTATCTGCCTGCATTTCTTTGCTTCATCCATCTTGTCTAATTGGATGGCTGTATATGTATGGGCCATATGTGGGGCAGGCTCTGAATGGGTGTTCCTTCTGTGTCTGTTTTATTCTTTGCCTCTCTATTCCGTGCCAAGGGTATTCTTGTTCCCCTTTTAAAGAAGGAGTGAAGCGTTCACATTTTGATCATCCGTCATGAGTTTCATTTGTTCTAGGCATCTAGGGTAATTCAAGCTTTTGGGCTAATAGCCACATATAAATGAGTGCATACCATGTGTGTTTTTCTGTGATTGGGTTACCTCACTCAGGATGATATTTTCCAGTTCCAACCATTTTCCTACGAATTTCGTAAAGTCATTGTTTTTGATAGCTGAGTAATATTCCATTGTGTAGATGTACCACATTTTCTGTATCCATTCCTCTGTTGAAGGGCATCTGGGTTCTTTTCAGCTTCTAGCTATTATAAATAAGGCTGCTATGAACATAGTGGAGCAGGTGTCTTTTTTATATGTTGGGGCATCTTTTGGGTATATGCCCAAGAGAGGTATAGCTGGATCCTCAGGCAGTTCAATGTCCAATTTTCTGAGGAACCTCCAGACTGATTTCCAGAAAGATTGTACCAGTCTGCAATCCCACCAACAATGGAGGAGTGTTCCTCTTTCTCCACATCCTCGCCAGCATCTGCTGTCACCTGAGTTTTTGATCTTAGCCATTCTCACTGGTGTGAGGTGAAATCTCAGGGTTGTTTTGATTTGCAATTCCCTTCTGACTAAAGATGTTGAACATTTCTTTAGGTGTTTCTCAGCCATTCGGCATTCCTCAGCTGTGAGTTCTTTGTTTAGCTCTGAACCCCATTTTTAATAGGGTTATTTGTCTCCCTGTGGTCTAACTTCTTGAGTTCTTTGTATATTTTGGATATAAGGCCTCTATCTGTTGTAGGATTGGTAAAGATCTTTTCCCAATCTGTTGGTTGCCGTTTTGTCCTAACCACAGTGTCCTTTGCCTTACAGAAGCTTTGCAGTTTTATGAGATCCCATTTGTCGATTCTTGATCTTAGAGCATAAGCCATTGGTGTTTTGTTCAGGAAATTTTTTCCAGTGCCCATGTGTTCCAGATGCTTCCCTAGTTTTTCTTCTATTAGTTTGAGTGTATGTGGTTTGATGTGGAGGTCCTTGATCCACTTGGACTTCAGCTTTGTACAGGGTGATAAGAATAGATCAATCTGCATTCTTCTACATGCTGACCTCCAGTTGAACCAGCACCATTTGCTGAAAATGCTATCTTTTTTCCATTTGATGGTTTTGGCTCCTTTGTCAAAAATCAAGTGCCCATAGGTGTGTGGGTTCATTTCTGGGTCTTCAATTCTGTTCCATTGGTCTATCTGTCTGTCTCTTTACCAATACCATGCAGTTTTTATCACTATTGCTCTGTAATACTGCTTGAGTTCAGGGATAGTGATTCCCCCTGAAGTCCTTTTATTGTTGAGTATAGTTTTAGCAATCCTGGGTTTTTTGTTATTCCAGATGAATTTGCAAATTGCTCTGTCTAACTCTTTGAAGAATTGGATTGGTATTTTTATGGGGATTGCATTGAATCTGTAGATTGCTTTTGGTAGAATGGCCATTTTTACTATATAAATCCTGCCAATCCATGAGCGTGGGAGATCTTTACATCTTCTGAGGTCTTCTTCAATTTCTTTCTTCAGAGTCTTGAAGTTCTTATTGTACAGATCTTTTACTTGCTTGGTTAAAGTCACACTGAGGTACTTTATATTATTTGGGTCTATTATGAAGGCTGTCATTTCTCTAATTTCTTTCTCGGCTTGTTTCTCTTTTGTGTACAGGAAGGCTACTGATTTATTTGAGTTAATTTTATACCCAGCCACTTTGCTGAAGTTGTTTATCAGCTTTAGTAGTTCTCTGGTGGAACTTTTGGGATCACTTAAATATACTATCATGTCATCTGCAAATAGTGATATTTTGACCTCTTCTTTTCCGATCTGTATCCCCTTGATCTCCTTTTGTTGTCTGATTGCTCTGGCTAGAACTTCAAGAACTATATTGAATAAGTAGGGAGAGAGTGGGCAGCCTTGTCTAGTCCCTGATTTTAGTAGGATTGCTTCAAGTTTCTCTCCATTTAGTTTAATGTTAGCAACTGGTTTGCTGTATATGGCTTTTACTATGTTTAGGTATGGGCCTTGAATTCCTATTCTTTCCAGGACTTTTATCATGAAGGGGTGTTGAATTTTGTCAAATGCTTTCTCAGCATCTAATGAAATGATCATCTGGTTTTGTTCTTTCAGTTTCTTTATATAATGGATCACGTTGATGGTTTTCCGTTTATTAAACCATCCCTGCATGCCTGGGATGAAGCCTACTTGATCATGGTGGATGATAGTTTTGATATGCTCTTGGATTCGGTTTGCCAGAATTTTATTGAGTATTTTTGCGTCATTATTCATAAGGGAAATTGGTCTGAAGTTCTCTTTCTTTGTTGGGTCTTTGTGTGGTTTAGGTATAAAAGTAGTTGTGGCTTCATAGAAGGTATTCGGCAGTGATCCATCTGTTTCAATTTTGTGGAATAGTTTGGATAGTATTGGTATGAGGTCTTCTATGAAGGTCTGATAGAATTCTGCACTAAACCCGTCTGGACCTGGGCTCTTTTTGGTTGGGAGACCTTTAATGACTGCTTCTATTTCCTTAGGAGTTATGGGGTTGTTTACCTGTTTTATCTGTTCCTGATTTCTGTCTAGGAAATTGTCCATTTCCTGAAGATTTTCAAGTTTTGTTGAATATAGACTTTTACAATAAGATCTAATGATTTTTTGAATTTCCTCTGAATCTGTAGTTGTGTCTCCCTTTTCATTTCTAATTTTGTTAATTTGGACACACTCTCTGAGTCCTCTCCTTAGTCTGGCTAAGGGTTTATTTATATTGTTGATTTTCTCAAAGAACCAACTTTTGGTTCTGTTGATTCTTTCTATGGTCCTTTTTGTTTCTACTTGGTTGATTTCAGCTCTGAGTTTGATTATTTCCTGCCTTCTACTCCTCCTGGGTGTATTTGCTTCTTTTTGTTCTAGAGCTTTTAGGTGTGCTCTCAAGCTGCTGACATATGCTCTTTCCTGTTTCTTTCTGCAGGCACTCAGCGCTATGAGTTTTCCTCTTAGCACAGCTTTCATTGTGTCCCATAAGTTTGGGTATGTTGTACCTTAATTTTCATTAAATTCTAAAAAGTCTTTAATTTCTTTCTTTATTTCTTCCTTGACCAGGTAATCATTGAGTAGAGCATTGTTCAATTTCCACGTATATGTGGGCATTTTTCCCTTATTGTTATTGAAGACCAGCTGTAGGCCGTGGTGGTCTGATAGCACGCATGGGATTATTTCTATCTTTCTGTACCTGTTGAGGCCCATTTTTTGACCAATTATATGGTCAATTTTGGAGAAAGTACCGTGAGGAGCTGAGAAGAAGGTATACCCTTTTGCTTTAGGATAGAATGTTGTATAAATATCTGTTAAGTCCATTTGTCTCATGACTTCTCTTAGTCTGTCTAGGTCTCTGTTTAATTTCTGTTTCCATGATCTGTCCATTGATGAGAGTGGGGTGTTGAAATCTCCTACTATTATTGTGTGATGTGCAATGTGTGTTTTGAGCTTTAGTAAGGTTTCTTTTATGTATGTAGGTGCCCTTGTATTTGGGGCATAGATATTTAGGATTGAGAGTTCATCTTGGTGGATTTTTCCTTTGATGAATATGAAGTGTCCTTCCTTATCTTTTCTGATGACTTTTAGTTGAAAATTGATTTTATTTGATATTAGAACGGCTACTCCAGCTTGCTTCTTCCGACCATTTGCTTGGAAAGTTGTTTTCCAGCCTTTCACTCTGAGGTAGTGTCTGTCTTTGTCTCTGAGGTGTGTTTCCTGTAGGCAGCAGAATGCAGGGTCCTCGTTGCATATCCAGTTTGTTAATCTATGTCTTTTTATTAGGGAGTTGAGGCCATTGATGTTGAGATATATTAAGGAATAGTGATTATTGCTTCCTGTTATATTCATATTTGGATATGAGGTATTTTTGTGTGCTTTTCTTCTCTTTGTTTTGTTGCCAAGACGATTAGTTTCTTGCTTCTTCTAGGGTATAGCTTGCCTCCTTATGTTGGGCTTTACCATTTATTATCCTTTGTAGTGCTGGATTTGTAGAAAGATAGTGTGTAAATTTGGTTTTGTCATGGAATATCTTAGTTTCTCCATCTATGTTAATTGAGAGTTTTGCAGGATACAGTAACCTGGGCTGGCATTTGTGTTCTCTTTGGGTCTGTATGACATCTGTCCAGGATCTTCTGGCTTTCATAGTTTCTGGCGAAAAGTCTGGTGTGATTCTGATAGTTCTGCCTTTATATGTTCCATGACCTTTTTCCCTTACTGCTTTTAATATTCTTTCTTTATTTTGTGTGTTTGGTGTTTTGACTATTATGTGACGGGAGGAGTTTCTTTTCTGGTCCAATCTATTTGGAGTTCTGTAGGCTTCTTGTATGCTTATGGGTATCTCTTTCTTTAGGTTTGGGAAGTTTTCTTCTATGATTTTGTTGAAGATATTTACTGGTCCTTTGAGCTGGGAGTCTTTACTCTCTTCTACACCTATTATCCTTCGGTTTGATCTTCTCATTGAGTCCTGGATTTCCTGTATGTCTTGGACCAGTAGCTTTTTCCGTTTTACATTATCTTTGACAGTTGAGTCAATGATTTCTATGGAATCTTCTGCCCCTGAGATTCTCTCTTCCATCTCTTGTATTCTGTTGGTGAAGCTTGTATCTACAGCTCCTTGTCTCTTCTTTTGGTTTTCTATATCCAGGGTTGTCTTCATGTGTTCTTTCTTGATTGCTTCTATTTCCATTTTTATTTCCTTCAACTGTTTGATTGTGTTTTCCTGGAATTCTTTTAGGGATTTTTGTGACTCCTCTCTATGGGCTTCTACTTGTTCTCTAAGGGAGTTCTTCACGTCTTTCTTGAAGTCCTCCAGCATCATGATGAAATATGATTTTGAAACTAGATCTTGCTTTTCTGGTGTGTTTGGACATTCCGTGTTTGCTTTGGTGGGAGAATTGGGCTCCGATGATGCCATGTAATCTTGGTTTCTGTTGCTTGGGTTCCTGCGCTTGCCTCTCACCATCAGATTCTCTCTAGTGTTACTTTGTTCTGCTATTTCTGACAGGGGCTAGACTGTCCTATAAGCCTGTGTGCCAGGAGTGCTGTAGACCTGTTTTCCTGTTTTCTTTCAGCCAGTTATGGGGACAGAGTGTTCTGCTTTCGGGCGTGCAGTTTTTCCTATCTACAGGTCTTCAACTGTTCTTGTGGGCCTGTGTCTTGAGTTCACCAGGCAGGTCGCTTGCAGCAGAAAAGTTGGTCTTACCTGTGGTCCCGAGGCTCAAGTTTGCTCATGGGGTGTTGCTTATGAGCTCTCCGTGTCGGCAGCCACCAGGAAGATCTCTGCTGTCCTTTCCGGGAGCTTCCGTGCACCAGGGTTCCAGATGGTGTTTGGTGTTTTCCTCTGCAATCAGTAATGTGTGCAGAGTGCAGTCTCTTCTGGTTTCCCAGGCGTGTCTGCCTCTCTGAACGTTTAGCTCTCCCTCCCACAGAATTTGGGTGCAGAGAACTGTTTATCTGGTCGGTCCCTTCAGGTTCTGGCAGTGTCTCAGAAGCAGCGGACCTGCTGCTCCTGGGCTCTCTTCTATGGGAACCCAGAGGCTGTGTACAATTTCCTCCTAAGATAGTTCTTACTCACAATCTATTTACCTGACTGCCGTCATTCTGACCTTGTTCCTTTTGTCTTGCTTTAATAGCCAGTCTTTTCCATCCTTGATCATCAGTTCCACATCATGTTTTCCATCTGAGTTTCCATGTGTCCCATAACATCATTCTGGAATCCCAACTCTTTTTAAATGGGTTCTCAGATCTGGTTCTCTTGGCTGGAGTTTCACCATGGGTTGCCAATATCCCCCTGGCAATCAACCCTCCTCTCAGCTTGTGCCTAGAATACCTCAGCCTGAGTCACCTCACTATATGAACCCTACTTTGTCTCTCAGACATCCCTTATGCAGAGTTTCTGCCCAAACTTCCCCTCAACCCTGACCCTGTGCTACAGAGCTCTGCTGAGAAAGTCTTATCTATCTAATAGCCTTGATACTGATTAAACAAAGTCCTAGTCATTGAACCTACCTCATCTACTGGCCCAAGAATTCTTAATTACAAGATAATATCCAGACCCAAGATCCATCAGTCTCTGATGATTTAGTTAAGGTCATGCACAACAGTTCCTCGATTTAAGAAGTATTTACTCATTAGTCCTCTGGTCTAAGTGTTTTGAAATTGTACAAGAACATCTGTTAATGTAGGTTGTAATTGATTAACAGAAAGTTTCACTTCCACTAATTGCTTGTGTACTATCTGATTTCTTTCTTGTCCAATCCTCATGAATTATAGTTATAGCAGATACAGGACATATTTTGCAATGCTAAACCAGTTGACAAGGACGAGAAATGTAGGTCACTTTTAGGACCACAATCACTCTGCAACAAAGGTGCAACCTTGAAGAACAGGTGAATCAAGTTACCCAGGTTTTAGTGTGTGTTTATATGTGGGAACTCAGACACATGATGTTTTTAAAACCCATATTTAGCTTTAGCAGCAAGAGACACAGTATATTTCTAAAACTAAAGATGTTGAATAAAGGATTGGCCTTAACCAGCAGTACAGAGCAAACTCCTCTCATCCTTTGTTCTCCTTTTCTGTTATGTTCAGGCCTCTTGGATAATTATTATATAGAGAAACTCACCTTGGAAAGATAGCCTAAATTCTGGGTTCATTATTTTACTATGGTATTTTAACAGAAGGTTCCAGGACTATATTAAATTCTGAAAGGTCAGTTTAAATACAATTGACAGGAATGCCAGAACGATGGTGGTTTAAACAAGGTAATTATCTCAAGCAAGTATATGACTAATACAGTAACTTCCTGACTTCTATTGACAGTTCCAACACTTGGCTGGCTCTTTGAACCAGGTGGCAGCTTAGCTTCCAGCCTTGAGTGCTGTAGTTCAGATAATAAACAGACTGAGCTGGATATTTTGACACATCTTTAATCCCAGCACTCAGGAGGCAGAGATAGGTGGATCTCTATGAGTTTGAGGCCAGCCTGATCTACAAAAGGAATTCAAGGTAAGGCAGGGCTGTTAACACAGGACAACCACCTCAGAGAAGATAGAGGAGAAGAAGAAAGAAGGAAGGAAGAAAGAGGAAGGGAGGGAGGAAAGAAGGAAAAGCAGCAGCAGCAGCAGCAGCAGCAGCAGCAGCAGCAGCAGCAGCAGTACTGGATAAGAGTGCCTAATACAACTTTGCACTTTAACGTTGGCAGAGTTCTGTTTTCTTACATTTTAGTTCATAACCACTTACTTGTAAAACACCACTGGAGTCTTGTTTTGCATTTTCTTTTATACCTATAAAATATGAGTGTCAGCCACAGAATTGTTTTTATAGTTTATATTCATGAGAATTAACATTTACTTAAGTAATTACTTACTTACTTGTTGTATTTTCTGAGAAAAGCTTTCTTTAACAGCTGTGGCTATCCTGGAACTCACATGGTAGACCAGACTGGCCTCCATCTCACAGAGATTCACCTGATTTGCCTCCTGGGTGCTAGGATTAACGGCATGTGCCACTTTGTCTAGCCACGAATTAACCTTTAATATGACTGACATCTTGCCTAGGTTGTAAGCGAAATACTGAATATTTTGTTTGATTTATTTATAATGTAAGGCATTGTACTAAATATGAAGATATATTCCTTATAAATTTAAACCATATTATGCCACCATACGAGACTAATCCTTCATAGTCACTCTCTTGAACTCTTAATTATTCGTCTTAGCTGAACATGGTGGCATATGCTTGTAAACCCAGCACTTCGAAGGTAGTGGGAAGAGGATCAGCATTTCAGGGTTATCCTGAGCTATGGAGCAAAGTCCAGCTAGGGATATATGATACTCTGTTTCCTTCCTCCCGAATCACTTAGTCATGGTAAATACTTTAATGATTTCCTTATTCCCCATAGGAAAGCTTCAAATTTTTTTCATTTAAAATTTATTTCATCTACTACTTTGATCTGAGATGTCATATTGAGGCACTTTTTCTCTTAATAGCTGTCATTATTTGCTAATAATTGTTTAAAACGACCATAGTTTTTTAAAGTATGTATGATAAAGTGTTTGATAAAGATACAGAGTTGGCAGTAACCAGAATAAAGTAGTCTACATTTCACAACCTTAAACACGTTTTTATTTAAATTGGGATTAGATGATAGTATCTATCGAGTAATAGACACCAAAAGCAGAGGGAGATAGAATAAGCTTTTATACAACTCAGTAAAGTGACCATATCTTATAATATTATCTTTAATATGTTTTATGGATAACAAGAACAAAAAAACCTAAAGCTATGAACACAAATTAGCAATAAGGAGATGAAAAAATTAATTATTAGTGTTAGCTATACACAGTGATACAATCCAAAACTCTTGTACTCAAAAGGTAGAAGATCTCCAGTTCAGAGCCAGTTTGAGCTAGACAGAAAGAAGCCCATACAATGAAACTCCACTCCATAGGACTCTAGATAAAATGGATAAAGTAAACATTTATGGAATGAATGAATAACATATTTTGTGTTTCCTTGGAAACATTAAAAAGAAGTATGCTTGGTCTCTCGAGTCTTGCTTGAGACTTAAATTGAGACAAGGGGAGTCACCACTACTTAACATTAAGCAAGTAAGTCATAAGGTATTTCAGAATCAATCTTCTTTCTTTTGCAAAATCAATAACAAGAAGTGCATTATAAATTTCGCATAGTTCATCATCATAAATAGCAGAACTTCATTAGTCATGCAACTCCTTTCATGCAATATGTCATCTATAGAGATGGATATTTTCTTATCAGTCATAAAAGGAAACGTGGGTAATGTAAATTAAGATCAACTAGCATGGCTTTAAATTAAGCAATACTCTGAACAGATAGTTGAGCAGATAATTTGAGGATACTTCAAGTAAATTAAAGTGCAAAGTCAGCTTATTTTCTCTTTAGACAGGATTATCATAACAGACAATCAGGGTAGCTAACTCTTTTTTTTTTCTTTTTTTTCGGAGCTGGGGACCGAACCCAGGACCTTGCACTTGCTAGGCAAGCGCTCTACCACTGAGCTAAATCCCCAACCTGGTAGCTAACTTAATTTTTTCTCTTTTGATTACTTATGTGATTTGAAAATAATATAATGAAAGCAGTAAGAGAGATATTACCCCACACTATTGTACAACCACCACCTCTCTTTATATTTGGAAGTTTTCTCAAGTTCCTTATTCATTGACTTATTCATTCAGCAAAGGCTTATTGAATACATTACATATGTTATATGTAGAATATTAGAATTTTAATGCTTAATTTCATTTCCCAGATCCCTTGTGGGTAAGGTAGTAAAATATGAACTTTACTTTAAAATATGAATATTATTATAAAATAATAAAATTATTAACTCTCACCTAAAGTTTGTACATCATTGGCTTAATATCAACCTATAATGAAATAAATCCTAAAAGGAAATAGTACTCATCAAATGTCCAAATATGTACGTGAAATGTCAGGTGACAGGCAATGTTAAGAATGATAAGAATCCAATGCTACTCCCAATATTGTGTCGTAAGCTCAAAGTTTGAGTTTCATTATGGATAATAATGATATTGTTTGCATCTAAGGCTTTAAAGATAGAACTTATATTGTATCAGCCACTGTGCTTGATGTTTGCTAATTTTACTTACCTTCACCACAACCTTCAGAGTAAACTAATTACAGAGGCAAAAACTAAAGTTCAAATTGACTAGATAGCAAGATCTGAAACCAGCATGAGCAAAACTAGTTTTGGTCTGATCTATTCATCAAATATTGCTTCCTTTGTCCATTTCTTTTCTAAATCTCTTGAGTACCTATAGACAATTCTTTTTAATTTCTCACCCCTTACCTTGTTGTGTAGCAGTTACTATGTATACATTAAATTTACTCATCTGAACCTTTGTGATCTTTAAAATTCAAACAAAAGGATAGATTTGGAGATTCAGCAGCAGAGCCTTCTATGTCCAGCCCTGATTGCCTCAGGACTTCCGTCTCTCTTTCAATGGCCTTTTTGTTTTTGTTTTCATTTGTTTGTTTTGTCTAATGTTATTGTTACTCTTATTTTTTCTTTTTTTGCCTGAGGTAACACTGAGGATCAGTCAGAATTTTTTAAAGCTTTTTCTTTGGACTGTTTTTTAATATACTGGTGAATTCAGTCCTCATGCTGTATATGAACTTCTTTGACAACTATATCATATAATGTCGTGGTCCTTAGGTCCTTGTCAGCTCCTCTTCATCAACTCTTTGTAGACTTCATAACCAAGTTTACACTAGCAATTCTATTTGTGCTTTTTTTCTAATATCTGAAAACAAGATTACCTGGAAGACAAGGCAAATTTGTCTCAGATGCCCTGATTTTAGTAGGATACAATTTTAGAAAATATCAAGACAGTTTAGAGTTCTATGATATGCATATTTATGACATACATATTTTTCTGGGATAGCTATGCAATTTGTGTTTAGTGGAGCCTTCCGTGCCTTTCTTTTGTGTGTGTGTGTGTGTGTGTGTGTGAAAGAGAGAGTGAGAGAGAGAGAGTTTTATACTTGCATATAGTTTGCTTTGATCCTCCCCTTCAGCCCCTCTTTTATCCCTCACTATTTTCCTCTCCCACTTGCATATGCTCCATTCTTTCTTTTAAACCTACCAAGTCAACCCTCATCATAGATGGTGATTAATACAGAGACCTCCAACTGGTCAATATGAGTAAGAGACTGTACCCTACTCTAAATAGAACCCCTACATCATAGTCTTTCCCTAATGTTCAGGGACCGTACCCTTTTTACTGATTAGCATCAACCACAGTTTTTTCAACACAGCATCTTTGTTCACTTTTGTCTTCGTTGGATGACATCTGTATCCTTACAGGACATTCAAAGTTGTTCCATCACCAATTCTACTTGTTTTCTATAGTTAAGTAGATAGAAATAAGGAACAATGTCCAGATGGGTAAATGATTATTTATCTATAACTTTTTCTTAAATCAGAATAGTCACTGTAAATTGTATAATTATGATGGGGCAGAGCAGTGGAAACTGCAAACTTACCTTCTTAAATAGGCTGTTACCTAACAATAACAACCCTATGGGTAATTATTTGATTACATTCTCAAATGAGTTCTTCAGAGAATCCCAAAGGGAAGTATAGTCAAAGTTATAAAACGTGATAAAGAACCCAGGAATAAGCCACAAAAGCCTATTCTTTAACCTCAAAGCTTCATCCCACACCAATCCCTAGAGTAAACTGTACTGGTTAGCTCTTACTATTAATCAGCTCCTTTTGTAGACAAATTAAACAGCTTTATCCAGTCGACAAAAAAGAGAAAGAAAAGTTCCTGGAAAACTGTATTTATTTTCAAAGATGATAATGGTTTAGTATCAGTTGAGTCCATAGATGTATGTGGAAGGACTGGTTTCCAAAGCAACGGTAACTCAGTCCCAAGAAATTCAACTATGTGAATTATTTAGTTCCTCAGAGAATTTTTCAAGAGGAATAATAAAAGCCAGAACACAGTAACCATCATTTCCTATTTATAAGAAGCTGACATTTGGAAGAAAAATAATGCTGTATCTAGAAGAAATAAGTATTTTAAAGCACCAACATGTTCTTATTATCCTCCCCATTTGCCTTGGCTTAATTATGTATGGGAAAACATATATGATGAATGTTGGACTTTTTATGCCGTCCATGGTTAAACAAGTATATTGTTTTCAGCAGAGATACATAACTATTGGGAAGAATCAAAGAATTATTCAATTAGAGACTCTTAACTATTTCTGGTAGAGAAAACTTTCATTCTCTGTGTACCAGGGCCGTCCTTTCTGCTTTGTGTGCTAATGAGTAGCTATTGATTTGTTAAGTAACAGGAGACAGAGGTTATTCTACCAACTAGGGACAAAACGATCTGACATACAAATGCACTTAAACTGTCTGTGATGTCTGCCCACCATTACTTAGACTTCTCTCTCACTGAGCCTTCCATAAGACCCATCAACATGATCTGAGCCTCTTATCCTTACGGGTCTGCAGTTTGGTTGTTTTTAACTGTATTTCCCCCAATACGCAAAGCTGTGAGTGCTGTGTTTAATATTCCCTGTATTAGCAACCCAAAGATTATCCTTAAGAAACAGTCTAATAGTGTAGCCTCTCTTGTCTCTCAGAGTCGGCATCCTCCATTTTCAGAACAAGACAAGAATATGATCCCATGACTCCCACACCAGTACAGCTCTAAGTTGGCCCTGTTACTGATTCAGTGGCACAAGTAGTGAAGTACATTAAAGGCCGATGCCTATGATGCACTTTTTGGCATAGAAGTAAGCAAACACTGAGCTATCAGAGATATCTTATACTCAAATGTCCAAAATGATACAGTTGAACTGAATAAAATGTGAAGCTGGTCTTCATGTGTAACTCCTAAAGCAGGAGTGGGGGCTGTCTTTGCCTTAATTACCTGCCTTGGATTCCTTTTCTCCAACTGAATTGCCTTGTCTAGCCTCTATGGAAGAAGATGTGCATAGTCTTACTGCACCTTCATATGCCAAGGTTGGTTGATATCCATGGGAGGCCTCCTTTTTCTGAGGAGAGATGGAAAAGAAGGGTGGATGGAAGTAGTGAGGTGAGACACAGGGGCTAGGGAGGAGAGCAGAAATTGTAAGCTACAATCAGTACTTAAAGCAAAAGAATAACTATAAAAAAATAAAGAAATTTGTATCTGTCCTACACTCATGTACAGGCAATAGAAGCTCATTTCAATATATGCACTTTTTTTCTGTTTTTCTTTGTCGTCTTTTTTAAAATTTTTTATTAGATATATTTCTTTACTTACATTTCAAATGTTATTCCCCTTCCTGGTTTCCTGTCTATAAGCCCCTCTCCCCTCCCTTCCCCCTCCCCCATAAGAGAATTGCCCCTCCCATATTCTCCTGCACTGGGGGTTCAACCTTGGCAGGACCAAGGGCTTCCCTTCCACTGGTGCCCCAACAAGACTATTCTCTCCTACATATGCAGTTGGAGCCCTGAGTCAGTCCATGTATAGTCTTTCAGTAGTGGTTTAGTCCCTGGAAGCTCTGGTTGGTTGGCATTGTTGTTTTTATGGGGTTGCAAGCTCCTTCAACTCTTTCTTTTTCTTTTTTTTTTATCTTTATTAACTTGGGTATTTCTTATTTACGTTTCGATTGTTGTTCCCTTCCCCAGTTTCCAGGCCAACATCCCCCTAAGCCCTTCCCCTCTCCTTCTCTATGGGTGTTCCCCTCCCCATCCTTGCCCCATTACTGCCCTCCCCCCAACAATCACATTCACTGGGGGTTCAGTCTTGGCAGGACCAAGGGCTTCCCCTTCCACTGGTGCTCTTACTAGGCTATTCATTGCTACCTATGAGATTGGAGCCCAGGGTCAGTCCCTGTATAGTCTTTGGGTAGTGGCTTAGTCCCTGGAAGCTCTGATCGGTTGGCATTGTTGTTCATATGGGGGTCTCAAGCCCCTTCAAGCTCTTTCAGTCCTTTCTAAGATTCCTTCAACGGGGGTCCTGTTCTCAGTTCAGTGGATTAATGATGGCATTTACCTATGTATTTGCTGTATTCTGGCTGTGTCTCTCAGGAGAGATCTACATCCGGTTCCTGTCAGCCTGCACTTCTTTGCTTCATCCATCTTATCTAGTTTGGTGGCTGTATATGTATGGGCTACATGTGGGGCAGGCTCTGAATGGGTGTTCCTTCTGTCTCTGTTCTACACTTTGCCTCCCTATTCTGTCCCAAGGGTATTCTTTCCCCCTTTTAAAGAACTGAAGCATTCACATTTTGGTCATCCCTCTTGATTTTCATGTGTTCTGTGCATCTAGGGTAATTCGAGCATTTAGGCTAATATCAACTTATCAATGAGTGCATACAATGTGTGTTTTTCTGTGATTGGGTTACCTCACTCAGGATGATATTTTCCAGTTCCAACCATTTGCCTATGAATTTCATAAAGGCATTGTTTTTGATAACTGAGTAATATTCCATTGTGTAGATGTACCACATTTTCTTTACAGTTTTATGAGGTCCCATTCTTTGTTGTTTATGCTGATTTTAAGATTTATAACACTTGTTTTAAGTAAACTAGAAAATTGACTTTCACTTAAGGAGGTTCCAGCTGTGGGCATTCCTTCTAGACTTCACCCCACAGTTACCTAGCAACAGCCAGGTATGCCTGACTCACTATAAAGGGATTGCTTGCCCCTCCTCACTTGCTTTTCTTCCACTCCTCCTCTCTTCCCTGTCTGTCCCTTCTCTTCCACATTAGCCTCCCCTAGTTTTCTACATGTTCATGGCTGGCCTCTAACTCCTCTACATTCATCCATTCTCTCTCTCTCTCTCTCTCTCTCTCTCTCTCTCTCTCTCTCTCTCTCCCTCTCCCTCTCCCTCTCCCTCCCCCCTCTCTCTCTCTCCACTTTTTCTGTCTCTACCACTCCCTCGACTCCCCTTCCCATGCCCTAAATAAACTCTATCCTAAAATATACCATCATGTGGCCCATACCTCAAGAGGAAGGGATGCCTGATGCCTGAGTATGGGCTGGCAGAGGCACCCCTTCCCAACACGATATCACACCTTTACCAAACATCCCCTGGCTTCTTTTTCTTTTTTGAAAAACACAACACCAACTACCTGATTTTTGTATTCATAAGCTTAATTTAAAAATCTGATTTCAAATTTAAACTAATTTGAAATATTAGTTGTTAGCAGTTGCATCATTTGACTGGTTAGTCTCTCTTGTATGCTATTAATACTTGTTTGTAATAAGAATTATATATTCTAACTTAACCTATATAAAAGACACACAATCCTGCCATTTTATTTACAAGCTATAAGCCTAGATTTGGGCACATTTTCAGCTATTCTAACTTACATCCCAGATGTATGTCCCTAATTACTTTCTGTTTTTCCTGGTCATGTGCTTATAGTCCATTTTCTCTCATGGCATCCTCCTCCTCTCTCTGTATCCTTTCTCCTCATTGACGGTCTCTTATGAAAGGCCACACTTAACCCTCAAGTTCTACCTTTCTATCTCTACTGCCCAATCACAGTCTTCAGCCTTTTATTGACTGTTTAACTTAGGGAGCAAGGTTTACACAACATAAGCTGGTGTACCTGAGAATATGCTCCTTTGGGGAAACCAGATCTTAGGGGCCAGTATTTAGGATTTGAATACATAGCAGCATCAGACCAACCCCAACATTTACCCCTTTTTGTGTAAATAAAAATCTTCTTTCTCTTACAGTAAAAATTTCCATGTAGTAGAATGGTGAATGAGACTGGAGGAAAAGGCCAAGTACAGCTGAAGTGGAAACTATTGTAAACCAGTATGGGGGTGGGAGATAGGGCTCCTTTATACACTTAAATGTTAATGGAATCATCTAGGGAGTGAGGAGAGAGTTGGGGAGAGAATTCGCAATAGGGAAAATAATCAATGGCTGAAATTCTAGAGAAAGAAGATCAGTCTCATTCGCCTTCCCTTCTCACTGGCCTCACTGACAAGGCTCCTTCCTTAATCATCTGCTGGAGCTGAAGTCATATATATATATATATATATATATATATATATATATATATATTTGTGTGCATACATGCATATGTGTATGTGTAATGTGTATATATGTATGTTTATAAATGAATATGTGTGTATGTGTGCATATATATGTGCTTGTAATGAAAAAAAATGCCATGATTTTGAAGGAAATCTTAGAAAAAATGAATAAGACCTTGTAAAACATTCTAAATGTAAGAAGTTAAGGGAGTTGGTCCTGCTAAGACTGAACCCCCAGTGAATGTTATTGTTGGGGGGGAGGGCGGCAATGGGGGGAGGGTGGGGAGGGGAACACCCATAAAGAAGGGGAGGGGGAGGGGTTAGGGGGATGTTTGCCCGGAAACCAGGAAAGGGAATAAAATTCGAAATGTAAATAAGAAATACTCAAGTTAATAAAAAAAATAAAATATATTAAAAAAAAGAAGTTAAGGGAGCAAAACTGGGCAATTGTAATTTATTTCTACATCTACCAAGAGAAACTTGATCTGAATTGAACTGCTTGTAGATAAAATATTCAGTTTGAGAGCCTGGATTTTTAATATTATTTATCTGTACACTCATACAGTTTTATTCTCTTTAAACCTCATGGATATAATTTTTATATTTCTTGCCCATAAATATTTCATTATTGCATTTTTTCATGTGTACCATTGTGCTTTGCTCATATTCACCCCACAGTCCCCCCTCCCACTATCTAGATTATCTCTCTACATCATCTTTGCCAAATAGTTTCCCTTTACTTGACCTAGAGAGTCTGCTTAAAATTCTAATCATGTCAGTTGGACATTGCAGGAAAATCGTGATTTGGGAAGTTCTCTTCCCTCTAAATCCTGTTCCTGGTGTTCATAGCCTTCTAAGGTAGCGGTGGTCTCCCTACTCTTTCTTGCTCTTAGTCTTGATCCCTCTCTTTCTCTTGCTGCCTTGATGCTCTCATGGCTTCAGGGAGGTCCAGATGGTCGGTGGGAGAGGATTGGGGAGGCTGAGAAATGTCTGGGTTCTCTTAAGCACGGTAAGAGTTTATTTTCACTGTATTTGATTGGTGGTCTGCTTGTTAAAAGGGTGATGTAAGGCTCCCTAGGGTCTGATATAGGTAATCAAAACCACTTTTTCCAAGTGCAATAAGAATGAGATAATGTACATTTATAAACCTATAATATAGACATTTTAGCTGCAAGTATAAAGTGATATAACCATAACCCAGTTTGCACCACAGAAAACTGACTTTGCTAGGGGATTCCAAATACATTCAATGTTTCCAAAAGTTAAACATTACAAAGTATTAAAAAGAAACTTCAGTGTTACATCATTTAAATCATCCTGTATTGAGTCATATATATGACACACTCTCTCTCTCTCTCTCTCTATATATATATATATATATATATATGAATGAATGAATGACACTTTAAAGATGTCAAGATTTGCTTTTTAATTAAATAATTAAAAAGGAAACAAATTTTATTTTTCTTAATGTTAGATTAATACTTACTATAGAACATTAAAATATGTGACAATACAAAAATAGAGGGTTTTGAAAAATCATATAGTACTACCACTGAGAAATAAATACTGCTTATATGCAGCTGAACATCTTCCAGAAATCCTTAGGAGCTGGAGAGGTGAGAGCAGGTATTGCTCCCTCCTCTTGGGACTGAATTTGACTCCCAGATCCACGTGTTCACCTCTAGGCCAGAGGCTCTGTCGTCACTTTCTCTTATCTCCACATATTTATGCATAAAGAAATCTTGATTTAAAAAACTCATGCAAATAATACAATTATCATAATTTTACTGAATTTTTATTTTGTATTTTTAAGTTTTATAAAGTGTGTGTGTGTGTGTGTATGTGTATGCACATGCGTGATCAATCTCAGATATCTGCAATATCTATTAGCTTTAGGTAGTCTCTGGGAATTCTAATTCAGATCTTCACACTTATATTGTAAGTGCTTTACCCACTGAGCCATACCATCCTGAGTGATTCTTTAATTTTTTTTAATTGTATCATAAAATGCTCGAGACTATAAGTTACTGGAGATGAGAGACAAACAGGCTCTGTGTACACTTAGTATTCCAGTCTGTCTTGCAGCAGAAACATGCCATGAATGGTTATATTAATTTGCCACGTTAGTAGTCATTTGTCTAGTGTTAGAACAATTCACCAGTTCTTTCTCTTCTGATTGGTTGTCTTCATAGAAGTCTCCCTATCCAACTTGCTATGTTTTTCCCCGGTAAAGGGTGGGAAGGACAGAACTGAACAATGGTGGCTTTATGGTATTTTTCTTTTTCCATGCAAGGACATAAAAGTTATTTTAAAATAATCTTATCTTCTTAGGACATGAAGTGTTAAGACTGGAATCAAAATAAAAGTAGTACTATTTATGTTTTTTTTCTTTTCTATTGAAGGGATTAAAGGGAAAGATGTAATAGGGACTAAGGATATATTCTCTGTCCAAACAAAAAAACAATCAAACAAAAAACTGAAAAGAACGTATTGAGAAAGGTGGGAAACTTCTAGAAGTGTCAAAGAGGTAAAAGCATAAAAGACAGCACCCTCTTTAGTGCAGAGTTTTATATATGTGGGGCTTTAAATAGGATCAGGGAATGATGAAAAGTAGGGGAAGACAAGAAAATACAAAAGTAGCATACATAAGAGAGAAGAGGTGGATATGGGTGAGTCAGGTCCTCCAGCTCCTGAGATCTCAAGCAGGTTTTCTTCTGTGACTAGTGGACTTGAAGCCCTAACTCCAACCATTTGTCTATGAATTTCATAAAGGCATTGTTTTTCATAGCTGAGTAATATTCCATTGTGTAGATATTCCACATTTTCTGTATCCATTCCTCTGTTGAAGGGCATCTGGGTTCTTTCCAGCTTCTGGCTATTATAAATAAGGCTGCGATGAACATAGTGGAGCACGTGTCTTTTTTATATGTTGGGGCATCTTGTGGGTATATGCCCAAGAGAGGTATAGCTGGATCCTCAGGCAGTTCAATGTCCAATTTTCTGAGGAACCTCCAAACTGATTTCCAGAATGGTTGTACCAGTCTGCAATCCCACCAACAATGGAGGAGTGTTCCTCTTTCTCCACATCCTTGCCAGCATTTGTTGTCACCTGAGTTTTGGTCTTAGCCATTCTCACTCGTGTTAGTATGGTTAAGGGTTTATCTATCTTGTTGATTTTCTCAAAGAACCAACTTTTGGTTCTGTTGATTCTTTCTATGGTCCTTTTTGTTTCTACTTGGTTGATTTCAGCTCTGAGTTTGATTATTTCCTGCCTTCTACTCCTCCTGGGTGTCTTTGCTTCTTTTTGTTCTAGAGCTTTGAGGTGTGCTGTCAAGCTGCTGACATATGCTCTTTCCTATTTCTTTCTGCACGCACTCAGCGCTATGAGTTTTCCTCTTAGCACAGCTTTCATTGTGTCCCATAAGTTGGGTATGTTGTACCTTCATTTTCATCAAATTCTAAAAAGTCTTTAATTTCTTTCTTTATTTCTTCCTTGACCAGGTTATCATTGAGTAGAGCATTGTTCAATTTCCACATATAAGGGCATAAGGGCATTCTTCCCTTATTGTTATTGAAGACCAGCTTTAGGCCGTGGTGGTCTGATAGCACGCATGGGATTATTTCTATCTTTCTGTACCTGTTGAGGCCCGTTTTTTGACCAATTATATGGTCAATTTTGGAGAAAGTACCATGAGGAGCTGAGAAGAAGGTATGTCCTTTTGCTTTAGGATAGAATGTTCTATAAATATCTGTTAAGTCCATTTGGCTCATGACTTCTCTTAGTCTGTCTACGTCTCTATTTAATTTCTGTTTCCATGATCTGTCCATTGATGAGTGTGGGGTGTTGAAATCTCCTACTATTATTGTGCGAGGTGCAATATGTGCTTTGAGCTTTACTAAGGTTTCTTTTACATATGTAGGTGCCCTTGTATTTGAGGCATAGATATTTAGGATTGAGAGTTCATCTTGGTGGATTTTTCCTTTGATGAATATGAAGTGTCCTTCCTTATCTTTTCTGATGACTTTTAGTTGAAAATTGATTTTATTTGATATTAGAACGGCTACTCCGGCTTGCTTCTTCTGACCATTTTCTTGGAAAGTTGTTTTCCAGCCTTTCACTCTGAGGTAGTGTCTGTCTTTGTCTCTGAGGTGTGTTTCCTGTAGGCAGCAGAATGCAGGGTCCTTGTTGCGTATCCAGTTTGTTAATCTATGTCTTTTTTTGGGGGGAGTTGAGGCCTTTGATGTTGATAAATATTAAGGAATAGTGATTATTGCTTCCTGTTATATTCATATTTGGATATGAGGTTATGTTTGTGTGCTTTTCTTCTCTTTGTTTTGTTGCCAAGACGATTAGTTTCTTGCTTCTTCTAGGGTATAGCTTGCCTCTTTATGTTGGGCTTTACCATTTATTATCCTTTGTAGTGCTGGATTTGTAGAAAGATATTGTGTAAATTTGGTTTTGTCATGGAATATCTTAGTTTCTCCATCTATGTTAATTGAGAGTTTTGCAGGATACAGTAACCTGGGCTGGCATTTGTGTTCTCTTAGGGTCTGTATGACATCTATCCAGGATCTTCTGGCTTTCATAGTTTCTGGTGAAAAGTCCGGTGTGATTCTGATAGTTCTGCCTTTATATGTTACTTGACCTTTTTCCCTTACTGCTTTTAATATTCTTTCTTCATTTTGTGTGTTTGGTGTTTTGACTATTATGTGACGGGAGGAGTTTCTTTTCTGGTCCAATCTATTTGGAGTTCTGTAGGCTTCTTGTTTGCTTATGGGTATCTCTTTTTTTTAGGTTAGGGAAGTTTTCTTCTATGATTTTGTTGAAGATATTTACTGGTCCTTTGAGCTGGGAGTCTTCACTCTCTTCTATACCTTTTATCCTTAGGGTTGATCTTCTCATTGAGTCCTGGATTTCCTGTATGTTTTGGACCAGTAGCTTTTTCCGCTTTATATTATCTTTGACAGTTGAGTCAATGATTTCTATGGAATCTTCTGCTCCTGAGATTCTCTCTTCCATCTCTTGTATTCTGTTGGTGAAGCTCGTATCTACAGCTCATTGTCTCTTCTTTTGGTTTTCTATATCCAGGGTTGTTTCCATGTGTTCTTTCTTGATTGCTTCTATTTCCAATTTTAAATCCTTCAACTGTCTGATTGAGTTTTCCTGGAAATCTTTCAGGGATTCTTGTGACTCCTCTCTATGGGATTCTACTTGTTTATTTATGATTTCCTGGAATTCTTTCTGGAATTTTTGCGATTCCTCTCTGTAGGCTTCTACTTGTTCTCTAAGGGAGTTCTTCACGTCTTTCTTGAAGTCCTCCAGCATCATGATCAAATATGATTTTGAAACTAGATCTTGCTTTTCTGGTGTGTTTGGATATTCCATGTTTGCTTTGGTGGGAGAATTGGTCTCCGATGATGCCATGTAGTCTTGGTTTCTGTTGCTTGGGTTCCTGCGCTTGCCTCTCGCCATCAGATTATCTCTAGTGTTACTTTGTTCTGCTATTTCTGACAGTGGCTAGACTGTCCTATAAGCCTGTGTGTCAGGAGTGCTGTAGACCTGTTTTCCTGTTTCCTTTCAGCCAGTTATGGGGACAGAGTGTTCTGCTTTCGGGCGTGTAGTTTTTCCTCTCTACAGGTCTTCAGCTGTTCCTGTGGGCCTGTGTCTTGAGTTCACCAGGCAGGTCGCTTGCAGCAGAAAAGTTGGTCTTACCTGTGGTCCCGAGGCTCAAGTTTGCTCGTGGAGTGTTGCTTATGAGCACTCTGCGGCGGCAACCACCAGGAAGATCTGTGCTGCCCTTTCCCTATCCCCATTATTCTTACATTATGTCTTTTAATGGTGTCTCATATTACCTGGATATTTTGTGTCAGGAATATTTTAGATTTAACATTTTTTGACTTATATATCTATTTCTTCTATTATATCTTCAGTGCCTGAGTTTCTTTCTTCTATCTCATTAATTGCATTATAGTTCTTTTATTAATTCATAATTTGTTACTTACCGAATTCCCTTTGTGTTTTCTTTATTGCTTCCATTTCCATTTTCAGGTCTTGAAGAGTTTTATCTGTTTTCAATTGTTATGTTTTTCTTGCCTTGCTTTAAGGGATTTGTTTATTTCTTCCAAGTGGAGTGTCTGTGTGTGTGTGTGTGTGTGTGTGTGTGTGTGTGTGTGTGTGTGTGTGTGTGCTTTCCAGGACATCTTTAGAAGAATTTTTTAATTCCCTCTAATTGTTTATGTTTTCTTGGATTTCTTTAAGGAATTTATTCATTTCCTCTTTAAGGACCTCTTATCTTCTTTATGTAGTTGTGTTTAAGGTGTTTTTCTTGTTAGCTATTTTGGAATATTCTGTCATAAGATAGCTGGGCTCTAATGAAGTCATATTGCCTGATCATTACTGATTATCTTCTCACACTGGCATCCAGACATCTTTGTTTGGGGTGGTTATAGGTCTAGGTGCTGATTTCTGGGTTTGTCTTTACAAGGTGGGTGTTTACTTCTTAGTGTCTCTGTCTTCCCTGGATTTTCAGAGTGCGATATATGTATGTATATTGTCTGTTTTACTGACCTGCTTAGCTGGTGTGTTCAATGGGGAATGCTTGATGGTACTGGAGGCTGGGATTTAACAAAGAATGATAGAGGGAAGTCAGGAGAGGATGCTCAGTGAGATCCACAGGAGACCTGGACAAGGGGGAAGGGAAACTGCGACTGGTGTTCTGTTACAGCACTGGGAATAAGCCTTAGGGGTTGTCGCTCAGAGAACAGAGAGTGGAGAAAGATCATGGGCAGTCTATCCAGTTTTCTCTTGTGCAAATTTCTTTAAAATAAAAAACATTTTAACACATCAATATAATTAATAAAATTACAAAATTGACATGTTTCTTCATTATATTGGTAAACTCCTACTTGCTAATCTGAAGAGCATATTCAGTTTTATAAGTGTCACAATAGTGTCTTTGCTGAAATAGGAAACTCTATACCTCAATGTACCTGCCAAATCTCTTCAGTAACTTCAGTAACAGAATTCTTCTGTCCTGTCTTCCCTATTATGATCATGGCAATTTATATGAATTTCAACCATTTGTATGCAAAGCTATTATGGATGGGCTTGCACAACTTGCCTTTAGACTTAAAGATAACTTAAATCTCAATATAATATATACTATTTAAAAGGGTGTTTATTTACCCCATCAGACCTAATTCTTATTTATATACTAATCCATAAAAGACTTTATAA
Organism: Rattus norvegicus; assembly: GCF_021556685.1. Classification (NCBI taxonomy): domain Eukaryota; kingdom Metazoa; phylum Chordata; class Mammalia; order Rodentia; family Muridae; genus Rattus; species Rattus norvegicus. The sequence goes on along the minus strand of NC_141537.1, from coordinate 48,032,096 downwards.
TTGTTTAATAGAGAAACTCAAGATTAAATCACCCCAGTTGACAGAGAGTAGGGCTTATCAACACTTTTTCAATCCTCCTTCGCCATTCTTATCTCTTTTCCTTAGTTGAAGTCCTATTCTTTTCTGATTTCTAATATGCTCCACATCTACATAGTCCTGAGGCAGTCTCTCTTTCCCCCAAACCCTCATTCTTCCCGTTTCATTCCTTCACTCCCATAACTCCCCAAATAACTCTTGTTTTGTATCTTTGTTAGGTGTGTGTGTGTATGTGTGTGTGCCTGCATGCACACCTATGTGTTCATATAGATTTGCACATGCTATAACACAAGTATGAAAGTCAGAGCATGTAGTTGGGGATTTAGCTCAGTGGTAGAGCCCTTGCCTAGCAAGCACAAGGCCCTGGGTTCTGTCCTCAGCTCCAAAAAAAAAAAAGAAAAAAAGAAAAAGAAAGAAAGAAAGAAGGAAGAAAAAAAGAAAAAAGAAAGTCAGAGCACTTGTGTTGGTATTTATCTACCACCATGTTAGAGACAGGGCTTCTTGATGTCTCCCACCACTCTCACCACAGTGTATAGCAGGGTGGCTATCCCTCCAGATTCCAGGATGTCTCATGTCTCTGCCTCCCATTTTGCTTTTTGAGTACTATGATTTTAAGTGCATGCTATATGTCTTATTTGCCCAGCTATATGTGACTTCTGTGCATTTGAACTTAGCTGGCTAAACTTATATACCCAATGTCTTACCCACTGAGGCTTCTAGCCCCTAAAATTCTTTCTTTAAAGTATACTTTTGTGTGTTTTACCACTATTTAAGACACTTAAAAGATTTTGTTGTGTGTGTGATGATCTATAAATGCCTTCCTATTTCATCTTAACACTGCCTTGTTGGCTTTATCCCACTATATCCTCCATAATTCTCAGGTACCAGTCACAACAAACTACTTGGAAATTGCCAAGCAACTCACGGGTTTGTAAATCCTGGAATCCTGCAATATACTGTTGTCTCTCAGCCATGAAACCTGTGCTTCTTCTTTGCCTCCACATGATGCTTTTTTTCTCTTCAGCTTAGTTAGCACCTCCTTTGTCAAAACTTCCTTAACTTCATCATTGTTCACAGTTCAATAGTCTATGTGCTCGCCATAGGAAACAAACACAACTTTACAGCAATTAGAAGCACCAACATGCAATTCGTAGTAGACTAAACCATACCTGTACCTACTAATCCAGAAGATAACATGTCAAAAGGTTTTTTATTGTTGATGTTTTAGTCCTGCTGAATTATTCCTATGGAAATTAGATTCATTTATGACTACCTATAGATGTCTAGTTATGTGAATTTTCTTTTGATTTTCTTATTTTTTTATTTATTGGCTTTCTAAATAGTTTTTCATGCAATAAATTTTGATCATATTATTTACCCTCCCCTAAACCTCCTAAATTCTCTCCACCTTCATCTTTACCCAGTTTCATTTTTCTCTCTCTAACAACAATAATAACAATAAACAACAAAATGTGAATAAAAGTCAAAACAAAAAAAGATAAGAAACATCAAAACAAAAAGTACACAAAACACCATGGAGTTCATTTCATATTGGCCTTCCCACTATACAAAGGCGGTCAATCAACTTTTCCTCCTGGAAATAAACCTCATGTTCTAAATTCTATGTATACAACCAACCTATACTGATATAAACACCAGCACACTAAAACTACAAAAAAGTGTTTATACATCACATATACAGATATTTTGTCATTATGCCATAAGCAAGGTAATATAAAAATTATTTGTGTAGCATTTACATTGTGTTAGGCATCATAAATAATCATCTAAAGATGATTCAAACTGTATGTGATAGTGGACATAGGACACATGAAAATACTTTACCATTTTTATGTAGGTCACTTAAATATCTGCAGATTTTGTTTTCTACCACAAGTTTCATAACCAATTTAATGAGACTATTAAGAGATGACTTTATGTGTATCCAGGATGTGACACTAAAACAGTTCTTGATAGCCAGTCTACCACTATAAAGCATACTTAATCTGTGGGAAATGTTCCTATAATTACTATCATAAATGTGTTACAGGAAGTACATGTGGTTAATATAAATAATATATGGGCTCCGTGGATAGGCTTTTTCTATTTCAGCTCATTTTATGTCCAAAACACTACCTGAAACACAATAGGCATCCTAGAATTAATATTTTTGTCAAGCCTTTGAAAAATCCATTCTATCCACAGACACCAAACCCTGATACTCTTGATGATGCCAAGATGTGCATGCAGTCAGGAGCCTGGCATGACTGACCTCTAAGAGGCTCTGCCAGCACCTGACTAAGACAGATGCAGATACTCACAGCCAACCATTGGACTAAGCCCAGGGACTCCAATGGAAGAGTTAGGGGAAGGACTAAAGGAGCAGAAGGGGATTGCAACCCCATAGGAAGAACAACAATATCAACTAGCCACACCCTTTGGATCTCCCAGGGACTAAACCACCAACCAAAGTGTATACATGGGTGGGCCCACGGCTCCAGCTACATATGTAGCTTAGAACTGCCTTATCTGGCATCAGTGGGTGGGGAGGCACCCATTCCTGTGGAGCCTTGATGCCTCAGAGAAGGGGGGGTGCTAGAGGGGTGAAGTAAGAGTGGACAAGTGGGTGGGGAGCACCCTCTTAGAGGTAAAGGGGAGAGGGATGGTGTGGGGTTTCAAGGAGGGGAGAGCAGGAAGAGGGATAACATTTGAATGTAAACAAATAAAATGGCTAATAAAAATGTAAAGAAGAATACTCTGAAAAAAAGTAAAATTAAACAAGTATGTAGATAATGCATATCTTTGATTCTAATACTCAAGAAACTGAGACAAGAAGATCATGAATTAATAAACAGCTTTGGTTACATAGCAAGACCCTAATGCAAATATTAGGTAGTAGGCAGGTGGATAGATAGATACATAGATACATAGATAGATAAAAAGAGAGAGAGACAGACAGACAGACAGACAGACAGACAAGTGAAAATATTTTTATTCTGGAAAAAAAGTGACTTAAACTCTATAATATAGGGAGTGGGGTAGTGAGAATGCTCATAATAATTTAAAACTTCCCAAATTTAACTCAGTTTTCCAGTTACATTAAAATTACATTTGCAACAAATGACTCTTGATGAGTGTATTTTTAAAGTATTTGAAGATTTCATATATGAATTCTCTACTTATGTCATTCCCTCCTTCTTCTTGTTCCTCCAATTCTTCTTGTGTTCCTTCCACTCAAACTTGTGGCTTTGCTTTTTAATTATAGTTATTACACACACACACACACACACACACACACACACACACACAAACACTTACACATATAATATATAAAACATACATTGTTAGATAGCATATATGTTTATAAATTCAGCCTACTGAGATTAGTTGGCATTACTCACATGCTCATACATTTTAAGGCTGATGTTTTGGGATTGGTGCAACTATCAAGGAGTGAACATTATTAGTATTTAAGTGAAAATAAATGAGAAATGTATGTGTTCTGTTTTACTTATGCTGCAGTAATTAAAAGACTACCCAAAGTGCATAGGATAACAAAAGAATGGCCAGTCTCCAAGTGCTACATGTGCACACAAAATGCTAGACTTGATTAGCCCTTTCAAATGGACCCAGGCTTGTTAGGAGATTATTCTGGTGGACAAAAAAATTTCATATTATACATTGTCAACAAAACTTGGAAGTCCCATTAAGTTTGATTAATGGTTGTAATACATGTTTCTAGAATTAAATGGAGACCTTTAAATCTTTCCTAGACCACCAGAACATTGCATAATGTTCATAAACGAACAATGAAAGGGCTGCCTTAGATGCTGTTTGACCGAGTTGGCAATATGATATGATGGGGTTCCTTAACTTGAAACCTAGTTATCTTTCCTCCTTGGCTATGTCTATAGGCTTAGGAGTTACTCCAGACATCTCACTTCTAGGGTTTCAGTTTCTATGCCAAACACATTTAGGTTAGTTGTTGCTGTTGTTGTTGTTGTTGTTGTTGTTGTTGTTGTTGTTGTTTATTTGTTTCTGTGTCTTTGCTTTTGCATTTTCTTTTATGTCAGCTTTCAACTAGCCCGTGTGTGTGTGTGTGTGTGTGTGTGTGTGTGTGTGTGTGTGTTTGTGTCTGTGTGTGTCTCTTCTATCTGTTATAATTATAACAGAGGAAACAGGAAGGTTGTGCTTTCTTACTGAAAGTTCTAAAGAACCTTGTTTTACATCACATAAATATAACTAGCTGAGAACTTCATAGGCTGTGGAGCAGTGCCAATTGCTATTTATGATGCATGAAATTATTATGTCTCCAAGGCACATGTGACTGCTCATGCACATCTCTAATATTTATGTTGCCTAGCTGTGCAGATAATTGTCATTTTGGCGACTTACTGAGAGTTTCTGTTGTGGAGCACTGCTATTTTCCTTCATCCATAATCACAGTGATTCTCATAGTGTAAAGCCAGGGGTAAAACATTAATTGGTTTTGAAGGCTCCTTAGGGTGTTTCTTAGAAGTCCCTATGAAGTGTTAGGTCTTCATAGGAATTAAATATTCAAGACATGAAACCCTAATCCAGTAATTTGGAATGGAAATGTGAAAACAAGAGGGTCAACTTCTATCTTGTTTGTCCACTCACCCCATACCGAGGCTGAGACAGTAGCAGTGGCTGCCAACAGTGTTGGAGGATCCCTAGTCTTTTAATTACTATAGCATAAGTAAAACAGAACATATATATTTCTCACAAATTTACCCTTAAATGATGATAATATTCAGTCCTTGATAGATTTGAAAATCCCAAGCTGGGGAGAAGTGTGTGGAATTTTGACAATAAGGTGCATATTTTGAATTTTTTGCACTGCTGAAGGTAAAGACATGCTAACACCAAACAAGACAGAAATCAGTTTCACACCTAGGAAAAGGGGTGGATATCAGTGCTCAGAGAGGGCAAAGAAACTCCATTCCCTGGGTTGGGGATTTAGCTCAGTGGTAGAGCGCTTGCCTAGCAAGCGCAAGGCCCTGGGTTCGGTACCCAGCTCCGAAAAAAATAAAAGAAAAAAAGAAACTTCATTCCCCACCACTACCTCCAGCTGGTAAAAACAAAACAAACAAACAAAAAAACAAAAAAACCCCAGTGAATCGTATTTTGATCAATATTTTAAAAGTAGTTTCGAGATCTTCCTGGTTGCTGCTGACTCAGAGAGCTCTTAGGCAGCACTCCACGAGCAAACTTGAGCCTCGGGACCACAGGTAAGACCAACTTTTCTGCTGCAAGCGACCTGCCTAGTGAACTACAGACACAGGCCCACAGGAACAGCTGAATACATGTAGATAGGAAAAACTACACGCCCGAAAGCAGAAAACTCTGTCTCCATAACTGGCTGAAAGAAAACAGGAAAACAGGTCTACAGCACTCCTGACACACAGGCTTATAGGACAATCTAGCTACTGTCAGAAATAGCAAAACAAAGTAACACTAGAGATAATCTGATGGCAAGAGGCAAGCACAGGAACCCAAGCAACAGAAACCAAGAATACATGGTATCATTGGGGCCCAATTCTCCCACCAAAGAAAACACGGAATGTCCAAACACACCAGAAAAGCAAGATCTAGTTTCAAAATCATATTTGATCATGATGCTGGAGGACTTCAAGAAAGACGTGAAGAACTCCCTTAGAGAACAAGTAGAAGCCTACAGAGAGGAATCGCAAAAATCCCTGAAAGAATTCCAGGAAAACACAATCAAACAGTTGAAGGAATTAAAATTGGAAATAGAAGCAATCAAGAAAGAACACATGGAAACAACCCTGGATATAGAAAACCAAAAGAAGAGACAAGGAGCTGTAGATACAAGCTTCACCAACAGAATACAAGAGATGGAAGAGAGAATCTCAGGAGCAGAAGATTCCATAGAAATCATTGACTCAACTGTCAAAGATAATGTAAAGCGGAAAAAGCTACTGGTCCAAAACATACAGGAAATCCAGGACTCAATGAGAAGATCAACCCTAAGGATAATAGGTATAGAAGAGAGTGAAGACTCCCAGCTCAAAGGACCAGTAAATATCTTCAACAAAATCATAGAAGAAATCTTTCCTAATCTAAAAAAAAAAAGATACCCATAGGCATACAAGCAGCCTACAGAACTCCAAATAGATTGGACCAGAAAAGAAACACCTCCCGTCACATAATAGTCAAAACACCAAATGCACAAAATAAAGAAAGAATATTAAAGCAGTGAGGGAAAAAGGTCAAGTAACATATAAAGGCAGACCTATCAGAATCACACCGGACTTTTCACCAGAAACTATGAAGGCCAGAAGATCCTGGACTGATGTCATACAGACCCTAAGAGAACACAAATGCCAGCCCAGGTTGCTATATCCTGCAAAATTCTCAATTAACATAGATGGAGAAACCAAGATATTCCATGACAAAACCAAATTTACACAATATCTTTCTACAAATCCAGCACTACAAAGGATAATAAATGGTAAAGCCCAACATAAGGAGGCAAGGTATACCCTAGAAGAAGCAAGAAACTAATCGTCTTGGCAACAAAACAAAGAGAAGAAAAGCACACAAACATAACCTCACATCCAAATATGAATATAACAGGAAGATTAATCACTATTCCTTAATATCTCTCAACATCAATGGCCTCAACTCCCCAATAAAAAGACATAGATTAACAAACTGGATACGCAACGAGGACCCTGCATTCTGCTGCCTACAGGAAACACACCTCAGAGACAAAGACAGACACTACCTCAGAGTGAAAGGCTGGAAAACAACTTTCCAAGCAAATGGTCGGAAGAAGCAAGCTGGAGTAGCCGTTCTAATATCAAATAAAATCAATTTTCAACTAAAAGTCATCAGAAAAGATAAGGAAGGACACTTCATATTCATCAAAGGAAAAATCCACCAAGATGAACTCTCAATCCTAAATATCTATGCCTCAAATACAAGGGCACCTACATATGTAAAAGAAACCTTACTAAAGCTCAAAACACACATTGCACATCACACAATAATAGTAGGAGATTTCAACACCCGACTCTCATCAATGGACAGATCATGGAAACAGAAATTAAACAGAGACGTAGACAGACAAAGAGAAGTCATGAGCCAAATGGACTTAACGGATATTTATGAAACATTCTATCCTAACGCAAAAGGATATACCTACTTCTCAGCTCCTCATGGTACTTTCTCCAAAATTGATCATATAATTGGTCAAAAAACGGGCCTCAACAGGTACAGAAAGATAGAAATAATCCCATGCATGCTATCAGACCACCACGGCCTAAAGCTGGTCTTCAATAACAATAAGGGAAGAATGCCCACATATACGTGGAAATTGAACAATGCTCTACTCAATGATTACCTGGTCAAGGAAGAAATAAAAAAAGAAATTAAAGACTTTTTAGAATTTGATGAAAATAAAGGTACAACATACCCAAACTTATGGGACACAATGATAGCTGTGCTAAGAGGAAAACTCATAGCGCTGAGTTCTACAGAAAGAAACAGGAAAGAGCATATGTCAGCAGCTTGACAGCACACCTAAAAGCTCTAGAACAAAAAAAAGCAAATACACCCAGGAGGAGTAGAAGGCAGGAAATAATCAAACTCAGAGCTGAAATTAACCAAGTAGAAACAAAAAGGACCATAGAAAGAATCAACAGAACCAAAAGTTGGTTCTTTGAGAAAATCAACAAGATAGATAAACCCTCAGTCAGACTAAGGAGAGGACACAGAGAGTGTGTCCAAATTAACAAAATCAGAAATGAAAAGGGAGACATAACTACAGATTCAGAGGAAATTAAAAAACTATCAGATCTTACCATAAAAGCCTACATTCAACAAAACTTGAAAATCTTCAGGAAATGGACAATTTCCTAGACAGATACCAGGTACCGAAGTTAAATCAGGAACAGATAAACCAGTTAAACAACCCCATAACTCCTAAGTAAATAGAAGCAGTCATTAAAGGTCTCCCAACCAAAAAGAGCCCAGATCCAGACGGGTTTAGTGCAGAATTCTATCAGACCTTCATAGAAGACCTCATACCAATATTATCCAAACTATTCCACAAAATTGAAACAGATGGAGCACTACCGAATTACTTCTATGAAGCTACAATTACTCTTATACCTAAACCACACAAAGACCCAACAAAGAAAGAGAACTTCAGACCAATTTCCCTTATGAATATCGACGCAAAAATAAAATTCTGGCAAACCGAATCCAAGAGCACATCAAAACAATCATCCACCATGATCAAGTAGGCTTCATCCCAGGCATGCAGGGATGGTTTAATATACGGAAAACCATCAATGTGATCTATTATATAAACAAACTGAAAGATCAAAAACACATGATCCAGCTATACCTCTCTTGGGCATATACCCAAAAGATGCCCCAACATATAAAAAAGACACGTGCTCCACTATGTTCATCGCAGCCTTATTTATAATAGCCAGAAGCTGGAAAGAACCCAGATGCCCTTCAACAGAGGAATGGATACAGAAAATTTGGTACATCTACACAATGGAATATTACTCAGCTATGAAAAACTACGACTTTATGAAATTCGTAGGCAAATGGTTGGAACTGGAAAATATCATCCTGAGTGAGGTAACCCAATCACAGAAAAACACACATGGTATGCACTCATTGATAAGTGGCTATTAGTCCAAATGCTTGAATTACCCTAGATGCCTAGAACAAATGAAACTCAAGACGGATGATCAAAATGTGAATGCTTCACTCCTTCTTTAAAAGGGGAACAAGGGGTTGGGGATTTAGCTCAGTGGTAGAGCGCTTGCCTAGGAAGCCCAAGGCCCTGGGTTCGGTCCCCAGCTCCGAAAAAAATAACCAGAAAAAAAAAGGGGGGGGGGAACAAGAATACCCTTTTGAGGGATTAGAGAGGCAAAGATTAAAACAAACACAGAAGGAACACCCATTCAGAGCCTGCCCCACATGTGGCCCATACATATACAGCCACCCAATTAGACAAGATGGATGAAGCAAAGAAGTGCAGGCCGACAGGTGCAGGATGTAGATCGCTCCTGAGAGACACAGCCAGAATACAGCAAACACAGAGGCGAATGCCAGCAGCAAACCACTGAACTGAGAATAGGACCCCCGTTGAAGGAATCAGAGAAAGAACTGGAAGAGCTTGAAGGGGCTCGAGACCCCATATTAACAACAATGCCAAGCAACCAGAGCTTCCAGGGACTAAGCCACTCCCTAAAGACTATACATGGACTGACCCTGGACTCTGACCTCATAGGTAGCAATGAATATCCTAGTAAGAGCACCAGCTGAAGGGGAAGCCCTGGGTCCTGCTAAGACTGAACCCCCAGTGAACTAGATTTTTGGGGGGAGGGTGGCAATGGGGGGAGGATGGGGAGGGGAACACACATAAAGAAGGGAAGGGGGGAGGGGATGTTTGTCTGGAAACCGGGAAAGGGAATAACACTCGAAATGTATATAAGAAATACTCAAGTTAATAAAAAAAAACAAAAATAAATAAATAAATAAATATTAAAATCTAGACTCTGAAAAAAAAAGGATATAGCAAAAAAAAAAGTAGTTTCACAGTAAGCTACTAATGGTGAGTGATCTGAGCCATTTCCTGAGGTGCTTACACTCATTGTCCTGGAGTGTAATCTCTGCAACTAAAATGGCTGAAGAACTTGGTTCACTTAAACTTTAAGAGATGTTATCAATTTCCTATTAGTACTCTTTAGTGGTGACTGAGGAAGAGCAGACACTGTGTGGACTAGCACTTAGAAGATGATAGCAACAATGTGAGAAAGCCTGCCTAGGTCTCTGACACAAAGACAGAAATGACCTAAGATTTGCTGGAAACAAGAATACAACATTCACTTTGCTGGTTTTAAAATTGGCAGTATTTCGCTATATCAAGAACCCCAGCTCAATCCTGGATTACAGTCCCCAAAATAGGTTTAATTTGACATAAATTGTGATATATGGCATCAGTCATTTGCCCTGACCAGATTTTCTCTTTTTACTATCCTAGAACATTTTTGCCCTATATTTTACTCAATGCTCTAAAGGTCTTCTTATAGTATACCATGGGCCTTTTAAGAAATTTTTTATTTTAAACCTTATTACAAAAAATAAAAGGATCTTAGTAAAAAAAATCACATCAAAATTAACAGACCCCACAGCTATATAACTGAATATCCTTCTAGGCAATTAGTGTAGCCATTTAGAATGAATGGAAGCTGTAGAAATTCACATTGAATTTTATATTTTCTTTATCAAACGTATTTTATGTACTTACTTACCAGCAAAACCAAACCAGGCCATGACAGAGTCAGAATGAGAAAAACACTTAGCTTTATATGCTCGTTCAGAACTCATTCTCCTCACCTGAATTTAGTCCATCCTCATACCTAATAATAGCTATTCTTTGTTCATTTTCTATATGCTGTATGTTATTATACATTACACATATTGCACAATATGTATATATCATATTCATATATTATATAGTATTATCTAGATTCCACATATGAGGGAAATGTATTTTTTATTTTCTGCAATGTGTGACCTTGCTTAGTATAAATACATTCATTTTCTAAAAACTTTGTGATTTTATTTTTCCTTAAACCTGAATACGGAGTGTTTGTGTGTGTGTGTGTGTGTGTGTGTGTGTGTGTGTGTGTGTGTGTTTATTTGTTTTTGCCAATAAACAACTAGGTTGACACTAATTCTTTGCTAGGATGAATAAAAAATAATAAACATAAGGTACAAATATCTCTATGGTATGGTATGGAGTATAAGTATAAGCTCAGGGGTGAAATGTAGGGTCATATAATAGTTCTATTTTTATATTTTTGAGAAAGCCCCAAACTAATTTCTACAGTGACTGTATTAATTTGCCTTACCAATAATGAGTAAGGGTTTCTTTCTCTCTACATCCTCTTCAGTTGTCCAATTTATTGATGATAGTGATTCTGACTGGGATGAGGTAGTATCTCAAAGTAGTTTTAATATACACTTCCCTTAGTGAAGTTAGAGATCTTGAAAACTTTATAAAATAGCTATTGGTCAATTGTGATTCTTTCTTTTTCTTTTTCTTTTTTTTTTCAAGAATCTATTCGATTCATTTGCTTCATCTGGTTATTGGCTGTTTTATTCCCTTGGTATTTAATTATTGTGATTATTATTGTAAATTCTGGATATTAGTCCATTGTCTTTATGTATTACTAAGATTTATTTCAGGAAAAAATAACTCTGAAACTTAGGATCCTGTATATTCTAATTCTCAGTCAAGTAAATGTGGGGAGGGTGAATGTAGAATATCTGAAACATTAAGATGAAGAGGGGCACACAGTACTGTTACTAGGTAACAGAACCCAACTTTTTCTGAATGCCTTGTTTGCATAGTGGTGATAGACAGTGAAGACTTAAAGACTGGGTGAGATTATGAGATTATGAGAACCTCATTATTCTAATTAAAGACAACTTTTTTTTGGAAGTTTTGTTTCTTCCTGATTCACTCATTACAGATTAACCTATCATGTTGGGCATAAATGTTGAGTTTTGCATAGCCCTTTCCCATCCCCCTCCTTCTTCCCTTCTGCCCATTTGGCATATGGTCACCATATGAATCAGCTTCAAGCAGAGACTCCCTTTCAAACAACCATCTTTGTTATTAACATAGCCCTAATGTTCCCATTTACAAGCAATGTCAAGATGAGAGTTGAAATAGAAACTAATCTTCACAAACAGTGAAAACATTTGAATTTCTTCCAGTTTGATCTCATTTCCTCTAAAGTGTGAGCACTTCTGCACTTGACCTCTAAAAGGATCAATCATGTAATATCCGTTCCCTGCTTGTTTCACAAAGAAAAAAAAGTCTTCATTATAGAATTAAGTGTCTTTAAGGGGAATGGCAAGGTTCAACATATTGTATGCTTAAACAATACCATGTGTGCTCTAAATATACCAGGATTTATTCTTAACTAGTAGAATTGTAACTTTAATCCATGATTTCATGTTGGACAATCAGAAGGGAATCATTTGACTTGACATATCGAAAAAAGTCTTTATCCTAAACTTTGAAAATGAACAGGTATTCATTGAGTGGGAAAAAGAAGGTTAAAACGAGAGATAAAGCTACAAAAATTTTTGAAGTTGGTACACTTACTTCATTATAATGGGAACAGAGTATAGGTTAAAGCCAAATATACCATCAAAACATCCATACCATCAATAGTGATGAGGGGACATGATAGAAGAAGGTAAGGCCTGTACTTCCCATGTCTCACTTCCATGGAAGATGAATGATGCTTGAATAATACAAAAGAAGCAAATATCCTTTGTAACTATCTCCCTACAAAATGGTGAAGAAAACCAGTGTGTACCGTATCATGAATAAATCTCATTCTTCCTCCTAACTATAGTATATTTTCTCACTATCCCTATTATAGACCACAACCATGGCTGCTTATGCCTCATATCAGTGCCACAGTTTCATGTGTTCTTTGTGATATAAATATTATAGCTCTCTGGCTTTTGACACTTGTACCCTCCAAATGCCTATGCTGAAGTGGAAGTACCTCTTCTCTTATTCTGTTGTGTTTTGTTTGGTTTCATTTGTTGTCAAAAAGCAACAAGTCACCTCTCCTCAGGCTCTTGTTTAAAATGGCTTAGTAGTTTATTGTTCCTGGGCTCTGTCCACAAGTTGAAGAAAATGAGGAAAAGTCATAAAACCATGAGAATTTATATCCTTTAAACTAAGTTTGCTTACTGCTGCTCAACAAATTAGTACCAAACATAGAAGCTCACAAAATGAAAATATGGTTGCTGTGAGTCAGGGGTCAAGGCATAGCTTAGATGTGTCATCTGACCTCTGAAGACTAAAGTCGAGTGTTAAAGATGGCATGGCCATATTCAAGGCTCCTTGTGGTAAAAGTGTGCTTTCTAGTTATCTTACATGACTATCAGCAAATTTATATCTACTGAGTAGAGGTAATAATTATTTGCCATCTTGGTTCATCACAGGACCATTTGGAACATAGCATTTGTCTGAGGTTCTGCCCCAACAGTCAGGTACTGAGGTGGGATGATGAAGACCAAAGACTGATGACTTCTGGTCATTAACATTCTTTTCCTATTCTGGGAGCCAGAAACTCTCTTTTGCTCTGCTGAGGACAAAAACTGATGGCTTCTGACAATTTATTCCTGTTGATAGCAGCAGGAGAATAAGAAAGGAAACAGTTCTTTGAGCTCTATAGACTCGGGGGCCAAGAGGCTTAAAGTTCCTTAACTCTGCATGAGCCAGAAAGAAAGAAAGAAAGAAAGAAAGAAAGAAAGAAAGAAAGAAAGAAAGAAAGAAAGAAAGGAAGGAAGGAAGAAAAAAGGAAGAAAGAAAAAAGGAAAAAAGAAGAAAGAGACAGACTAAAAGAAAAGACAGACAGAAAGGAAGGAAGATAGGAAAGAAGGAAGGAAGGAAGAAAAGAAGGAAAGAAGGAAGTCACACACACATACAGAGACTCATGCACACTGGAAGAAACAAACAACAAACTACACTGGGCCTTAACTTTTGCTTTCAGCTTTTTATACTGCTTTAGACAAAATCGTCTGTGTAAAGGAAGGATGGAAGGAGCTGAAGAGGATGATAACCCCCGTAGGAAGAATAACAGTATCAACTAACTGGAATCCTGGGTATTCCCACAGACTAAGCAACCAACCAAAGAGCATATATGGACTGGTATGAGGACCTTGGCAAATATGTAGCAGAGGACTGCCTTATCTGGCCACAGTGGGAGAGGATGAATCTAATCCTGCAGAGACTTGGTGCCCCCAGGAGATGGGGAATGCTGGGGGTGGGGGATGAGGTGGAGGAAAAGGGGGGATGGAGTGGGTGTTGGGTGGTTGGGAGAGCACCCTCTCAGAGGCAAAGGGGAGGGATATGGAGAGCAGAACTGTGGGAGGGGGAACTGAGAAGGGGGACAACATTTGGAATGTAAATAAAATAATGTAATTAAAAAAGAAGAAATTACTTCATAGATAAAATGTTATACAAAAGGGAGTAACAACAGAATGTAGATTTCAAGTTCAAAGCACTGTTTCATTCTATAAGCTCATTATAAGTTCAAAGCAATAGTTTTATATGACCTTGCTCTATCATAGTGAACACCTGTGGCCTCATCCTTGGACATGAGACTAAGAATGAATGTTTTTCTTGATCATTAATGTACTCCAAAACTATTTTCTTTTCTTAGTGCAATTAGCTCATGGCACAGGAAGATTTACAGAACTCTGCTTGAAGTTTATTCTACAGGGAACTTGAGATTACTTGTCTCAATTTAAGAGTTCTATAAAAATCATTATCAGTATTGCTACATGAATGTACATCTTCATATTGATTCTGCAAAAATTCCTCCCAATAGGGTGGGTAAATACACAGGAAATCATTAAGCTCTGTAAGAGCGGAAAGAAAGGCATATCAGAAGCAAGAAATAATCCTGAGACTAAGTGTCTGGGGTCTTTGCCTCTCTGAGTACACCCAGCATGGTCATGCAAAATAGTGGGCCATTTCCAGAAAACTCATGTGCTTGATATAACATTTGCTAGAGAGCTTCTATCACATCTGGCCTTTCTCCAGCAAGCAAGAGAGATAGTAAGTGTGAGAAAAAGCACAGGTAGTTGTTGTTGTTGTTGTTGTTGTTGTTGTTGTTGTTGTTGTTGTTGTTATATAAAACTAAATACTTATAAACCAATCATTGCAATTGCATCAATTTTTGCCTATTCTACTTCTTTGTTGCAATTCAGAAGACCCTTTGCATATTAAAATTGAAGGAATTACATAAGGAAATGGATACCAAGAAGAGAACAGTGGGACTGAAAGTTTGAGGCTGCCTACCATAACTATAAGAATATTTCTTTTATGCAGGGTGATGGTGTGTTTAGAAATCTAAAAGTCAACTACCAGTCAAACTCAGACCAGTCCTAATTTATGTAGTTACTCATTCTATGAACCCTGCTTTATGATTTTTATTTTATTTTATTTTATTTAGTAGTAGGAATGTAGTAGCAATGTACTAGCAGAATTAAAAAGGCTTGTGCTTGCAGAAATAAACTGTGAAATTATTATAATAGTCTCAATAGGACTTAATAAAAACCTGAAAAAGGTTGTCTAATGGAGATAGAATTGAAAAAGGCACAAAAGACAAAAACCCATGAACCAAGAAGACTTGGTCTAAACAGAATACAGGATGTAATTACAAAGCAACACTATGGCTAGAACTCCCAGGTGGCTCCAACGTTGTGATGATATTTAGGGGGAAAATGGGAACTTTTGAAAAGAAATCTGGTTTGAGAAAATACTTCCAAATTTCTTTAAGTTAAGATTTTATTTAAACCCAAGAAACCTGCCTAGTCATTTGTAGGATGGTTACGCACAAGCAAAAACAAAGAAAAGTATTTCATGACCTCTTGGCTTATAGTCTAGACAGTGGGGAGACTGACAAAACCTAGGGAAAGAGGTCAATGCAGGGGTCTAGATTATGAATATAGAAACTCGGTGAGAAGATTAATCAAAGTCACCCTGAGGTTTAAATGTATTCTCATTTTATTAAACACATTTAAAACTCAAAAAGAGCAGTTAAAATTACCTCCATTTTATATAAGTGAAGATGAGTGGGTGAGAGACTAAGTAGTGACCTAAGGTTACTAGGAATTAACATCAATTTTCTTCACTTCTCTGGAAATATGTGAATTATTTAGAAAGAGAAAGAGAGAAAATTTAATGGTATCATGAGAAACCTGAAAAATATTTTTCAAGGACTTTGCAGAGGGATGTTATAAAAATCCACCATTGATGAAAATGAAGACTGCATGGTGGTGGAGTGAAAAGAACCACATTTTGAACATGCATTTCCTTGAAAGGACATGGTGGAAGGTGCTGGCCACCTTTATTCTTATGTAGGGTAAGACTTCAAAAACAGCTCTCTCATTACCTCTAGTGTGCCTTTCATACTGTGACTATAGGATTAGGTGTTTTACATTAGAATAAACAGAAATGTAAATTGTAAGCTACACCAGTGAAGCATAAATGACACCAGCTGTCTAACATCAGGGGTTGAAAGATCTTTCTCACTGAAATATAAAATTCTTTCCTTTTAGTGTTTTAAAGATCTAGTATTAGTTTGAACATATGATTTTTGTATGTCACTAGGCTCACAGAATTCGAGATTCTCAATATTGTATTGACAAAGAAGGTATCTGTTTCATGATATTGCTTATAAGAAATTAAAGTTGAATTTGACCATAATAAATCAAAATAGAATTTCTTAGAATTTTAACAATTGCTTATTTAGAGATATTACTTTAAGAAATGACAGCCTGCTCTGTTAGGAAGAAAAAGACAGTCTCCAATAGAAGTATATCTATTCCCTGAAGAACTAAATGCCCAGCACTGGAGGATGAGTTGAGTTTCATTTAGTCAATGTATCCTAGGTTTTAGGCTGGGACTCAATACAGGGTAGCAAGGGTTTTCATCTTTTCTATCTGTCCTTTCCCCAACATCATAGACTCTAAACTCTCCTACTTTGTGCTGTGCTGGAGATGAAAGACCTTCATTTATTGACTACTTTGTGGTAATTTATGCTCTCTTTAAAATTAAACAAAAATATTCTTGGTTTTGAAGTGATAAAAATTTTCATCATTTAAAGGCTACGAAGTCTAAATCCATTAAGAATATGCCTTGAAAAAAAAATCACTGACTTAATTGTTAACTGCATGCAGTGAGATGTTCACTTTGCATGCCTGTACTTTGGGACTTCCCTTGAGCCTGTGGTATCTGCACCATGGCCAAGCAATGTGCTTGGTCCTCCTTCGATTGGTCAGACAGACACCCAATGAGAAGACTGTAACTGTGTGAGAATGGCTGTTAGTACTCCACCTGCCCTCAGGGAAACCAAAGGGGGGAAAAAAGCAGAACTGCTCTCTGTATAGAAAATATATTACTCATGGGAAAGTGGTCATTCTTACCAAAAAAAAAAAAATCAATGTAGCAAATAAAGATGAACTGAACACTCTAACAAAAATGCTTGAGTTTTTTGGTTTTTTGTTTTTTTAATTTCCTCGAATTTGTCAAATAGGAAGTAGTATTGTTTGAAGGAGCTCACGAACAGTCTTTGGATCTGATAAAGCAAATTTCTGGCATATCTACTTTTTTTTCTTCTCTTCTACTTTTATACATTTCTTCATCTTCTCTGTCTTCTGTTGTCTTCCTATCTTTTCCTGCATTCCTCTCCTTTAGGTCTCTGACCAATTCCAGTCTCTAATTCCCATAAGTCTGTTGGGGGGGGGTCCTCCACAAAGGGAGGAATGAATGAGAAGTAGACAACTGTGGCAATCAATTTTCCATGTCTGTGACAGTATATCTGAGAGAATCAGTATTAATTTTTTTTAAAACAACATGCTTTGCCTCTAGGTTTCAGACATCTCATTTCATATTTTTTCCTCTACTAATTTACTTATTTTTTATTTTTTAATTGGAAAATTTTATATATATTTTTAAATGTTATCCCCTCTCCCGGTTTCCAATACATATATCCCCTATCCCATACCTCCTTCCCCTGCTTCTAGGAGAGTTTTCCTTCTGGTTTTGATGATTCTTTGTATAGTTTTCTTTGTTTCTACTTAGCTGATTTCAGCCCTGAGTTTGATTATTTCCTGCCCTCTACTCCTCTTGGGTGTATTTCCTTCGTTTTTATTCCAGAGCTTTTAGGTGTGCTGTCAAGCTGATAGTGTATGCTCTCTCCTGTTTCTTTTTGGAGGCACCCTTTGAGTTTTCCTCGTAGCACTGCTTTCATTGTGTCCCATAAGTTTGGATATGTTGTGCCTTCATTTTCACTAGATTCTAAAAAGTCTTTAATTTCTTTCTTTATTTCTTCCTTCACCAAGTTATCCTTGAGAAGAGCATTGTTCAGCTTCCATGTATATGTGGGCATTCTGTTGTGTTTGGTGTTATTAAAGACCAGCCTTAGTCCATAGTGATCAAATAGGATGCAAGGGATTATTTCAATCTTCTTGTATCTATTGAGGCATGTTTTGTGACTGATTATATGGTCAATTTTGGAGTAGGTACCATTAGGTGCTGAGAAGAATTTTGTTTTAGGATGAAATGTTCTATAGATATCTGTTAAATCCATTAGGTTCATAACTTCTATTAGTTTCTCTGTGTCACTGTTTAGTTTCTGTTTCCATGATCTGTACATTGCTGAAAGTGGGGTGTTGAAATCTCCCACTATATTTTGTGAGGTGCAATGTTTGCCTTGAGCTTTAGTAAGGTTTCTTTTATGAATGTAGGTTCCCTGGCATGTGGAGCATACATATTCAAGATTGAGAGTTCATCTTGGTAAAGTTTCACGTTGACGAATATGAAGTGTCCTTTCTTATCTTTTTTGATAACTTTTGGTTCAACATCATTTCATTTGATATTAGAATGGCTATTCCAGCTTGTTTCTTGTGACCATTTGCTTGGAAAATTGTTTTCCAGACTTTTACTCTGAGGTAGTTTCTGTCTTTGTCACTGAGGTATGTTTCCTTTTCCATCTATCATGCTTTGTAGGGCTGGATTTGTAGAAAGATATTGTGTAAATTTGGTTTTGTCATGGAATATCTTGGTTTTTCCATCTATGTTAATTGAGACTTTTACTGGATATAGTAGCCTGGGCTGGCATTTGTGTTCTCTTAGGGTCTGTATGACATATACACATATATCTGTTTTCACGTGTTATTTGACCTTTTTCCCTTACTGCTTTTAATATTCTTTGTTTTGTGCATTTGGTGTTTTGACTATTATGTGATGAGAAGAATTTCTTTTCTGGTCCAATCTATTTGATGTTCCGTAGGCTTCTTGTAGTTTATGGGCATCTCTTTCTTTAAGCCACCCTGGCACCAAGTGAAAGACCCCCGGAGTGGGGAGACCCTCACTCAAGTCTCAGGATGACGCAAGCCCCCAAGAACTCACACAAGACCATCCTTGTTGTAATCACATGAGGTTTATCGATAGCAACCAGTGCACTGGGGTCGAGACTCATATCCCACGCAGGGGCAGTGGAGTTCGACCCCGAGAGGCTGGGAGAAGAGGTATTTAAAGGGAGAAACCACAACCTGAGGGGGCAGGGATGGCGTCATTGGAAAGTGTGTAGAATAACAGTAAAAAATCACAAGGAAGAACTCTCTGTCCCCCAAGATTGTTTCCTAGGAGAAGCTGTCTCCTACTTCTCAGATTGTTTAACTTCATGGTCTGCTATTTCCTAGGAGAAGTTGTTCCCTGCTTCTCAAGATTGTTCTCTAAGATTTATGGTCAGCTAGTTTCTGGGAGAAATCTGCTGAGCTGGCCAATGTAATTATCCATTCTATAGCCCTAGGAGAGGCTTCTTGGAACATATAATTTTGGGGCCTAACCTGTTTGGGTTTTTTTTGTTTGTTTGTTTGTTTGTTTGTTTTTTTGGTTTTTTTTTTTCTACTCTAAACTTTGTGTCTAGGGGGGCAACTTTAAAACTTTTATCTTTCACAAGAACTGGGCATAGGCCCCCGAAGTTTAAGAAAAAAAACACATACTCAGGTCATTTGTGTAATGAGAATGCCAAAGCTTTTACTGTGGTTCACACAATATATGCCCCCATGTTCACTGGGTGGAGAAATCCAGGAATTACAGTGGAAAAACAGGCTTATGCCCTCAGGAACAAAGAAACAGGAACCAATTTAACAGTGTTACACCCAGGTGTATCACCCAGGGCAAACAGAAAGGTCAGGGTGTTCCTTTGTTAGAAACAAAAGGCTTCCACATGCATCAGCAAGGCTCAGTAGGGGTCAAACACTAACGGGGTCCAGGAAGGTCCCCCAAGTCCCCCTTTTTTATTTTTTATTAAGTAGCACCTGTCTTAGTATACTTTGAGGGTGCCAACCCCTTGCCATCTCTGGGAATCTCTGCCAGTCTCAGTGCCCCTGTCTTTGGTGGACATTGGTCCCAAAGAGTTAGTTACCCGTCTTTGGCTAACTACTTCTTGTGAAGGCTGAGCCATTTAAGCAGAGGGATTGTCTCCTGCCAAGGAGAGCAAAACCTGCTTAGTCACCGCCCAGGACTGGGAGTGCTGTTTGTGCATGTGATAAGAAGCACAAGGTCAACTACTGCCATACCTGAGGACCATAACCCTGAGGACTATAAGCAATCAAGCTGTTCCTATAAAAGGACTGACTGTTGATTTAAATTTAGAATTCCCAATTGTCAGCAACTTCTCCTTAAAGTTTGTCCACTGTGTGCTTGCCTTAACATCAGATTGAGAGAGGGCAATCCCAGACACTGCAGCCACAGTGGCCACAGCAGCAATGGCTGCTATAATAGCAGCAATGATTCCAAAGTCTCTCTCATGACAGTTCAGGATCAGCTTACCCTCTCCTGAATGACCAGCAGGCAAGGGAACTATGCCTGAGATCCACACATCCAGGACAGAGTTCCCCAGTCCCCAGCAGCTTCACATAGATGGCATTCCTTCGAAGAATAGTCAACACTAAATCCAGGAAGTACCATTAGTACCATTTGGGTAACAAAAAGATCATCAATCCATTGCTCCAAATGCATAAACCTTTTTGAACACTCAAAACAGTGACATTAACATTTTTGCTAAATGAATAACAAAAGTAAATGTCTTAATTTCTTGGGTCAAAGAAATAGTGCTATTAATTAAATGGCTATACCACTATACCAGCAATAATCAAACCCACTATTCTATTGCTTCTGTTTAAAGCCTGATTCGATTCACTTCTTCCAATATTTGCAAGCCTTACTCAGAATATCAAGGTCCTACAACACTCACAAACAATAAAACAAAAGCTGGTATATGCCAGATTTCAATACCGTAACAAAATTAGAAAGTGTACAATCAATATAACTTACATTAAATATTGTAGAAGAAACAAAAGTAATTTTAACATGACCAATAAATAAAAGATTAGGAGTTTTAACACATGTACTAACATTTGTTCAAAATCTAGATCCTGTATCAATTTTTTTCCACTGCAAATGTAACTTCATACAAGACAATTGTGAATTTTTAAATGTCTCTGAAAATGTCCAGAACCAATATTCCAAATAAAAACTCTTATTTCCAATATTGGATTGACCAGTCTATGATTGAGTCAGATAGATTTTCTGGAGGCATTTTCTATAGTCTCCATGTTCTCTGTCCCACAAAGTCTAAAAGCTTGAAGCAAGGCAGCTTGGCCAATCTGGGATTTAGGCAAGAACATACATCCAAAACAGCTTTCCAGTCAGCATTGTTATGGCACTTAGCACGTTCACAGGTCAACATCATTCTCTGTCCCAGCATCAGCATGTCTCATCAGTCACTCTGGCAGCTAGCACACTCCTGCAGCATCCTGCAAAACAAAACAAAACAAACAAAAACAAACAAAAAAACAAACAAACAGAAAAACCCCACAAACATGCCCTCTTCCCCATATTCAATACCTGAACAGGATCATGCAATATGCTAATATGTGGATCCTTCCATTTTGCCTAGGCATAAGTATGCCTAGTTGTGGGGTGCCATAAACGCTCAGAGAGTTCCTTGACATCCACATTTTAAAATTTAAGATAAAAGGAGCATTATTTTAATAATTGTATGGCATATAGGGATATAACTCCCCCTTTTTATTTATTAAAATATTGTATCTATTGGAAGAACCATCAGTATCATATATAACTGAGGATACTTCTGCCTCAAAGGCTTTAGGGCAGAGACTACATACACCTCACACATAGTAAGACTATCAGCCATCTTTTGAGGTAACACAAACTCAGTGATAGTGAGGAGAAGGCTCCTGAGAATTTGTGGAAGGAATGCTAAAAGCAAATCTCACAAATTTTATGATCTAGTTAGGGAAGTTTTCTTCTATAATTTTTTTTTTCGGAGCTGGGGACCGAACCCAGGGCCTTGCGCTTCCTAGGTAAGCTCTCTACCACTGAGCTAAATCCCCAACCCCTATAATTTTGTTGAATATATTTACTGGCCCTTTAAAATTGGGAGTCTTTGCTCTCTTCTACATCTATTATAGTTAGGTTTGATCTTCTCATTGTGTCCTGGATTTCCTGAATGATTTGGGTTAGAAGCTTTTTTCATTTTGCATTTTCTTTAATGGTTGTGTCAATGTTTTCTATTGAATCTTCTGGCCCTGAGATTTTTCTCTTCAGTCTCTTGTATTCTGTTGGTAATGCTTATGTCTAGTACTCCTGATCTCTTTCCTAGGTTTTCTGTTTCCAGGGTTGTCTCCCTTTGTGGTTTCTTTATTGTTTCTTTTTCCAATTTTAGATCCTGGTTGGTCTTTTTCAATTCCTCACCTGTTTGGTTGATTTTTGTGTTTCTTCTTTAAAGTCTTCTACCTGTTTACCTGTGCTGTCCTGTATTTCTTTAAGGGAGTTATTAATGTCTTTCTTAAAGTCCTCTAACATCATCATGAGTTGTGATTTTAAATCAAAATCTTCATTTTCCAGTGTGTTGGGGTATCTAGGGCTTACTGTGGTGGGGAACTGGGTTCTGATGATGCCAAGTGGCCTTGGATTCTGTTGCTTAGGTTCTTGCCCTTGTCTCTTGTCATCTGGTTATCTCTGGTGTTAGCTGGTCTTGCTGTCTCTGACAGTGGCTTGACCCTCCTGTAACCCTATGAGCCATCACTACTGGGAGACCAACTCTTTCCCTGTGTTATCTGGGTACAGAGAGCTGTGGCACAGGGTCAGCTCTGGGCACAGATAGAAACAGGAAGAATCCTGCCCCTACTGCTCCTGGATTCCTGTGTCCTGAGGACTCTGGGCTAATCCCCAGAGCAGAAGTGGCGGTCTCACCTGTCATCTCAGGTGTGTCAGCACTACTGGGAGACCAGGTCTCTCCCCATGGGATCAGGGTACACAGGGTCAGCTCAGGGTGCAGGCAGAAACCGGAAGGATCCTGCCCCATACTGCTCCTTGGTTCCTGTTTCCTGAGGGCTCCGGATGGCTTCTTTTTGGAACAGGAATGTGAGCAGAAATGGCAGTCTCACCTGTGGTCTCAGGTGTATCAGCACTTCTAAGAAACCAGCTTTCTCCTAGCAGGATCTGAGTACAGAGGGCTGTGGCACAGGGTCAGCTCCAGGCGCAGGCAGAAACCAGAAGCCTCATTTCACATTTGCTTTGTCCCACTTTTTTGTGTGTATGCCAAGGGACCATCATGTCAAGGGCCATATGGATATGTAAGCTTTCTTCTTGGGGTACAGGAATCAAACAGATGCCAGGAATATAAAATGCCTGCTAACAGATGCTTCAGGCAGAAGTGCAAAGCAAGCTCAAGAGAGAGATCCTATGAGCTATGGTCAACAAAACCATAGAGGCAGGAAAACCCAAACTCTTAGAGATTAACATCCCATTATCATGGATTCAATGTATTCCCTGCTGAGTGTCCATCTTGATTTGTTTAGTCTAATGCCTTCATGCTGTATTTATAGTCCTCTCGTTGAGAATGAGAATGTTTATATTGTCCAATTGTATCTCGGAAGTATGTAAATTGTTTGGTGATCTTATTTAAAAAGTGGAACCGCCGCTGAGAGTTTGCCTTGAGTTCTAGAGTAAACTTTGGACTTGGACTGTTGAATGATATGGAAACAGTTGAGACTTCAAGAGATTCTTGAGATAGACTGAAAGGATTCTTCATTGTCAGATGGAAGTGAGTGTTTGAGGCTAGGAACATAATGTTATGGTTTGTACTTTAAATGTTCTCCAAAAGCCCATGATAAAGGATTGATTTCTAGATAATAACTGTGAAAATTGGTAATTTAGGAGGTGGGACAGAGTGATGAAAAATAGGTCACTGGCTACAATGGTAGTTAATATCATGACAGCAAGACTGTGAACATATCTGTGAAGGATTATGTGATTAAATTAATTAAGGTAGAATCTACCATCATAAATACATCCTTTTATGAACTGTGGTATGGGACTGTATAAAAAGCAGAAAGCTTTCTGAGGACCAGTACTTACCACTCTCTGTTTCCTATAATCTATACAGTTACCATGGACTATATTCTCAAACTGCAAGCCAGAATAAATCTCTCCCTTGCTTAAATTGCTGTTATCAAGATTATTCCCTTAAAGCAATGATTCTCAGCCTTCTGAATGCCATAACTCTTTAATATAGCTCCTTGTGTTATGGTGACCCTAATCATAAAATTATTTTGTTGCAATTTCCTTACAATGATTTTGCTAGTTATAAATCACAATATAAATATTTGATATGTAAGATCCTAGATATGTGACTTTGAAAGGCCAAGAAAAATTCAGACCCCCTAGCAAACACAGTAGAGCCAAAAATGTAGGTTAGCCAGTTCAGCAACTCTGTTCCAGGAACTGGCTGGCCACAAAAGTTAGATTAAAATCTTGAGAACAATCTTGAGAATCAGGAAGTTTCCCCTTGTGATTTTTCATTGGTATTCTTGACATTTTCCAATGATGCTCTCCCTACCCCCTTGGGTTGTGGTTTCTTCCTTTAAATACCCCATTCTCCCAGCTCTCAGGGTCAAACTCCTCTACCTCTATGTGGGATATGAGTCTCGAGCCCAGCGCACTGGTTCCTGTCAATAAACCTAGTGTGATTACAGCAACTATGGTCTCTAGTGAGCTCTTGTGGAGTCGTGTCATCCCAAGACTTGAGTGAGGGTCTCCCCTCTCCAGGGGTCTTTCAACTTCCTAAGGGCTCATGACCCACAGGTTGAGAACTACTCTTTTAAACAGAGTATTGGGTCTGGTCCCTACCTTTCTCTTCCTAGCATTGGTGAGTCAATCTGTTTGGTTGGCCCATGTGCTTCCACCATGATATTCTGCTTCACTGCAGGCTCCAAAGTAATTGAGCCAACCACCTATGTGCAGAAACTTCCAAAGGCATGACCCTAAGTCATCCTTTCTTCTATTACATTGATTTTCTCTAGTATTTTGTCACACTGGTGGAATGTTAGCTTACAACCCAGAAGCAAGGACTAAATTGTCAGACCCTCCTGGGTCCCCTGCAGTGTTTGACCCCTGCTTAATCCCTGTAGAAGCCTTTTGTTCCTAACAAAGGAATGCCCTGCCCCGGTAGCGACATACCCAGGCATACACCTAGGCCTTTTGTTCTGTCTTTTGTTCTCAGTCTTTGTTCCTGGGACTCAGGCTGGTTTTCCTGGATTTCTCCCCAGTAAATTTGGTCTTTTGTTCCTGAGGCATTAAGCTGGTTTCCACACTGTGCTTCCTGGGATTTTCCACCCTATGAACTTGGGGTATATATTTGGTGAATAAAGCTACAGATGTGGCATTTTCTCTTAACACAGATGACCTGAATATGTGTGTTTTTTAATCCTGCTGGCTTACTCCCAATTCTCAGTACCATGTTGGTGTGGGCACCGTAGGTTCTGAGTCTAGATGATCATAGAGAAAAGAATTCCTCATAGTCCTAGCCACATTAGGTGAAGTTTTTAAATTCTCTGAACTCATGGCACCCTTAAAAATGATAAATTAAAAATTAGAGGGGCTGAGGATTTAGCTCAGTGGTAGAGCGCTTACCTAGGAAGCGCAAGGCCCTGGGTTCAGTCCCCAGCTCCGAAAAAAAAGAACCAAAAAAAAATTAGAAATTTATAAATTTTAATAAAAACTATTTCAGACTTCCCAAATTGTAGAAACATTATAAAGGCTGCATGTGGCACTCTGTTGTCTCTTCTGGGGAGAGCACATTTTTCTGAAAGCTTTTCTATGAGATCTCCTAAAATGTGAAGAGGAACACAAAATTAGCATAGATTTTGATTGTGAATATTTTATAGGAAATAATTCAAAATATCAAAAGTATTTTTAGTATAGAATATATGGTATGGTAAAACCTGTGCTGAGAAAGATTTAAAAGTAGAACTGTAACTCTATATTATAGTGTATATATACAACAGAATCTTTTGAAGTAACTAAAAACAATTCTCTACATTTTTTAAGAATAAATGGAGATGTCTATGTAGAAAAGAAAAGGCTATACATATTCTGCAAGCTGAATGAATATAACCAGTCCTCATACATAGACATGGAACCCTACTCAGGAAGATGTAACATGAGGATTTGCACAATCATTGTCTAAGCTGATGAAAAGTAGGAAGTTTAATTTTAACTACTTCATTTAATACCTAACTTTTCTTCCTGGTTGTCCCTGGTAAAGGAGAAAGGATCTAGTCTCTTCTATGTAGATTTATCAAGTTCAATGAGTATTCAGGTATTTCAAGGTTCAGATTCCAGCAAATCAATGCACTAGATACAAACTGCCCTGACCCTCATTCTCATAGTGCACCACACAAGGCACTGTTGCCTTGTACCCTTCCTCCTGTGTTTAAACTTTTCTTTGGGTTCTTCTGATTGGCAAATGGAGTACTACATCTTACATCCTGGCTCTGTGATATAGAATAGAACCCAAAAAGGAATAAATCCTTTTGGTATACATGGTAATATAAGATGCAGAGGTCTAATATTATATTAAGATAACAAGATTGATCTGCAGATCAAAGTAAGGTGCAATCCCAAAAAATCTAACGCTTGTTCTCAATTATCAGATTTGGTGATTTAACTGACTACACAAAGAACAACAGTGGTTTTGTTTATCTTTCCAATTATATTTCCAATTTCCCTTGGGAAATTTCAGATATCCTAGTATTTGTCGAAGAACAACACCTTCATTTAGAAATGGACTAATAGACAATTGAGCATCGTGTATAAGATAATCAAATAGACATAGATCATATCTTACATTTGGACACATCTTAGACTTCATGGAGCATGCCAATGTATACACCCACTTAGCCCTAGAAAAGCAAGATTATAAGGTAGACTCGAAATGTATCCCATCTTACAGATGAAGGGACTGGAAGTCAATTGCAGCATCCTGTTATATCAATCCACTAGTAGAGATGCACGATCCAGGACTAATGTATTTGAAGCTTGTGCTGTCTTTAATATGCTGCACTGAAACATTTTTATACCTTCTCCACAAAGAAACTTTGTTAGGAATGTGGACAAATGCCTCTAGCCTGAGAAAGACAAAGAGTGCTTTTCAAAAGGCTGACATCTTTCACCAGCTTCCCAGTGTCCCCAGGATCATCTCTGCAGGATTCTTACATTGCAGCTTAAGCTCTGTTCTGTCTTTTCTTCTTTTTTTTCCCTCCCCAGTCAAAAATAGCCTGACCATTAGAAAAAAAAAACATTACAGGCTGCAAATGTAAGATTGCACAAGATCCTATGTGTCAAAAAGCAATACTATAAAAAGCAGTGGCGCATTGGCCTTGGTGAGGTGCTTCCTTCGTTTTCAGAACTCACTAAACAGCTACCTCTGATCTCTGCACAGCATCCCTTTTAGAGCCAGAATATCTTTAGTATATGTTGAAAGGCTGAGAAAGAGTAGAACCATGAGATAATGGCTTCTGAGGACCCACAAATTGGAGTCTGTGTAGAACTAGAGTTTCATAAAGGTTACTCATTGTCAGAGCCCGAATGTGCAGAACTAGAGTTTCATAAAGGTTACTCATTGTCCGAGTCCGGATGTGCAGGGCCGGACGTGCCTGAGGGAGAGCCAGAGATAGGACTTGCCAAATCAGCTATCAGCCCCAAGGACACTGACCATCCGTAGCCACCCCCTCCCCTTCCTTCACCTCCCTGAGTGAGATGAGCCACCCTACCTGCCTGCCGAGCTGCTAGATAACACATACTCTTTGCTGATGTCATTTTGCGCCGAAAGTAACCGTGCACCTTTTGAATTGACCAATCATGTGTAACCTCGAGAATGCCCCTTACCTCCCCTATATAAACCCCCGAGTTTGGAAGCTCGGGGTCGATTCCTGTGTGAGATACGTGTCGACCCGGGATCCCGCTAAGACCCGGGATCGCGTTAATAAAAGCTACCTCTTGCTGTTACATCAAGAATGGCTACTTGTGATTCCTGGGGGTACCCCACCCCGCGATCGGAGCGAGAGACGCGGCTCCCCGTTTTGGGGTATGCTCTTTCATTTGCCTGCTAATATTTGTTATTTTTAATGTTTGCTACAGTGGTTGTGTCAAATTCAAAAGATGTGTTTGAATTTCCATAAAGACAGCACGCTCTTTGAAATCTCACTGAGGAGTGTGTGAGAGAGGAAGGAACAAGGGGGTTGTGTAACACAGTGGCAAACAGTTCAATCCTTCTGCCTAGTTCTGGACAGAAGCTCAATATGGACAGAAAAAACAAAAACAAAAACAAAAAAATAACCCTTCTGAACCATCAGCCTTGATGCCACACTCTTCATGCAGCAAAGCTTGGGCAGCTTTAAAACTCAGACTGTTTCACTATGACTATTTATAATTAATACGAACATGATCCTATTAACATTAGAGATATAAGTTCACGAAATACTGAACCGGGAAGGGAAAAAGAGCTACGAAGGAGGCACCTGACAATGGAATGTGGGGGCCAGTGGCAGCTGGATCACAAGTGAAGTGCCAATAGGCAATGACAAATCACATTTACTAATACATAAATAACTTTCCTTGGGAACCTGTTGATCTGAGTTCAATATTTAGGACCCAAGTACAGGTGGAACGAGAGAACTGACTGCAGAGTTGTATTCTGGTCTCCACATCACTCTAGGACAAGAATCCTTCCTACCACACACACCATATACGTACATACATCAGAAAGAGAGAGAGAGAGAGAGAGAGAGAGAGAGAGGCAGAGACAGAGACAGAGACAGAGACAGAGAGACACAGAGAGCCAGACAGGAAGAGAGTGAGAGAGACACAGAGAGAGGCAGAGAGGGACAGAGAGGTAGAGAGGGACAGAAAAGCAGAGACAGAGAGAGCAGAGATAGAGAGTGCAAAGATACAGACAGAGACAAAGCAAGACATGGACAGGAACATAGACAGAGAGAATAAATAAATTTAAACACATTTTTTAAAATTAAAAATAATGAGAAAACATGTGAGAAGGGCAGAGGTATAGGAGAGAAAGAAGGGGGAAAGTAAAAAGGGACTAAATATACATTGTTACCACATTCTTCAAGTGCTCCAGCCTTTTGTCTTGTAATTAAAGAGAGGAAAATAGAACATAAAGTTAAGTTCTGGAGAATCTGAGAGGATTTGGCAGAGGAGAAAAACGTAATCCAAATATGTGAAAAATTGTAATAATAAAACTAAGAAGAGCTTTTGATTAAACAATCTTGGCTTCTCATTTGAGTTGCTGGTTAGTCTGCATTTGTGTGAACTATCAGTTTCCCTCAGTTTGTTTTTTTGTTTTTTTGTTTGTTTGTTTCTTTATCACAGTTGTTTGTGGGAAGGATCACAGATGCACTGTGGGAGGCCTTCCAGGGCACCACCAGTGCATGCCTCTAATTCTATCACAGGACTTTTGGCTTTAAATATTTCTTTGCCTTGTGCCCAGTTTAAACCATCAGGAAAGACTGATCTGCTGGTGTGTGTGTGTGTGTGTGTGTGTGTGTGTGTGTGTGTGTGTATGTTTAGTATTGTTGTTAATGTCATGTGTTCTATAATACAGAACCTGCCTATGAAAACTCTTAATTTACAATATGTCAAGAATGAGAAGAAAGACCAAGTCTTTATGGTATGCTCATCACAGACAGCATTTTTATTTCATAAAAGCACAGAGATATTAATGTGGCTCATTAAAAGACATACTCCACGTCTCCTTGACTTTCGCTTTGAGACAGTCTCTAATTGATAGCACAATTCTCAGTTGCTCTACTGAGTTGTTAATATTTAAAACTGGAAAAGTTTTAGGAGTTATCAAAACATTTGATTAGGTGCAAAAATTAATATTTTGACTGAATATTTAGGTACGGGTTCCCTTTACTTTGTTCAAAGACGTTTGTTCCCACAGGATCCCACTTTCATCGAATTTCTGTTGTATTTATTGATCAAGAAGCTTCACCTCTTTCAATCTTATTTTATTTTCACAGTGACCAAGTATTTTCCTATCTACAGCCCATACTACAGCCCATTTCTGAGCCTTAAACTTATTAGTTTTTCTTGTAATAAAATAATAGCTCTGTTTACACTCTTAATCTGAGGTCAAAGTTTAATTTCTTCTTTTAAAGAAAAGGTGTGTGTGTGTGTGTGTGTGTGTGTGTGTGTGTGTGTGTGTGTGCACGCCTGCTTATTATTAAGCATACATGCATGCAATGCTCACAGAGGCCAGAAGTGTATGTTAGGTCCCGTGGAGCTAGAGTTAAAGGCAGGCCATTGTGAGGCACCTAGTATGGGGGGAGGTAATCCATTTCTCTAACCTGTTAATCTCTTCTTTTATGCATTCATGTGCTTAATAAATATTAATAGGGTCACCTGGTAGAGATAAAGAATGGGTGTTTACTGGAAGTCCCACACCCGCGGATCCCGGCCCGCAGCAGCTCTCTGCCCCCAGACTCTGTGAGAGAGAGACCCAACCGCCTGGTCAGGTGGGCACTCCTGAGGCTGCAGAGCAGAAGAGACCACCAACACTGCTCACCCCTGCCCACATCCCTGGCCCAAGAGGAAACTGTATAAGGCTTCTGGGCTCCCGTGGGGGAGGGCCCAGGAGCGGCAGGACCCCTGCCTGAGACACCTCCGGAACCTGATAGAAACAGACCAGATAAACAGTTCTCTGCACCCAAATCCCGTGGGAGGGAGAGCTAAACCTTCAGAGAGGCAGACAAGCCTGGGAAACCAGAAGAGACTGCTCCCTGCACACACATCTCGGACGCCAGAGGAAAAAGCCAAAGACCATCTGGAACCCTGGTGCACTGAAGCTCCGGGAAGGGGCGGCACAGGTCTTCCTGGTTGCTGCCAATGCAGAGAGCCCCTGGGCAGCACCCCACGAGCGAACCTGAGCCTCGGGACCACAGGTAAGACCAACTTTTCTGCTGCAAGCGACCTGCCTGGTGAACTCAAGACACAGGCCCACAGGAACAGCTGAAGACCTGTAGAGAGGAAAAACTACACGCCCGAAAGCAGAACACTCTGTCCCCATAACTGACTGAAATGGAGGAAAACAGGTCTACAGCACTCCTGACACACAGGCTTATAGGACAGTCTAGCCACTGTCAGAAATAGCAGAACAAAGTAACACTAGAGATAATCTGATGGCGAGAGGCAAGCGCAGGAACCCAAGCAACAGAAACCAAGACTACATGCCATCATCGGAGCCCAATTCTCCCATCAAAACAAACATGGAATATCCAAACACACCAGAAAAGCAAGATCTAGTTCCAAAATCATTTTTGATCATGATACTGGAGGACTTCAAGAAAGACGTGAAGAACTGCCTTAGAGAACAAGTAGAAGCCTACAGAGAGGAATCGCAAAAATGCCTGAAAGAATCGCAAAAATCCCTGAAAGAATTCCAGGAAAACATAAATAAACAAGTAGAAGCCAATAGAGAGGAGACACAAAAATCCCTGAGAGAATTCCAGGAAAACATAAATAAACAAGTAGAAGCCCATAGAGAGGAGACACAAAAATCCCTGAAAGAATTCCAGGAAAACACAATCAAACAGTTGAAGGAATTAAAAATGGAAATAGAAGCAATCAAGAAAGAACACATGGAAACAACCCTGGATATAGAAAACCAAAAGAAGAGACAAGGAGCTGTAGATACAAGCTTCACCAACAGAATACAAGAGATGGAAGAGAGAATCTCAGGAGCAGAAGATTCCATAGAAATCATTGACTCAACTGTCAAAGATAATGTAAAGCGGAAAAAGCTACTGGTCCAAAACATACAGGAAATCCAGGACTCAATGAGAAGTTCAAACCTAAGGATAATAGGTATAGAAGAGAGTGAAGACTCCCAGCTCAAAGGATCAGTAAATATCTTCAACAAAATCATAGAAGAAAACTTCCCTAACCTAAAAAAAGAGATACCCATAGACATACAAGAAGCCTACAGAACTCCAAATAGATTGGACCAGAAAAGAAACACCTCCGTCACATAATTGTCAAAACACCAAACGCACAAAATAAAGAAAGAATATTAAAAGCAATAAGGGAAAAAGGTCAAGTAACATATAAAGGGAGACCTATCAGAATCACACCAGACTTCTCGCCAGAAACTATGAAGGCCAGAAGATCCTGGACTGATGTTATACAGACCCTAAGAGAACACAAATGCCAGCCCAGGTTACTGTATCTAGCAAAACTCTCAATTAACATTGATGGAGAAACCAAGATATTCCATGACAAAACCAAATTTACACAATATCTTTCTACAAATCCAGCACTACAAAGGATAATAAATGGTAAAGCCCAACATAAGGAGGCAAGCTATACCCTAGAAGAAGCAAGAAACTAATCGTCTTGGCAACAAAACAAAGAGAATGAAAGCACACAAACATAACCTCACATCCAAATATGAATATAACGGGAAGCAATAATCACTATTCCTTAATATCTCTCAATATCAATGGCCTCAACTCCCCAATAAAAAGACATAGATTAACAAACTGGATACACAACGAGGACCCTGCATTCTGCTGCCTACATGAAACACACCTCAGAGACAAAGACAGACACTACCTCAGAGTGAAAGGCTGGAAAACGACTTTCCAAGCAAATGGTCGGAAGAAGCAAGCTGGAGTAGCCATTCTAATATCAAATAAAATCAATTTCCAACTAAAAGTCATCAAAAAAGATAGGAAGGACACTTCATATTCATCAAAGGAAAAATCCACCAAGATGAACTCTCAATCCTAAATATCTATGCCCCAAATACAAGGGCACCTACATACATAAAAGAAACCTTACTAAAGCTCAAAGCACACATTGCACCTCACACAATAATAGTGGGAGATTTCAATACACCACTCTCATCAATGGACAGATCATGGAAACAGAAATTAAACAGCGATGTCGACAGACTAAGAGAAGTCATGAGCCAAATGGACTTAACGGATATTTATAGAACATTCTATCCTAAAGCAAAAGGATATACCTTCTTCTCAGCTCCTCATGGTACTTTCTCCAAAACTAACCATATAATTCGTCAAAAAACGGGCCTCAACAGGTACAGAAAGATAGAAATAATCCGATGCGTGCTATCGGACCACCATGGCCTAAAACTGGTCTTCAATAACAATAAGGGAAGAATGCCCACATATACGTGGAAATTGAACAATGCTCTACTCAATGATAACCTGGTCAAGGAAGAAATAAAGAAAGAAATTAAAACTTTTTAGAATTTAATGAAAACGAAGACACAACATACCCAAACTTATGGGACACAATGAAAGCTGTGCTAAGAGGAAAACTCATAGCGCTGAGTGCCTGCAGAAAGAAACAGGAAAGAGCATATGTCAGCAGCTTGACAGCACACCTAAAAGCTCTAGAACAAAAAGAAGCAAATACACCCAGGAGGAGTAGAAGGCAGGAAATAATCAAACTCAGAGCTGAAATCAACCAAGTAGAAACAAAAAGGACCATAGAAAGAATCAACAGAACCAAAAGTTGGTTCTTTGAGAAAATCAACAAGATAGATAAACCCTTAGCCAGACTAACGAGAGGACACAGAGAGTGCGTCCAAATTAACAAAATCAGAAACAAAAAGGGAGACATAACTACAGATTCAGAGGAAATTCAAAAAATCATCAGATCTTACTATAAAAACCTATATTCAACAAAACTGAAAATCTTCAGGAAATGGACAATTTCCTAGACAGATACCAGGTATCGAAGTTAAATCAGGAACAGATAAACCAGTTAAACAACCCCATAACTCCTAAGGAAATAGAAGCAGTCATTAAAGGTCTCCCAACCAAAAAGAGCCCAGGTCCAGACGGGTTTAGTGCAGAATTCTATCAAACCTTCATAGAAGACCTCATACCAATATTATCCAAACTATTCCACAAAATTGAAACAGATGGAGCACTACCGAATTCCTTCTACGAAGCCACAATTACTCTTATACCTAAACCACACAAAGACACAACAAAGAAAGAGAACTTCAGACCAATTTCCCTTATGGATATCGATGCAAAAATACTCAATAAAATTCTGGCAAACCGAATTCAAGGGCACATCAAAACAATCATCCACCATGATCAAGTAGGCTTCATCCCAGGCATGCAGGGATGGTTTAATATACGGAAAACCATCAACGTGATCCATTATATAAACAAACTGAAAGAACAGAACCACATGATTATTTCATTAGATGCTGAGAAAGCATTTGACAAAATTCAACACCCCTTCATGATAAAAGTCCTGGAAAGAATAGGAATTCAAGGCCCATACCTAAACATAGTAAAAGCCATATACAGCAAACCAGTTGCTAACATTAAACTAAATGGAGAGAAACTTGAAGCAATCCCACTAAAATCAGGGACTAGACAAGGCTGCCCACTCTCTCCCTACTTATTCAATATAGTTCTTGAAGTTCTAGCCAGAGCAATCAGACAACAAAAGGAGATCAAGGGGATACAGATCGGAAAAGAAGAGGTCAAAATATCACTATTTGCAGATGACATGATAGTATATTTAAGTGATCCCAAAAGTTCCACCAGAGAACTACTAAAGCTGATAAACAACTTCAGCAAAGTTGCTGGGTATAAAATTAACTCAAATAAATCAGTTGCCTTCCTCTATACAAAAGAGAAACAAGCCGAGAAAGAAATTAGGGAAACGACACCCTTCATAATAGACCCAAATAATATAAAGTACCTCGGTGTGACTTTAACCAAGCAAGTAAAAGATCTGTACAATAAGAACTTCAAGACACTGAGGAAAGAAATTGAAGAAGACCTCAGAAGATGGAAAGATCTCCCATGCTCATGGATTGGCAGGATTAATTTAGTAAAAATGGCCATTTTACCAAAAGCAATCTACAGATTCAATGCAATCCCCATCAAAATACCAATCCAATTCTTCAAAGACTTAGACAGAACAATTTGCAAATTCATCTGGAATAACAAAAAACCCAGGATAGCTAAAGCTATCCTCAACAATAAAAGGACTTCAGGGGGAATCACTATCCCTGAACTCAAGCAGTGTTACAGAGCAATAGTGATACAAACTGCATGGTATTGGTACAGAGACAGACAGATAGAACAATGGAATAGAATTGAAGACCCAGAAATGAACCCACACACCTATGGTCACTTGATTTTTGACAAAGGAGCCAAAACCATCCAATGGAAAAAAGATAGCATTTTCAGCAAATAGTGCTGGTTCAACTGGAGGGCAACATGTAGAAGAATGCAGATCGATCCATGCTTATCACCCTGTACAAAGCTTAAGTCCAAGTGGATCAAGGACCTCCACTTCAAACCAGACACACTCAAACTAATAGAAGACAAACTAGGGAAGCATCTGGAACACATGGGCACTGGAAAAACTTTCCTGAACAAAACACCAATGGCTTATGCTCTAAGATCAAGAATCGACAAATGGGATCTCATAAAACTGCAAAGCTTCTGTAAGGCAAAGGACACTGTGGTTAGGACAAAATGGCAACCAACACATTGGGAAAAGATCTCTACCAATCCTACAACAGATAGAGGCCTTATATCCAAAATATACAAAGAACTCAAGAAGTTAGACCGCAGGGAAACAAATAACCCTATTAAAAAATGGGGTTCAGAGCTAAACAAAGAATTCACAGCTGAGGAATGCCGAATGGCTGAGAAACACCTAAAGAAATGTTCAACATCTTTAGTCATAAGGGAAATGCAAATCAGAACAACCCTGAGATTTCACCTCACACCAGTGAGAATGGCTAAGATCAAAAACTCAGGTGACAGCAGATGCTGGCGAGGATGTGGAGAAAGAGGAACACTCCTCCATTGTTGGTGGGATTGCAGACTGGTAAAACCATTCTGGAAATCAGTCTGGAGGTTGCTCAGAAAATTGGACATTGAACTGCCTGAGGATCCAGCTATACCTCTCTTGGGCATATACCCAAAAGATGCCTCAACATATAAAAGAGACACGTGCTCCACTATGTTCATCGCAGCCTTATTCATAATAGCCAGAAAATGGAAAGAACCCAGATGCCCTTCAACAGAGGAATGGATACAGAAAATGTGGTACATCTACACAATGGAATATTACTCAGCTATCAAAAACAACGAGTTTATGAAATTCGTAGGCAAATGGTTGGAACTGGAAAATATCATCCTGAGTGAGCTAACCCAATCACAGAAAGACATACATGGTATGCACTCATTGATAAGTGGCTATTAGCCCAAATGCTTGAATTACCCTAGATCCCTAGAACAAACGAAACTCAAACGGATGATCAAAATGTGAATGCTTCACTCCTTCTTTAAATGAGGAAAAAGAATACCCTTGGCTGGGAAGGGAGAGGCAAAGATTAAAACAGAGACTGAAGGAACACCCATTCAGAGCCTGCCCCACAGGTGGCCCATACATATACAGCCACCCAATTGGACAAGATGGATGAAGCAAAGAAGTGCAGACCTGACAGGAGCCGGATGTAGATCGCTCCTGAGAGACACAGCCAGAATACAGCAAATACAGAGGCGAATGCCAGCAGCAAACCACTGAACTGAGAATAGGACCCCCGTTGAAGGAATCAGAGAAAGAACTCGAAGAGCTTGAAGGAGCTTGAGACCCCTTATGAACAACAATGCCAAGCAACCAGAGCTTCCAGGGACTAAGCCACTACCTAAGGACTATACATGGACTGACCCTGGACTCTGACCTCATAGGTAGCAATGAATATCTTAGTAAGAGCACCAGTGGAAGGGGAAGCCCTGGGTCCTGCTAAGACTGAACCCCCAGTGAACTAGACTATGGGGGGAGGGCGGCAATGGGGGGAGGGTTGGGAGGGGGACACCCATAAGGAAGGGGAGGAGGGAGGGGGATGTTTGCCCGGAAACCGGGAAAGGGAATAACACTTGGAATGTATATAAGAAATACTCAAGTTAATAAAAAAATAAATAAATAAAAAAATTTAAAAAAAAGAATGATTAAATAATGATTCCTTGTCTTGAGAAGCTTTCTGTATAGAAATAGTAAAATGAACAGCCCTTTATAATTGCACACTAAATGTTGTTTATTGATGCAAGTCATTTCTGAGCTTGCCAGACACTGTGTTAAGGGGAGGTTAGGAATAGATTGACAAGTGAAATGATGTTTAAATGTGGAAGGGAAGACTATTCTA
This sequence comes from Rattus norvegicus, assembly GCF_021556685.1. Lineage (NCBI taxonomy): Eukaryota > Metazoa > Chordata > Mammalia > Rodentia > Muridae > Rattus > Rattus norvegicus. Next base: position 47,994,831 of record NC_141537.1, on the reverse strand, counting down.
GGAGAAGTGACTCCCCAGGAAATTTAGGGAGCAGGAGAAATGATTATGTTTAAAACATAATGTAACAGAAAAATCTTAAGATTCAAGAAAGATCAGCTATGGGCCTTGCAAGCCCTTTACTGTGCTAGTCCTAAAAGAGGTAAAATCTGTCATGGGAGCAATTACCAAGGATATGTTAACTGAAGGAACTGTGAGAACTGAGGCTAGCAAGAGATTCCACAAATCCCATGTGTCATTCTAAGAGTTTGGACTTTATCTTTTACCTGTGGGGCCACTGAAAACACTGGTAATGTGAGTGGAATTAAGCACATGGCAGGGAAGAGGCATGATTATGCTCACACTGTAACATTCCTCATTTGTAAAATGTGGCTCACCTACTCTGTGATGGTACAGTAAGAATGTCAACACAAATCTTAGCAATGAAGTGACCATTGTAATCTACATCTAATAACCCAAATGTGATCCTGTACTAAGGGCATGATCTGAGTCACCCAAGAACTTGTTTAAAATGTATACTATGTCACACTCAAATTTCCAAAGTCAGATTCTGCCTTTTCATAACTTCAAATACCGTTTCAAAAGTATTACATTTTGAGATCCATTTATCCAAGGGTCGCTTTGTTACTGGTTGTAGGGAAGATCTGAGTAAAATAGTGGGATGGTGAGTTGGGCTTTATGAATGAGAATACACATACACACACACACACACACACACACACACACAGAGAGAGAGAGAGAGAGAGAGAGAGAGAGAGAGAGAGAGAGAAAGAGAGAGAGAGAGAGAGAGAGAGAGAGACTTGTGACTTCCCCTGACTATTGTCAGCTATTGCTACCATTTTTATAAAATGTTGGACAAAAGAGATTTTTCTGTGCAGTTTTGTTTATTTTCCTAGCAATATGCTATGAATTCTCCTCTTTCTTTATAATTCGGAAACCTTAAGTGTCAGATAGTAAAATATTTGCCCAAGGCCCATTAGACAACTGGAGGTTCAACCTTGAAAGTCAACCCAGCTTTATTCCAGCATGTCAAACTACCTTTAAAATTTTTGTATTTAGCCAGGTATTGTGGGCATTCAAACACGCAAACACACACACACACACACACACACACACAGAGAGAGAGAGAGAGAGAGAGAGAGAGAGAGAGAGAGAGAGAGAGAGACATTCAAACACAGGCAAATGAATATGGATATTCTGACTAAAGGTAAAGGTATTCAAATTAGACTCATACTAGAAATTTCAGGCAATCTAAGCCAGAGAAATATGGATTTCATTAGTTCTCAAGAGAGCAGATTAGATACACTAATTCCAGGTCTATAATATATATTATTTGATTTTCAGATATTTATATTTTATTAATTATATGTCAGTATCATTCAATCTTTTTATACTTTTGGGTCTTGAGAGTTCTTATCGCTGTCTTTGTTGGTACCATATTAATGTAATAATACAAGGAATTTATTATTAAAGCAAGTAAAAACTTGAAAAAAAATCTAGCCAGGCATTTGAAAAAAGACAAAGACAATGATGGAATAATTCTTGCCTGGATGAGAAATTAAAAACCCATTCATATGTTTAGCACCTTTGAGGACAAGGCATTATAGAACTTGCAAAAGTCAGGCATGGGTTCTTCCATGAAGAGCCCAGTAACCTAGAGGGTGAAATTAACCATGTTGACTAATAACAAAGGACTTTCTAAACACCATATGTAGCACAGAGATAAACTGAGAGTTTCAGTTACCCTAAAACTTAGTGGTGTTTGATGCCCACTAATTGTTCTGAAGCTCAGGAGCAAAGGCAGAATACAGCAGGGACAGTTTGTCTCTGCATTATGATCTCCAGGTCCTCTACTGGATGACTCAGCCTATGTCAGCTTGAGTCTTGTTCCTTTACACATCTGGCAGCCACTGCTGACTAGATTCAAAGGACTAGTAGGTTGGAAAACCTAGGGCTCCTCAACCATCTCACTGTCTTTTTGTCCCCTCCACAGCACCCTTGTTTTAAAATAGAGAATCAGGAGAGACTATAAGGCCTTGTTTAACTTAGTCTTGCTCAAATATTATTCTGCCACATTCTTTTCATTATAATGAAATTACTAAGATTAAACTACATTTAAAGTGTAGCTAGTTGGATTCCACCTTTTGTTAGAGTAGAACCAACAGCTTTTAGGCATGGTTGGAACCTTCCTATTAGGAGATCAGGGAAAGCTTCAAGAACTGTTCCATTTAACCTGAGTCCTGAAAGTCAAATGGAATTTGACCCAACATGGACGAGATACAGTGTGTATGTATCTACATCACCAGCAGACAAAGTAGATGGGCACAAAGGTCTAGGTAGGACAGGGCTTTAGGAGTATAAGAAATGACACTGAAACCATCCATGGAAGGACTGACATGTCACATGGAGGGACAGGAGGTGATCCTGCTGGGATCACGACACTCTTAGAACAGAGATTTTAACTTTGGCCCCATAAGAAGCATTGGAGGAGCCTTAAAAAGTTAACACGTGATTCAAATTTGGTTGCTCTGGAATATGACCTAAGCTGTAAGATTTCTGAAAACTTTCCAGATGATTATAATGCCAGTCAAGGTTGAGGACTCAAACAGTGGATGAGGTTCAAGAGTGATGATGTCAAAATAGTTTGACACATTCTTTAGGAAAGCAGCTTTGTTTGTTTAGGAAAGTGTTTGTTTGTTTGCTTGTTTGTTTGAGACATGTCCTCACTGTTGTATCCCTAGTTGGTTGAAACTTGCAATCTTCCTGCCTAGCCTCCACATGCCAGGATTATGGGCATATGACATTTGACTACTCGATGCTTGAAAAGACTGAGAATAGTCTTTTCAAGTGTCTGTAGCTCTTTGTCTAGGTCTGAAGCCCCATGAAAACTCTCCCAATCATTTTGTGGGGAGGGGGGGTTGCTTTGCTATTTTTAGGTTTTGGTTTGATAACCATATTGTTGAGGTTTCCTAGGTACAGCTTTCCTATCACATACAAAAGACACTCACTTATATGAATGTCTTTTAAATGTCAAAGTATACTTTATATTTATTTATAGTGTGAATTGGGAAGAATCCATTTCTATTATATACCATTACTGCGAGGGCTACAGAAGTGAGTAGTATAGTAAGGCTTTTCTAGAATGATGCTGTTTTGCTGGAGGTAAATATTAAGTATTAAATACTGATATGACCCAGTATTTATAGACCTGGTAAATTCTACTTTCTACATACATCCTTGTTCTTCTTGTAACATGACCTTTAGCAAGTAGTTTCCCATGGATTTTTTTACATGACCATCTTGCATGAAAACAGTAGGTAGCGCATAACCTTCTTGTAAATCACAATTTAAAAACCTTAAAATTTTTATTAATTTGAATGAAAGCTTTACTTTTGCCAATTGTTATCTGCTTCGCTTATTTTTTCAGTCGGACATTGTTCCCATTTGTTGTCATTTATCCCTTTAAATTTTAAATTTATACATAATCATTTTATATAGTATTGAATATGATGTGACATTTTAGCACATATATGTAATGTATATTGATCACCTGATCCAATACTTAAGATACTGGTGTACCCTTTATCCTTTTTTGGGTCAGTTTGAAAAAATACAGTGGTAAGCAAAAAGTCAATGAGCATGATAAGAAAATAGAAGAATAGACGAAGATCTATTACCTGAAGTATGGGTAAGGAGAGCACCAGAGTTACAGAAGCATGGGATTATTCAGGGGAGCTCATATATCCCCATATAGAACTTCCCTTATAGGAAACTGCTAACTTCAAGGCAAACACATCTCTGCGTATACGCCTCTCAATGTCATCAAGCACATGTATGACAGCTTAATACGGTAGACAAAGGTTTCATGACCTGCTCAGGGTAGAATCATATTAATACCAACATGAACTATTCTTTTCTTTCTTTCTTTTTCATTTATTTATTTATTTATTTATTTATTTATTTATTATTTTTCCTTTTTTTTAAGTTGGGTATTTCTTCTTTACATTACAAATATTATTCCCTTTCCTGGTTTCCTGTCCATCAGCCCCCTAACTCCTCCCCCTGCTCTTCTATAAGGGTGTTCCCCTCCCTATCCCCCTCCTGCCCAACAATCCCCTGTACTGGGGGTCCAACCTTGGCAGGACCAAGGGCTTCCCCTTCCACTGGTGCCCCAAGAAGTCTATTTGCTGCTACATATGCAGGTGGAGCCCAGGTTCAGTCCAACATGAACCATTCTTAAGTTTCTCAAAACTCAGTTTTACTAGAAGAAAAGAATGACACTTTGAAGGTGTATATATGTGGAAGTTTGGCTCCCAAGATGTAAGCCTTGCTTAGTTATTATTAAGACTGGATAACTTCTACTAGTATTATGAAATATATTAGTTATTTTCAGCTATTAGAGATTGGTTACTGACACTGTGTTATGAACCATTTGAATTCATTGCTCCTATCCAACTGTGCCCCTAGGCTGCTTAAACATCTTTTCTCTACAATTTCTGACCACCAGACCCAGCTCCTGGTAACCATTTTTCTTTCTTCTTCTATAAGATGAACTTTTTAAACCTCCACGTACTAGTGAGCACATGTGGTATTTGTCTTTCTATTCCTAACATTTCATTTGACATACTGTCTCTCAGGTCCATCTCTGTTACTCAGATTCCCTGTTTTTCTCAGCTACATTTGAAGCTTATGATGAAGGACAATACCTTAGCATCCCACCTGTCCTCAACACCTACTTCAGTGTCTCCTACACAGAAACTACCCAACAAACGCTTGTTGGAGATAGTGGTTATGAAAAAATCACATAAGATCATTGACTGATTATTATCTGAGCTATGTGCTGTGCGATTCCCACTTGACAAGAGCACATTTCTTCATCCATAAAGAAGCCAACGTTGCCGTGCTGTACCCTGGCTCATGAATATCAAAAATTGAGTCCACTAACTATTTTGCTCTGTTTCTCAAATACGAGTTTAATGGCTGCTAAAATGGTATGTATTAACCATCTAGTAAATATCACACAGTTTCAAATGTGTTTTTTTTAATACTAAGGATGTAAAAAAGTCACCCATATTCCTAATCTGCATTGGTCCCGTGTTAGTAAAAAGAGAACAAAACAATTACAGGTGTAGAATATTTTCCAAAAGTACTTCTGCAATATTTGTGAATTAATAGTGTACTTGACATATTGTAGATGAGGAAACAGGGTGAGGGAAAGATAAATATGGTAAGATTATTTAATCAACAGTGGGGAGAGCTAGGATTTGAATCTAGGCATGCTGACTCCAGTGTTTGTTTTTCCAACCACATGTGCACATTTTAAGGATTATAATAAATGGTATTATTCCTATCCTAAAGAAATCAGTAAGGCAACCATGAAATATATTGTTCTCCTATATTCTAAAAGGACGTGCTTGGTACGAGCCAGTAAGATTTATCTTGAAACCTTTTGAGTGTTAGGTGTCTTTTCAATCTGTAATGCAGACCACATGAGACCTAAAAAGATCCCTTTGAGTAACTGCTTCATGCCAGCTCAAGGTCAGCCACTAAGTCTGTTCCTTTCCCATCTTAAAATTATTTTCCATCAGTGTGAAAGCAAAGGCAGGAGCCCTGACTGAGGTGCAGAGGGCCTTTCATCTTCCAGGCAAAGGGACCACTTGGGAAGGCTGGATGATGAGAGCTGCGGGGGTGCTGAACCATTTTAAAAACACATGAAAGCAGGAGCTTAAGAGAGAATTTTTATGAGGAGGGCGAAGTCGAGGGCGAAGTCGAGGGCGCACTCGGATGCACGGATGCACGCACTCAGGAAACGTGGGCTACAATTGATCAGCGATTAAAATTCCTCAGACCTTTAAAATGCAAATGATTTGAAAGCTCTCATAGATTGGAAAAAATAAGCATTTTCCCTTATGAGAGCTGCAGTGTGGAGCTTTATTTTAGAGAACTTTAGAAGTTGCAGGAAAGTCACCAGCGTTCCGGTGCCAATTATCAGATGAAAACATTGCCTCCTGGGGCATGGGAACGATTTGAATCGATTTTTCTGCTCTGCCTCTTTATCCTTCAAAATTTGGTGGGGGCAGCTTAACTTTTCCTTTTTAACCTCTGTGTGGATAATAACACCAAGTCCTTAGTATAAACTGCGAAGACAATGCCATAGCCTCCTGTTTTTCAAAACAGCCCTTTCCCACTTCCTGCTCTGGCTTCTTGCAGACAAAAATCTGCACGTGTTTGCAATGACTCCATTTCCCCTTTTCCCTTTGGACTTGGCTTGTTGCGAGTTTTATTCACAACAGCACATCACCAGCTACATTCTTTCTCTCCCACTGGGACCCTCTAATTACAAGGCTAAGTTTGAAGATTTCAACTTATTTTGGCACACAGGGGTGATGACTCGAGATTCCATTCTTCCCTCAGGCTATCTAATTAATAAACTCTAATTTTTGTCAGGATGCCTTCAGTAGGGGTTTAAATAACTAGTTCTCGGAGAGCTCTATTTTGCTATTGTCAAAAACCATTCTTTAATTCTTCTAAAAATAACCCAGAATACAGTAAATGGAATATACAGTTTCCTCCCCTTGTGAGGATGTGGGAAGTTCCTTGAGCATTTGGCTGTTTTAAATAGGTGTCAAGAGGAGAGAAGAGAATTGGAAGGGGAAATTTTGGCACCAAAACAACAGGACTCAAGTGACTAAGGAGGCACCTTCCCCATCCTAAGGGTTGGGAGAAGAAAGCACTTGAATTTTCTAGGCGTACTTTTTTTCTGAACCCTTTAATGTCTGTACAGTCTCCATGAACAAACGATTTTCACCAGAGTGAATTCAATACATAGCTGCACTTTTCACTGAAAGAAAACAAGGAAGGGAACTATTTAACTTCATTTTCATTAAGTTCTATCATGAATAGCACTCAGGAATATGAAATCTAATCGATCCATTATAAATATGAGATATCATACATGGAGATCTTATGAAATGACCCTCAATAATTCCACTTACAAAATGAACAACCATGAAGAAAGAATTTTTCATCATTTTGTGTCTCTGTCTACTGCAAGGATATTGGCTCTTGATTTCTTTTTTTTAGTTTAGGAAGAACCACATTAATAAATTTAATAAATATTTATTAAATGTCCATGTTGTCTGATAGTAAAATTTTATTCATTGTTTTACTTTAGAAGAATTATTTGTGTTTGGTATCTTCTACGTGTTCTAGTTGCTGTAAAAGAGTAACCTATAAAATATACAAAACTCTCTTTTTCATCAAGTATATTATAATGTAATGGCAGAATAACTAGTAAGAAAATTGTATATTATATTTTCCAGTAACTGGTCATGCTAAGAATTAAAACAGAGAATGGGGTTCCAATGTTAAATGGTCCTGGGGAGTTGTAATTTTCAGAACAGGTAACCAGAGAAGGGTTGGCAAGCTGAGAAGTAACTAGAACAACCTGAAAGGCTGATACTGAGAGGAAGCAAGTTCTGAACATGGGGCCATCACAAAGGCCCTCTGAGGGTCACCAAGATGGGAAGACCCAGGAGAGTTCAAGAAAATGAGTGTAATTGATGCAGAGTGAGCTGGAGTCTGCCCAGTCTGCTCAGAAACTTCAATTTTGCCTCCTAGTCTCTTGAGTACTAGGATTACAAATCTGGACTTTCCATGCCTACGTCCTTAGAGGTCATACATATTCTCATGAGGGCTTTGAGGCAGAAGGACAGGTCTGAAAGTTTTTAATAGGACTAGTCTTGTAAGTTTTGGGGTATGAGTTGAGAGTTGAGGAAGATTAGAAGCAGACACTGCAGATGGGACTATTGCAGAAATAGGGAGGGATGAAGCCCTGGACCAAGTTGGCATAAAAGGCAGAATAAAAGACCTGGTGAAGGTACACACTGAAGTAGATAGGGATGAGCAGAAGGAAAAGGAGAGAGTGAAAGTAACTAGACAGATGAGGATTTTATTGTTACTAGCACTCTTTAGGAAGTGTTAAATTTGAGAAAGTTTCAGAAGATATTTGAGTGAGTTATTAAATCTGGATTTCAGAGAAGAACTTTAAAGTCTCTCTCTCTCTCTCTCTCTCTCTCTCTCTCTCTCTCAGAACTAACTCTCTGTGTGTCTGTGTGTATCTCTTTGAGATATATATATGTATATATATTGCATATGAAGAAATAGATATTTTAGAGAATGAATTATATTTCTGAGGAAAGATACTCAGATGGAAAAGAGAAGGCCAAATCCAAGCACTACATCTAGGGTAACATTGAAACTTTGACTTCAGGGATGTAAAGAGACTTCAGTGAAACAAACTGATGATAGAGGGAAAGGAAGGAGCAAGCAAGGTCCACTGTGCAGAAACCAAGGCAGAATTCAAAGCAGAAGACTCAGCCCTGCCCTAATTCAGGGAAACAGGGGGTAGGAAGTAGACTATTTCTTAGTGTTTAGTGGTAGATGTGGCATGTATGTTCAAAGAGGAAAAGAGTTGATCACAGCACTCTTTGGATATAAGATATATCGTCAAGAAGAAATAAAAATCTGGTGGAAATAGCAATCAACCAGGGCAAATGTTAGGTTAAAAATGAAGCAGAGATCACTTAACCATGCAACTATGTCAAGAAAGTATGTATATAGGTTAAAGTCACTGAATGGGTTGATGAGAATATGTGGAGGGGAAACATCTGACGTAGATGGTATAATGAATCTAAAGAATTCCATTACTAAAAGAACAACAAACATTAAGTAGTAACAGAATTAGAGGAGAGAGACAAAGAGTCTCTATATCATAAGAAATAACATTATATATGTGTGTTAGTGATCTAGTAGAAATGAAAACATTGTGAGTAAAAGAAAATCTCCATCTAATTTCATCAGGACAGTAATGATGAAAGAACATATAGGGCAAGCAGAGACTGTGGTCTTAATTCAGGAACAGATCTTGAGTTGCTGGAGGTTGGGTAGATATTACAGGAATGGGGAAAATGTACTGAAGTATTTGGGAAAGAAGAAAAGCATGAAAGTCATCCAAAGATGTCAGAAAAGAGGTCGTTTAGAGGATAGAGTGATGCCTGTACAAATCTAGGAGCTGTCTGAGGTTCATGAATGGAAAGGTATCGAATCAGCATGGCCCATGTATGACTCATGACTGGCAGCATCACAGTCTGGCATGGTACAGAGAAAGGTATTAATTTACCCAGACGACGATTTAGCCAAGGAAAAGGTCAAGTGAGAGTGAATCCGGCAAAACCCCAGAAATTCCAGAGCATGACTAATAACTGATTGTGGAGTTTCCGGGGTTAACTTGAAGTACTAAAGCACTGTCCATCTCAAAAACCTATAGTTTGCTGCTAATGTCTTTTCAAGTTTTCCCAGTGTTTTGTTTTATCCTTCTGTTCGCTGACTAAATTAAAATTTCCCAGTATCTGAAGGCAACAGTGAATTGCTGATCTGTAGAAGAAGCCATGCAGGGATTGAACAGAGACTTCCTGTGAGACAGTTAAAAGAACTCCTCCTTCGGAAACATAGTGAACTGGACAATCTTAAGAATTCTGCTCTGATAGTTTATATGACTCATCTGAAACTAACCCTGTACCTGTTGGATGTGGTTCTTTATAAGAGTTGTTGATAGTTAATATCAGTCAGCTAAGAAAAAAGTGTACCTGTTGGATACGGTTATTTATTTAGGCACTAGATAAATATACATGATAAAATCTCTAACCTAGTATGACTATAATTCAGTCTGTTTTGAAAGAGTTTTGTTTATAGGCAGGCTAAGTTGCAACTATCTATGTAGCCCAGGATGACCTTTAGCCTGTAGTGACCCTGCTGCTTCTGCTACCCAAGTGCTGAGATCACAGGTGTGGGCCACCATGCCTAGCTATAATGAAATATTTTTAAATTAAGTCTGGAATATACATGTTAATTAATACATAAATGTATGTATTAATAGTTGAGGAAAATGAAAGGTTAGTCAACTCAGGTGCATCTGTCACAGTAAATCCACCTCTGGCCTGACCCTACCATACAGAGCATCAATTATAATATTGAACAGTTTTGCTTCCCAGAAACATTGATTGAATAGTGGAGAAGGAAGTGGTACACTTTACTTTAGTAACCTATCTAAAAATGGGCAGTCACTAACACATATCGAGTACCTCGATAGTCTGAAGAAAGCAAATGACTTATTTTGATACAGTACAACCCGAAACATGGCTTTCGTGGCATAGAAAATGCTAATAATACGTAGGTCATTGCTGAACTCAGCACCTGCATTGAACCAGGCCACAGTTGATGCATGATTTTCAGATAGGATCAGATGCTGCAGATGGATTTTTTTTGGATCTGTTGACAAATTCATTATGATTGGTTTAATTGGGCCAATATTATGACTCTTATCAATAGAGTCTTGGTGTTACTGTACATATTTCTCACTTTCAGGCAGAAAATATCAACAATGCAAAAGCATAAAGTAGTTCGTAACATTTGTGCCATCCAGGAGACACTAGTTCATGACTAAAGACAGTGCATTCTGACAGAGTTGGAGATAACAGAGAGGTCTTTTTCTAAACATTCTTTAGTGACAAGTATTAGAGTTATGCCCATCTAGGCTGCAATTATACTATTTTGTAGACAAGAAGAATTATTAATGACAAAGATATTCTGTTTACTATACTGTTCAATATTAATAAAATGCAGTATACATTTATTAAAAAGCATACATTGGAAAGAAATGAGACATAGCATGAAAGAATTGGCTGTGATATATAAATTTCATACCAGAAATTCTATAACTAGTTAATTATAGCTGCCAATTTAATTTGCAAATTTATTTTAAAATGGATTGTTATATTTATTGTGTAACAGGAGATTTAGGACACATTAAGTGGTTGAAACTTTTACAAAAATTGGAGGTAGTGGGGGTCAGATTTTGTGCTGAGAAGTTCATTCTGTTAAAAAAGCTACCATGTGTCAGAAGAGCAGATCAAGCTAGATACACAGCTCAGGCAAGCAGGTGGGCAGGCAGCCAGGAGGATAGGTGGGTGGACAAGCTGAAAGACTGTTCCATCCATGTAACAGAGAGGGTTTTTCAGACACATTCCAGAGAATGAAAAGACAGACTGGTACCTAGGAAACATCAGAAAACATGGCTAGTAGTCTTCAATGTTGAACAGAAGCTGTTTCCTTTGTGATTTCTCTGTGCAGACATATTACCTGATAAATGTCAGCAGTCTTGGTCCATAGGCTAATAGAGTCAGAAAAGCATTAGAAGCTAAGAAGAATTCTACCACTGATGAAATCTACCAAAATCATCTCCATAATAATCTGGTATCCATGCAGCAGTGATCACTAGTCGAGCTTTAACTGTCAGTGAAAACAGCTAATGAATGTAGAATTCTGCCTTCACCCTCAGGGGCTTCAGTCAGAAGCAGGTTTCAGTCATGTAATTATGACAGACACTGTTGACCTCTCCAGCAAGTAAGAGGCAGGATGGTTCCCTTGATGTTACAGAATATTCAAAGGGCATTGAAAGTCAAGTTTTCTTGAGATCACTGCTTAAATGCAGATAAGGCAAAGTAGGTTGTACATACTGGTAATCCTATCACTTCCAGGGTTAAAACAGGATGGTGAGTTTGCCTGACTCAGCCTGAGCTACCTAGTACATTTTTGTTTCTTATTAGCACCAACACTAATATTAATACAAGTAGACTTTGTACCTAGAACTTTTCAGGCTATGAGAAGAGATTGACTGAGTAGAAACGATGAAAAGTGGATACAGGGCCCAACACTCTGTGCTCCTATGCCCATGGGGACAGTATTCATCAAAAGACCTTGGGTACAGGGGACTACCAGCAACAAACAATACTCATGGACTAACCTTCGAACAGTGGACCTTGGCATGGACCAAGTAATCCATTAATTCATGGTCATCCCTGACTGCCCCTATCCCTTGTTCATGAAAAATTTGCTCTCCAAAATGGCTTGCATGGGCTGAAATGGCTGGGTGAGGCCATGTGTATGCATATCTGCAGACTGGGTATGTGGAGTTTAAGACCCAGGTTGACCCTGTCTCACTGCACCAGTACCGGATGCTGGGAGATGTCTGGCTTAGTGCTGTTCTGCCTGGAACACACCGCTCCTGCCAGCTGGGCACTAACAATTATCACCCAATCCAGGACTTAAACTGTGGTAGAGTGGCTGACTTCTGCACTATTGTGCCTAATCCCTACACTTTGAGTTCTTTGCCACCTTCCAGAATTTGGTACACCATTTTAGACTTAAAAGGTGCTTTCTTCTGCCTGAGTTGGGTACCCCAAAGTCAAAAATGCTTTGCCTTTGAAAGGAATATCCCAGAGGATGGGACCACTGATCAGCTGACATGGACTAGATTCTCCACCTGTTTGGGGCAATCTGGTCACTTTGCTGCCCAATCCTGACCTGGAGCCACCACAGCACAAGTGTCAAGTACTGGCAGAAGCCCATGAGTGGAGGGAGGACCTCTGCAACTGACCAATCAACCCCTGCTGAAAGTCGAGGCTACCTTGTCTACAGACAGGAGCAGTTCTCTTCATGAAAGTCAGAGATGAGTGGGTGCTACCATGGTGGACAAAACAAATGTCATCTGGAATGGACAAACCTCTACCCCCCAGCACATCAGCACAGATGCCTATGCCATCCCTTGGATGCCCTGATGAAGCCAGCAACTGTGAATATTATTCATTGCCCGGGACATCAGGAGGGAAGAGATTCAGTGGTGTGGAGCAATAACAAAGCAGACCAAGTGGCTTGAGAAATGGCTATGCAGGAGCTTATCCTGGTTGCAGGCGTGCAAGAGACAGCCATTGGGAACTGGGATCAGACTAAGGGATGGCCTCACTTAGAATGTACAACAGAAGAAAAGGCCCAAACTGCTTAGAAAAGGAAGAACAATGCCAAACTTGAGGGGAAAGCTATACTCCCCAGAGAACAAACAAAAGACTCACTTTGCCAAATACACAAATGGATTCATTTAGGGGATAAGAATCTTATCCAAGTAGTTAAGGTATATGTAATAGACTTTAGGATTTTAGCCAGAGAGATAGTAGAAAAGTTTAAGGTATGTCAGCAAGTGAGTGCTTAGCAAGCAAACAGGACAAAGAGACCTAGGGAGTTTAGTGGGAAGTTGAAGTGAACTCCACTGAGATAAAACCAGGAACATATGGTTACAAGTATCTCCTAGTTCTTGTTGATACCTTTTCAAGAATAGATAAAAGCTTTCCCCACCAAGCAAGAGACAGCCTTGGTAGTCATCAAGAAGATATTAGAAGACATCGTCCCCCAGTTTGGAGTGCACAAGGTAATCTGGTCAGACAACAGCCCTGCTTTGGTTGCCAAGGTAAGCCAGCATGTGGCCAAGTATTTAGAGGTCAATTGGAAATTACATTGTATCTACAGACCTCAAAGTTCAGGACAGGTAGACAGATTGAATAGAACTCTAAAAGAGACCCTGACCAAATTTACCATGGAGACTGGTGCAGACTGGGTGGCACTCCTTCCCTTTTGCTCTCTTCAGAGCAAGAAATAACCCTTCCAGATTCAGCCTTACCACCTTTGAGATCTTATATGGGACCCCAGCTCCTCTGACTGTATTAGATGATGTTATTAAACCAACATTTCATAGTAATAATGATTTGCATGCCAGGCTAAAAGACCTACAGGTGATACAGAAAGAAGTCTGGTCACAGCTGGAAGCAACCTATGCTCCAGGGACTCCTGAGACATCTCACCAGTTCCAGGTCAGAGACTCCGTCCACATACGACAACTTCGGGTCCAGACACTTGAGCCTCACTGGAAAGGACCGTACCTGGTGCTGTTGATCATCCCAACAGCCATCAAGTGTCAGATGAGTACTAGCTGTTGGGGCTGGGAGCTGGGACCTAAAGGGACACTCAGATCTTCAAAAAGCTCCCTGGACTTGCACAAGAGATAAGTGAATACATCAGAGACATGACTGGTGGGGTTGCTGTAATGCTCACTTGAGGAGTGTGCTTTGGAAACAAGAATTTTATGTTTGCCCTGGGTTCCATCGAGATAGGTTCCCCAATTGTAAGTGCAAGGGTAGGCTTGATTTCTATTTCAAATGATATAACATCCCCTTACTATGAAGGCATTGCATATGTTAGTACTCCTAACATGACTTGGGACTGTGTCTCAGGGATCACAACCTGTATAAGTTTAGAAGTTCTAAAAGGCAGTCATGACTTTTGTGTGTAGGTTCAGATAGTGCCCAAATTAGAATCCTGATGCTAAAGACTTAGTAAGACACAAAAGAGAGTTGGGAATTACTTGGCAATTATCTTAGGGCTGAGTTTAGGTTCTGCAGGGGCAGCTACTGGACATCTGCTATTGCCCTGCAATACAAGACTCATGGGGAATTAAGGGCTGCATTGACTTAGATATAAAAAGAGTAGAAAAGACTAATTAGCTGACCTTCAAGAATCCCTAACCTCCCTCTCAGAGGTAGTCCTTCAGAATAAGAGAAGATTAGACCTGATATTCCTTAAAGAAGGAGGTCCGTGTGCTACACTACAGGAAGAATCTTGCTTCTATGTAGAACATTAAGGAGTAATTAAAGATTCCATGAGTAAACTTACAGAAAGGTTAGACAAAAGACAGCGAGACAGAGAAGCGTATCAGGGATGGTTCGAGAGCTGGTTTAGTAGATCTCCTTGCATGACTACTCTGATATCTTCCCTTATGGGACCCTTCTTAATTTTGCTTCTGCTTCTGATTATAGGTCCATGTGTATTAAATAAGCTAGTTATCTTTATTAGAGAAAGAGTGAGTGCTGTTCAGATTTTGGTGTATGCCAGCAATATCATGTTTTACAAGGTCAAGAAAATCAATATTATGAAGATACTGAAATCTAGTTCTATGATTAGAACTAGGTACTAGAAGAAGTGGGAAAATGAAAGACCAGGAAAAATTCAGACCCCCAAGCAAACAGAGTAGAGCCAAAAATGTAGGTTAGCAAGTTCAGTGACTCTATTCCAGGAACTTGACTGACTACAGAACTGATGATTACACCAGCCGATTCAGCAACTCTGTTCCAGGAACTGGCTGGCCACAAAAGTTAGATTAAAGTCTTAAGAACAATCTTAAGAAACAGGGAGTTTCCAATGATGCCCTCCCTACCCACTTGGGATGTGGTTTCTTCCTTTAAATACCCCTTCTCCCAGCTACTCGGAGTCAAACACCTCTACCCTTGCACGGGATAGGAGTCTCAACCCCAGCGTGCTGTTTCCTGTCAATAAACTGTGTGATTACAGCAAGGATGGTCTCTAGTGAGTTCTTGGGGGGTTGTGTCATCCTGAGACTTGAGTGAGGGTCTCCCCTCTCCAGGGGTCTTTCATTAGACACTCTCAACATCATGGAATAAGAAATAGAGCATTGGTTAGAAATGGTCTACCTTGTGCGTGTTCTCAAGGATACCTTGGTCATGATTTTCTCATCCCTCCATGTCGCAGCATTAGGGGAAGCAACTTGATGCCCAGACAAGGGGCCTGAAGAACTCTGGGACAAACATGCAGGTGTCTGAAATGGCCATTGGAAGGGAGGGAAGGAATGTAAAAATCTTGCTTCTTAGAGAGTTCAAATAACACATAACAATTTACCAATATTATATATAGTAAATACTATAATTCCAGACATATAGATTTCAGAGAGAGTTTACTCCCAAAATAAGCATAATATAAACAGAGTCCTCTGAAGCTGAACTGACTCCTTGACACCAAGTTTTATCTACATGCTGAAATTCTCTTGGCTGAAGGGTAGATTTATGTAATCCTTCTAAGAGATGTGCCCATTCCCTCAACAAACTTAAATTTCTAAGCTCTTACATCGTAATTTAGCCTCATAATTTTTATCTGAGGGAAGCAAAAAGCAAATGGAGTTTCCAGGTCCATGTGGTAGTATTTGTTTAGAAAATACATTTTGATCATCCAGAGACTGACTGCCCCACCTGGGTATCCATCCCATATGCGGCCACCAAACCCAGTTACTATTGCTGATGCCAAGAAGTGCTTGCTGACAGGAGATAGATATGGGTGTCTCCTAAGAGGCTCTTCCAGAGTCCTACTGATACAGATGAGCATGCTTGCAGCTGATCAATGGAATGAACAAAGGAACCCACCCCAATGGAGGAGTTAAAGAAAAGACTGAAGGAGCTGAAGGAATTTGCAACACCATAGGAAGAACAATATCAACCAACCAGACCCTACCAGAGCTCCCAGGGACTAAACCACCAACCAATGAGTACACATGGAGGAACCATGACTCCAGCTGCATATGTAGCAGAGGATGGCATTGTCCAGCATCAATAGGAGGAAAAGCCCTTGGTCCTGTGAAGGCTTGTTTTCCCAGTGTAGGGTAATACCAGGACATTGAGGTGGAGGTGGGTAGGTGGGAGTGGGAGCATCCTCATAGAAGCAGGGGGAGGAGATGTAGGAGGGGAACAAGCAGACAACATTTGAAATGTAAATACATAAAATATTCAAGAAAAAATAAAATTTTTTATTAAAGGGAAAAAAGAAAATACATTATTCATTTTTTCAGCATAACCTGCCACAACATTTCCAGAGATATATAAAAAAACTATGTAAGTAATCAGGTGGGAGGAATAGGGCCTTTCACCTTAAGTAGCCCATACTCTTCAGTCATGTTATCTCAAGCTCTCCATAGGATTCTATATATCCACAGATATACTCTTCAACCTCACCTTTTCTGTCTGTCACATTCTATATCTCCATGGATACTGAAACTTTGAATTTCACTAAAACTTAATTCAGGATTTTTATTGATATGTACTATCCTCCTTCTGTAATCTCATCCATTTGAAAGGTTTCAGATTATCTGCAGGACAGAACTCATGACAGTGACCTCAACATATAATACTTAACCTCACTGGTTTTCATGATAGATCTTCAAATCAATAGGAATATCACATACATACAGCTTAAAAAATTCCAATTATCTCTCCTCTATCACCAGATTTTATGAGTTCAGATCCCTATGTCTTAACAACTAGATATGAAATTCTGAGGCTCACAGAAGCCTGAGAAGTGCTTTGGTTCATGCTATAATTCTAAACTCTGCCCTGGTATGGGAACCTCTCTATGACTTCAAAGGTATTTAGCAGAAAAGACCCAAATGGGAATCATGAATTTCATCCAACTGCTTGCAACATACTTCTGTTTGGAATTCCATATTTTACTGGCTGGTACCATCACTTAGTTGCTTAAACCACAAGTCTGGGTTGTCCATGGTTCACCATGGTTCTGCCTCTGGTTCACCTTGCACATTGCAGCCTTGTATCTGATTTTAGCTTCAGAATGTGTTTGGTGGCTGTATGCTTCATGGATATCATCGCCCTATTTTTAACGAGCATCACTTCTTATTTGGTAACTATTTGCTTTATCATAATACTCTTCAACTGCTTCTGTGACTTTTAATTATGTCAGTTTCTAGCTTGGAGTCTTTCAAAGATCTGACTCTTTAGTAAATCCTCCACGGATAATACTTTTACAAATAACAAGAACCTTTTGGGGTGACATAAATTTTGCATATATAATATAAAGTATTGAAATCATGGTTTATCCACAGCATTTCATTTTATAAATTGATTTAATATTATAACATGTAATTACTGAGGACAACAAGATGGGTCAGTGTGTAAAAGCATCTCCCTGTAAGCCTGGCAACCATTCAATCCCCAGAATCCATACAGTGAACAGAGAATCAACTTTAGCCACTTACTCTCTGATCATAATATTTGTGCTGTGGCAACTGTACACACACACACACACACACACACACACACACACACACACACACACACTAGAATTAAACATTGACTTCTTTCACTAAAATGTAGTGAGAATTTGTTCATTGTTCATATTATTTAAAGAACTTTTATTAATAAAAAGGGTTTTAAGTTTAATTCATTCAAATTGAATGATCAAAAGTATACTGGTAAAAAATTATAACTTGATCTAGAAAAATAATCAGCATTGCAGTGACATGAGACCATACTTCCGAGAGATTTCAAGGAAGCTATACCCATGAAGTTTCTACAATATGCCTGTCTAAACACGACCCGAACAAGAAAAACACCAACAGACACAATATAACATGGAAGGGGAAAATCCTGTAAGATTTGGACTCTAGGTCAAAAAGAACTATAGACAGTTAAGGGATGCTGAGAGTAGACTAAAATAGTATTCCCCAGGGAAGAGTTATGCAGTTGGTTATCCAATGCAGAGTGATTAGCCCTGTAGCCATATATGAACAAATATTGCATACTAAGAAGAGTATATTTATATATTTAGGAATATATATGACCATAATTAAAAAGAACCCAGAGATTATGAGTTTCAGAGAAACCAAGGAAAGGTACCTGGGAAGAGAGGTCATGGGTAGAAAAGGAAAAGAAAAAAATTATGTCATCATATTTTAATTTCAGAAAATAAAAGTTAAACCTTTACCTTGTATATGTGTTTTGTTCCTTGTGATCTTGATGTGATAAGCAAAAATAATTTTTATTTAGCCTTTTATATAGCCCAAGCTGGCCTAGAACTCACTGTGCAGCACTTGCTCTCCTTGGACTCTTGACCTTTCTGCCTTGACCTCCAAAGTGCTGACATTCCAGGCTTGAGCATCCCATCCAGTCCAAAATTATTTTAAAAATACAAAGTCTATTAGTTCACAAAGGAAAAAGGAAAGACGGAAATTTTCTAAGGACTAAAAAAGAGCTAAATATATTTGAAATTATCAAATATAGAAGTTATCAAATAATAGTATCTGATTTCTCACGAAATACTAAGAATAATCTAATTTCATTTGTAAATGTCAATTTGCACAGAATAGCAAAAGTTAAATGCTTTATAACTTTTATACGATGGTGATTAAATTTCCTGAAAATAAAAGCTTTTAAGGCACTAAGTTTTCATACATTTTAGGAAAGAACAAAAATAAAGCCTATTGTTCTAATCCATAGTAGTAACAGTTTAGTTCTAGCTGAGCTCTTGACTAATGGAAAAATGGCGAATTAATTCCATTTGTAAGTAGGCATGATGGGTGGAATTCTCCTATTGATTTTTAAGTTTAAAGTTGTATCAAGTCACATGTATTATATAATAGCCATTCTGACTCATCTAGACAAGCTTTGGACAAAAGCTGTGACCTGTAAGAAACTGTTACAACTATGGCTACAATGTTTAATATGGTCCTTAATCAGTGAAGGTCAAAAGATGTAAGTAAGACCAATACTTCTTATCCTTACTTTAAATGATTGTTGACCAGTAATACTTATGGATAGACAATAAACAGGTAGATACAGGGAGGAAGTACCCCAAATGAGAAAAAAATGTAATTTTTTTTAAAACTAAGAAATGCTCAGATATTTATTAGACAAATGGGATCTCATAAAACTGCAAAGCTTCTGTAAGGCAAAGGACACTGTTGTTAGGACAAAACGGCAACCAACAGATTGGGGAAAGATCTTTACCAATCCTACAACTGATAAAGAAAGGGCTTATATCCATAATATACAAAGAACTCACGAAGTTAGACTGCAGGGAGACAAATAACCCTATTAAAAATGGGGTTCAGAGCTAATCAAAGAATTCACAGCTGAGGAATGCCAAATGACTGAGAAACACCTAAAGAAATGTTCAACATCTTTAGTCATAAGGGAAATGCAAATCAAAACAACCCTGAGATTTCACCTCACACCAGTGAGAATGGCTAAGATCAAAAACTCAGGTGACAGCAGATGCTGGTGAGGATGTGGAGAAAGAGGAACACTCCTCCATTGTTGGTGGGATTGCAGACTGGTACAACAACAGACTGGAAATCAGTCTGAAGGTTCCTCAGAAAATTGGACATTGAACTACCTGAGGACCAAGCTGTAACTCTCTTGAACATACACCCAAAAGATGCCCCAACATATAACAAAAATGTAAATTTTTAAGAGTTATGCCCATGTTGAAAATAAGGCCAGAACTACTATTCCATGCTCTAATAGTTCATCTGCTCTGGCTAGAGAATTACCTCTCCTTTGTTTGTAACAAATAATGTTTTTTGCTTTTGGTTGGCCAGTACTTTACCAGGTAACCAGTCCCAGTACATGCCTGCCTTCCTTTGCTCCCTCAATATTTTCAGTCATTCTCTTCTTCTCATCTAAGGGAACATTAATGGTTTTTTTTAAAATATATTTTTGGTCTATGGAAGTAGGATCTGGAAGGATAAGTAATCAATCAAAGGAATACCTTTGAGAAAAAAATTTAAAGTGATTACTTCAAAGAATGTAAAACATAATAGCAGAAAGAAGAAAGTCTGCAGGGCAACATATGGAAGTCATGAGAAATAAAACCTAAATTACAGCAGGAGAAAATTTAAATAAGAGAACTAAGTAAGTATCTAGTGATGAATACCAGTGGAAATAAAAGTATTAGAGAGAAAAGGTTGAGGGGAGAATCAAGAAACGGAACCATGTCATTCCGCTAGGAAAAAGCAAAAGAGACCAAAGAAATAGCTAGTCAAAGCTACTACTGATGAGAGCATGCCTTGCAAGTGGCAGTGAACTCACTGTGGGCAAGGAAAAAAAAAACAGGCATGGAGGTGGGTGCTGGACCAGGTCCCGGAAGGCATTGTAAGTGAAGGGACTGGATTTTACTCTGGGCATACTGCTAAGACGTTGGGTTTGTATCAGAGATGTGATTCAATATAGCTCGATAATATCAGACTAGGAGGAGCAAAGGTAGGCTCCAGAGGCTAGGTGAGGTGAAAAAAAGCGATAATTATAATATTTAATGACCATTTAGCCAATAGAAGTGACAAATAAAGGTTCATAAGAAGTACTTGGGGTAAGATACCATTTCAAAGTCTAATATAGTTTATTAGAATTAGTTCATCAACAATATAGAAGCTCTCTAAAAATAAGACTATCAACAATACTTGGAAATCCTTCATGCTATCTGTGTCTCTTACGTCACCTCAATAAAGGCCAGAGGATAATGAAGAAACCAGTATCACAGCAGAGACCAAGTGCCTGGAAATATGTTGATGACTTCATATATTACATGCTGGCCCTTTGCCAATACGTGGAGCCAAAAAACAGTCACAGACCTCTATGAATTTAGTAGCACTAAGCACAGGGCCATATTAATAATTGCAATGCCAGAGTGGAAGGCAGGTAGAAAGCACTTAACACCACCGAATGCAATTATCTCAGCAGGAAAGCTGCCATCATGTGGTCACAGTGAAATTTCGAGGTTGCATCCATAGGTGTCCCATTTAGAGTCATATTTTCTCAATAGGTGGAGGTGTGAGGTCTGAGAGGAATGTGGGGGAAGGGGCAGCGTAGAAAGTCTGGACTCACAGAGGTGAGCAGTGAAGGAGTCAGAGTCCCTTTCCACTGACAATCTACCCAGAAATCTCAACTTTACTCCAGAAGGTCCTTTGTTCTCTCTTTTGGATGTGCATCTGCTACATGACAGCTTGAGGATTCGAGAATTTGGCTTTTCCCTGCCAGGAACCATCCCTTCCTGCTAGACTCAAGGCAAGTGATTGCCAAAGTTGCCAATTAGTCTTCTCTTCTTTCCAAAGAGGTACCAGCCACATTTCCACATGAAAGGGAGTATCGCAATTATAAAATCCACAGAAATATGATGACAGTGGGGAAGTTAGGCAGTTGGGAAGAGGTGATCATTTGGGAGAAGGAGAATAGATCATAAAAATTAGAAGTCAGATGGAGTATGCCAAAAACCTAACCTAGGTCCCTGTGTGCACATTTTATAGTGGATAATAAACTTGCTGGTGCAAAACAAAGGGAAGATGTAACTACTATGTAACATGGTTGGAGATTAGACTGACCACAGACCTCTGCTCTCTTCTTTCAGATTATTTACAAATTTTTCATCTTTTCACTTCTCTCAACCTCTTTTCCTTTAAGTTTCTAATTTCCACGTACATTATCATAGAGAATTATAGCATTCTAGCAAGCAAAATTACCAAGCCACCAATTTAAGTATCACTAGTCCAAATCTAAATGGCATTAAAATGTCTTGGAATGTTATTGTATTAGATAAAGACACGGATACATAAGCAGTCCTCAGACAAGCCATCTCTCTGCCATAACTTGTTAGGGTGTGGTTTGTTCAATTGGTTAATGTCAGGAGGCTCCCACTTATATTCCTTTATGAAAAATACTTCTGCCACAGTGATCTAAATGTGTTAATAAAATGGTAATCTGAAGAGCTGTTGGGCAGCCAGATGCAAAAGGACGCTGGGGATTCATTAGACATTGGTAGAAATTGCTAAATCAAGGAATTATATCTAATTGATCAGCCTTCCAGAACAGTGGACAGCTGCATCAATAGTTGCTTCTCTCTCCTTTCCCTGACTCCACTAATCTCTAAGTTGGGATTGTGAAATAAGAAATATAAAGGCTCTTGATTAGGTTGTCTTCCTTTAATATTGTAAACATCTAAATTTTCTTTTATGAAGACTAAAAACTTCGCATGTCCTAAAATGTGATATCTAGCTGAATCTCTTGACACAGTATAAAAATGATATATTAAAAACAGGGAAAGGTAAGAAACAGTGAAATAATGTTGCAGAACAAAAAAAAGGTGATTCTGTGTAAAATTTGGCTAGTCTTTTTTATATCAAGTTAAAATTATTCTTGAACCTTAAAATCTGAAGGTTGCCAGGCATTGTAAGGTACACCTATAACTCCAATAGTCAGAATACTGAGGCAGGAGAATTGTAAATTTAACAGCCCAATTCAGGTCTGGGATAAATAGTGAGTTCAAGGCCAACTTGAAATACATGATGAGACATGTCTCAAAGTTGAGACAGAGAGAGAGACAGAGAGAATGAAAGGAAAAGAGAGGAAGAGAGAATCACAGGGCTTAAGATTATGAAATACTAATGTCAATTTACTGCAATTCAGTTTAAACTAGTTTCTCTGCTTCACAGTGCCAATCAAGGTCTGAGTCTTCGCAGAATATAGATCAAGGAAGCTTATTAAGGTGCGTTATTTATACACATCTTAAAGGTCAGTGGCTAGTGAAAGAAATACTTTAAAGAACCATTCTGGACCTAAAAAGATTATCAGGGACAACTGACCATCTCTTCTCCATGAAATCACATCTTTAGGTTAAAGAGCCTATAAAAGCCCAATTCCAACCACTGGGGACTTTCTCACTGGAAACCTGAATGGGGTCAACAGAGAGAACAAATGTGGAAACAACTATGTTAATTTCCAGATGCTCATTAAGACCACCCTTGCAAGACAGCTGGTTCTGTTTGATGCAGAGGAAATCCTGAATGACATCATTCCTCGAAGTTCAAACCCCGTTTCCATTGCTCAGTAAGAGAGGGACCCATCCAATTGGTGATGTTAAAAAAACAGATGCCTACACTTTTTAATGCAGAGCAATGATCCTGTCACTGTTACTGTAACTCTCTAAAGCCTGAGAGCAAGCAAGAGATGAAAAAACGTTTCAATATCAGCTGAATGAAACCCTCAGCAGCAGAAAACTTCTGAGTCCTAAATTGCTTTACATTCATGAAAGTGAACATCATAATAAAAAAAAAGATATGAAACCTCGTGGATGTCTTCTGGAATACTCACGTAAGAATGGAACATCTGAAACAGCACTCTAACTCTCGCACTCCAGACACATACCTCACGTAAGCACTTTCTTATATTAGTGTAGAACACCACCCCCTGTATCTAGCTAATCATGAATGCAGTACTCTAAATACTTGTGCCTTTATCACTACTGATGGAGTCTCATCAGAGAAAATTGACTACGCAGGATGTATCAATATATCTTTTTGAAGGCTAAGTCTTGAATGACATGTTGACAGGACCGATTTGCTTTCATAAGACCTTAATTATTTAAATCTCTGACTGTATTTAAGTCTGATTAGAAAAAAATATAGTGAGATGAGATATAGATAGATAGATATAGATGAATAGATAGATAGATGATAGATAGATAGATGATAGATAGATAGATAGATAGATAGATAGATAGATAGATAGATAGATAGATAATAAGCTTATTACCTGGTGCTTTATATGCTTTATATAATTATATATATACATATATATATAATTATTACCAAAATCATTAATAGACCAATGTCATTAATAGGTGTCCTCACATCAGATCCTCTATGAAAAATTGTTTCCAATGAATGAATATTGTCTCAAATACAAAGAATTGTGATTCACAAATGTGACCATTATTTTGATGTGTAGGTTACCGATACTGAGTTAACTCAGTGCAATTACTCTTTCCGGCTGTGTAGCTTAACAGCCAACTGCTGAAATTTGCTATTCTACTTGTTCTACAGTTGGAAGTCTCCTATCTGTTGCCCTATTGAACAGCTTCGCCAAACTTACAATGTGTTCCTCAGGAAAACAAAGTATAAAATTCAGGAAAAAACACCACTGTCTTAGCTACTCCTCTCCTGGTTATGACAAAATACTCTGAATAATGCAAGTTAAGGGAGAAACG
Source organism: Rattus norvegicus (assembly GCF_021556685.1). Classification (NCBI taxonomy): domain Eukaryota; kingdom Metazoa; phylum Chordata; class Mammalia; order Rodentia; family Muridae; genus Rattus; species Rattus norvegicus. Next base: position 47,970,276 of record NC_141537.1, on the reverse strand, counting down.
GTTTATTCAGTCTCAGTTCAAGAAGTAGGTCCCCCATAGATGGGAAATCAAATGCATTCATAAAAAAAAAAAGCAAAACAAAACCACTATGATTATATGCTGCTACTCCGCTCCCTTCCTCCATTTCCAGCGACTGAACCACACAATTGTGATATCCCACCTTGGGTTGGTATTGTCAATTAACGCAATGCCCACAGGCATGCTAGGGGCTTGTCTCTTAGTTAATCCCTGTTTCCCAAATAGTCCAAACACCTGAGTACTGATCACAATTTTTCCCTACTTTTCCCGAACACGCTACAAGCATTCTTTTTGTCCTATTTCTGAGTTTTCTGCTCAGACTATTTTCCCTTTAGACTTTCCAACATTTTAAAAGTAATCTCAACATCAAATTCCATTGGCTGCATTAACCAATATATGCCTGTTTCCTTGCAACTGTAATGCAGTAATTGGGCAGCTAATTTCTGTCTAAAGAGTAAAAGAGAAAAAGCAAGTATAAATGTAGCATAAGCCCCACTGACCACCAGAAGTTTATGCATGGATTTTCAATCACTAAGTCAAAAACACTAACAACAGGGTTAATACATGGGGTAGTTTTAGCTAATCCTCTCCTAAAAAGGATACCATTGTCTGGCCATTTCAAATAAACCAAGTACAACGTAGATTTAAATATCATCCATTTCCCAAGAAGTGAATGAAGATGCAATAGAACTGCTTTTCACCTGGGGTTCACAGTATCAGTAGGCACTTGTGATGGTTTACATGTGCCTGACCCAGGGAGTGACACTATTAGAAGATGTGGTCCTGTTGAAGTAGGTGTGTCACTGTAGACATGGGCTTTAAGAGCCTCATCCTAGCTGCCTGGAAGCCAGTATTCTGCTAGCAGCCTTCTGATGAAGATGTAGAACTCTCAGCTCCTCCTGCACCATGCCTGCCTGGATGCTGCCATGCTCCTACCTTGATGACAATGGACTGAACCTCTGAATGTGTAAGCCTGTAAATGTTGTCCTTATAAGTGTTGCCTTGGTCATGGTGTCTGTTCACAGCAGTAAAACCCAAACTAAGACAACACTCCTTAGGAAAATCATGTACATTTAAGATGTAAGCCCAATTAAAGTATGAGTGCTTTTTTTTTTTTAATGTGGAGGCTGGCATACCATGACATGTGTAGAGATCAGAGGACAACTGGTGGACTTTTGGGAGTTGGTGTTCTTCCACCTTGTAAATTTGGGGGATTGAATTTAACTCTGATACCTGTTAAGCTATCTCACCCCAAGCTAGTGACTTCTAAAACTTTGTACATGGTTCCAGTGTGCAGGCAGAATAGGATTCTCCATGTTAAACACTCGTTCACCCTGGTGACCAAGTGCTGGTGGGGACATCAGTGCTTGCTAATGAAACAAGCAGATGCTTTTGTTCATCATTAACCTCGCATTGTCAATAGGAACAGTTCTTAGCTTGGGGGATGTTGAGAGCATTTGTGAATAGGCTTTGAAGCCGTTGATGCTATCACAGATGTGATAGCCTGCCACAACCATCGATCTATTCTTCCTGACCTGTATAGCTTCCAGCCACAGCAAGACTGCCTAGAGAGAAGACACAGTGGCCTGTCAGCAGAGACAGAAAATCATCAAGGTAGAATTCAAAGACTTCAGAACTATCTTTTTCTTATTAAAAGTAACTGTTTAGATGGATGAAGCAAAGAAGTGCAGGCCGACAGGAGCCAGATGTAGATCTCTCCTGAGAGACACAGCCAGAATACAGCAAATACAGAGGCGAATGCCAGCAGCAAACCACTGAACTGAGAATAGGACCCCCGTTAAAGGAATCAGAGAAAGAACTGGAAGAGCTTGAAGGGGCTCCAGACCCCATATGTACAACAATGCCAAGCAACCAGAGCTTCCAGGGACTAAGCCACTATCTAAAGACTATATATGGACTGACCCTGGACTCTGACCTCATAGGTAGCAATGAATATCCTAGTAAGATCACCAGTGGAAGGGGAAGCCTTTGGTCCTGCTAAGACTGAACCCCCAGTGAACGTGATTGTTGGGGGGAGGGCGGCAATGGGGGGAGGATGGGGAGGGGAACACCCATATAGGCGGAGAGAGGGAGGGGTTAGAGAGATGTTGGCCTGGAAACCAGGAAGGGGAATAACAATTGTAATGGAAATAAGAAATACCCAATTTAATAAAGATGGAGAAAAAGAAAGATTTGTTCCAATGTTTGAAAGGATGAGTAAAGCAAAGGTCTGGGAGTAATGGGAGGTGGATGAGGAGGGGAACACCCATAAAGAAGGGGAAGGGGAGGGATTAGGGGGATGTTTGCCCGGAAACTGGGAAAGGGAATAACACTCGAAATGTAAATAAGAAATACTCAAGTTAATAAAAAAAAGTAACTTTACATTTGTAATTTTATATTTTAAATTTCATTGTTGTGTATAACTATGCTATATTCCACTATTTCAAGATACTCTAAACATTCTCCCACTCGTATTTTAGTCCTAGGCATTATAGCCCATCTTCCCAAACTCCTAAACAGAAAATTCAACTGTCTACCTCATAGCTTCCTTTACCTTTAGCTTCTTGCAAAATCACCATGTCCAATATACAAACTCCTAAATAAAACTTATACGGATCTCTTTCTTTCTTCACCTCATGACTTAGCCAAGGCCAAGGTTTTTCAGTACTGGATTTCTAGAGTCACTTATGAGTACTTGAAAAGACCAAATTGCACCATACATGCTGAGTATGGCATCCAGGCATTACAGTGTCAGCATTGGGCGATTCTTACACTGGGCAGTTAACTATGAGAACCACTGGCCTAGGCATATGTTTTGTTTTTCTCATCTTAACTATTAGACTTCCTGTGGCTCCTTATTCCTATTCCATGCTCAATTTTCCCACTATGTTGCTGCAAGAGATTTTTCCACAGTAGGAATCTGATCATTGCGCATGACAGCTTAACATTTGAAACAGATTGCTAATGCTTACAAAGTAGTAGCCTCTGAACACCTAAGTATGAGGCACAGAAAAGAAATACATCCCTTCAGACTAATCAGAGCTAAAATCAAACTCTGCCACTATCCAGGGCAGGTAATTGAGGGAAGCCACATCTAGCTGAGCTTCAATTTCCCCCGCTGTAAACTTCCTCATGAAATAATAAATGTGATGTTCTTGGCACAGTTTCAGGCACAAAGTGTTGAGTAATTAGAACTGATTGTGTTAATAGCTCCTGTCTGCTACCAGTTTCTCCCACTCACTCCTGGTTCTCTTCCTTGCCCACTAAAATACAGCTCTGCAGGGCTGTATTCACACCCACCATCGAACCATTTTGTGACTCCATTCCTATGAAAGGGTGGATCCTTCAGCTCCTAGCTCCATCGGAGTTGTACTTAAAATTAGGGCCAGATCTAAGCATCGCTTCTAAAGGTGTTTCTAGCCACTTCTACACTGGGAAACATCTATTTTTATTGTGCATCTCCATACATAACATAATGCAATTCATCCCTTCTCATTAGATTATGAACTGTTGTAATACATAAGTTTCCTGTGTCTTTACATGTACAGTAAGAAAAATCCTTAGTATTTGTTTATGTACTATAATATCTGTTGCATGACTACATAGCTGAGAATCATCAGTAAATTACAGATAGTGGAGGGTAATTTGAGGAATAACAAGATCACTCATCCTTGTCCCTTTTAGAAAGATGTAAGGAACAGAAACTTTTCTACAGAGGTGTTGGTGTTCTCTGAGGGAGAATATTGGCTTATAAAGACTGCAGTTGTTCTCCCTCATGTTACCTATTATATCATTTTGCAGGCAGAATTCTTGAAAACACTAAGGGATTTCCTTTTAGCTCTAGTGTGTGCAGGCTATATGATAGTAGGTAAATTACTTAACCTCTCAGAAGCTAAATGTCATCTTTCATGAAATGGGCAAACAATAAGACCCAGTGTGTGATTCTGCTGTGGAATGAATAATATCATATACACAAAGTATTTTAGGTAATAAGTCGTCCTTCTATCTGAGTTGCTAAAGTTGCCACTATCATAAAGAAAAAAATGTCAGTTTTTGTTCCTATGTTTTTGTTGCTTCATGTAACAAAACTTTCTTGATTTCTCTTGGTCAGGTGACTTAATTAGAAAAAAATTAGTTCATGTGACTGCAAAGCTATCATGTAAGTATTTAATGTGCAGTTTCTATGCCACGTGTCTGAAATAATTTAGATGTCTCAACTAAAATGACCTGAGTTTATACAAATACAGCTAAAATTAACACTTGTGGGTAGTTACAACACTTCTCTGCCAGCTGATGCTTGGTTCTATTCTCTGCCTCTAAAAAGACATCTTGTCCCATCTCAGCAGTTACCATGGTAATCATGTATTTTTGTCAAGAGATAAAGTAGCAGTCTCTTCAATTGTTACTACTAATATTCCTGGATTTTTCCAGATGAGGAAAAACATGGTGCTCTATATCTCTGTGTTACAGATAATATTTAACATATCATGTAATTCAATTTTAAAAAATGTACTCATTCATTCCAAAGTTCACCAAGAATAAAAAATATTGGGATTGTTTTTTAGGAGATTGGCAATTTGTGTTTAGTCCCTGTTGAGAAAAAGTAAGCAAGGTCCTGAGATATATAGATCACATGAGTCTAAGTGAGGCATGCAATTAGCACTCATATTTTTAGCTATTACTTGATATGCTATATCCCCTAAACCTGAGACCTATACAAAGCAGTTACAGAACTTAAGCCATATATGGAGCCTCTAAGCACGGGCAAGCAAGCATTTATAGGAGGAAATTTCAGAATCTATGTACTTTTTGCTTTCTAAGCATTTGTTTTGTTTTTAATTGTGTTGTATTCCTGGATCACATACACATGGTATAGGTGCCCACAGAGGTCAAACCCATTGATTTCCTGGCACTGAGGTAATAGAAAATTGGAAACCACGCAACATGGGTGCTTGGAATCAAGCTCAGGTCCATTGCAAGAACAGGGCATGCTCTTCACTGTTGAGGAACAAGCATATCTCTCCAGCCCCTGGAATCCATGTTTTATAAACTTTTTCAGAGTTATGTATAGTGACACACACCTATATTCCAGCTCTTTGGGAGGCTACTGAGTCAATAGGATTTCTGTAAGTTCAAAGAGAGTGTGAGCTACAGAGCCTTAATGTTTGCATCTTCAACAATACTCATGATCAGAGAGTTTTCTTTTTTTGCTTCTGAACCACATTTATGATGTCGTGTTATTAGTTATTTTGGGCAACTGAAAACTCTCCTTATGATTTATAAATCTATATATTCTTCTTTCTTTAGAAAGCATACACTGGCCACTTTGTGCAAAAAAAATCATGCTAAGAATAGGAACTAGAAATAGGAACTAAAAAATCTTGTCCTGTGTGTTAGATCCAAAGCAGAGCCCCCACGTGGGCAGTGTTGGTGGAAATGTCCTAAACCTAAGGACTTTGGCCAGATAAACACTAGGATTGTTGTTAGGTGAACAGAGACATAAAGTCAAGTTTCTGCTTCCTACGTGCCTACCTTAAACCACTGTGAGCTTCCCTTAGTTCCTCCCCAAAAGTTCACTACCCCAGGCAAGAGCATGTACTTCCCTGTTAAATCCGAAGAACTTATATTGGCTCTAAGACCCCACCCTGCTGATTGTCATGTAAAATCCACTTGATTATCAGTCATTTTGCTCTTCTTTTCGCTCCTGCCCAGAGACAGCCTTGGCAGTTGACTCCCCAAAAAACCTTTCCTCCTACCCACAGGGTGGCCCAGTTCAGCAATTTCACTGCACTCTCATTTACAATGTAATATTTAAAAACTACCATGCACAGTGATATAAGTTTATAATAGCAGCTACTCAGAAGGTTGATACAGGAGGATAACATGTTCAAAACCAACCTGGACAACATAACCAGAACTTTTATCAGAAAAAGAAAAAATGACAGATTTACTACCACTTAGAAGGAAAGGAAGATATAAATTTGAATAATGTTGGAACTATTAATCCCCAGTTAAAGTGGAGCAATGCTGCTGTATTACTCTAAGACTCCAGACTGGATGACAGAGTCTATGGGCTAGGTGAAGGCACTTTAAGTCACTCTCCAGACTCTTCTCCATAAAAGGAAAAGTTGAGGAAATGGATGCTTTTCCTAACACAGAGGACATTTCTTCTTCCTTGCTTAAGGGAGCATTTTAAATATACTGTTATTTACACTTCTTGCATTTTTATTGGCTTTCACAAGCTGCTGCTTCTTCTGTACAGATTGAGAAGTTTAGTTCTTTTGTTCTATGAACTTGAATATTAAAAACAAATTGGTCCACTTAGACCAATATAGTCTCCAAATAGTATATTTTTCATAATAATAAAGAAAATAATAAGCAATTATACTGGGAGGGGATCTAGATAGTTTACCCTCATTTTATGAATGAGTCTTGGGGCTAGAAAGAACAGAAAAGATTATCTAAATCATGCAGTTAACTTTTCAACAAAGTCAGGACTGGAGAAGAAATCCACCTTTCTATATTCCTTCCAGTGTTTGTCAAACCACAGCACCTGTTTATCTACATTGGAGCGTTTGCATAAGAGGTCTTAAGTTCAAATATTGCTCCTGATAAAAACGTGGATATTATATGAAACCATCCAAGATTGAATGCTTTTGTAAACATGATATGCTTAACAGTATACTAGAAGTAACAGTTTAGCTATTGGTTGAAGTGCTGTTGTCTACAAATGAGTAAATATAACCACTGTAATAATTAAATTTCATAGTAAATTCATATATTTCACCAAGTGCCCACAGTGTTGAATGTGGAAGTCACTCCTGCTTTGGTCACCAGACGTCGTGTTAATTTGATATAGACTTTATAAATTAAACTTGCTGAAATGCATGGAGGAGGTCTCTAGAGAGAACTTCACTCAGTCTTTTGTTAAAGTGTTGCCATAAACCATTGTCTTGCTTTGTTATATTTAATTCTGAGATTAATATATCATCTAATTACATAAAATTATTAGAGAATAACTACAAATCATCCAAGGATCTTCAATTCCACATAAATGATGTAATAACTACAAATACTAAATATGTTCAACATGAGATGGTACGTGAACTCAAGACTCAAAGAGCCAATCATCAGACCTTATTTCTACCCTGCGACCACATACTACTTAGTTTCTAAACTGGCTATACAGAAGTAATCTCCCCATGAAGTAATCCAGACAAAAACTATATCCTACAACGGGAAACTGCATGAAGAAGAAAGGAAAAGAACCAGAAGGAAGGAGGTCAGGGACGGAGGAGGGGAAGGAGGAGGAACCAAGTAATGTTTCTTGCATCTCTTGCGTCTGAAAGCACAAATGAAGGTTTCATAATTATACTGGAGTCCTGGTTATTTGGCTGCCAAATTCCTGATTACTTTCCCGTTCCTATTTTATCTACATCCTTCTCCACCCTGTCTCACATTTACCCTCCAGTTCAAAAAGACTGTCCAGGGGATAAAGGATCCCTATGAAAGCTCCTTTGGAATGGCCGCCTTACTTTGGAAAGCTTTGAACAAAACTTTTCAGCAATAAAGGGGGCATATTTTCACAGTCGGGGTGAAGACATTTCCCAAGTGGTGTGCTATGGCCATGATGTCCCAATGCCTGGAGGAGCCAAGGAATAATGATATTTCTGGACTTTTGCCTTAAACTTGAATAAAATAACCAGCAGGGGCTGAGTGACCCACACCCTTGCCCGGGCAAATGAAATCTCTGGCTGCTGGCTTGATTTCACTGTGTGCTATTGTCAGTAGTATGTGCAGCCACAAAGCACAGGCCAATTCAGAAAGCCTACCCTAAGTGTGGCAGCTTTCCATGCTTCCTAAAGGCTTTGCCCGACATGGGCAAGAGATGAAACAGAAAGGCGAGCCAGATCTGACTGTGTGTTTCTGGCACGGGTAGGAATAATCTCACGACCAAAGCAAATTGCCCAACTTTTTGTAATAAGAGGGAGTAGTGTGGTGCTGGCCCAACTAATATTCATAGTTTCTAGTGTATCTGAAAATGATTTGCATGGCACCGACAGGATGTAGTTTGTCAAAAGCACTCCACAGAGCTTGAAACAGACACAGTGTGATCAGTGAGGTGTCAAGCAGAAAGGTCTTTGATGGTAGTGCCCAGGGCTTGGGCGGCAAAGGTTCAGAAACGATGTTTTTCACCATGCACTCAGACAAAGTGGCACATTTAAAAGAGATTACCATTAAAATCTTATCAATTGGCTAAAAATGTTCGCTAATTTTTAACAGGTAATTTTGACCATTTTAAACATACAGGACAGGGGCCAGTGCGGAGTCTCTCAGTGGGGACGGTACCTACCACCAAACCTGACGACCTGAATTAGATCCTTAGAATCCAAATGATGAAAAGAAAGGACAAGCTTTCAACCATAAATTGCACTCTGACCTCCAGCTGAGTCACTTGTGAGGCTTTCCACACACAATAATAAGTAAATAAAATTAAACACATTCAATAAAATTACATGACTTAATGCTACAGTATCTCAAGCCATGTGATCAGACAGAAAATAACTGCTTAATGGGTATGTAAGAATGGCAACATTCTAATGTCATTAAAAAGATTGTTTTTTCTCCACTGATTTAATCATTCTATGGTCTGTCTGCCTTTAATTATTTTAGAATTTACTTCCTTTATAACTTCAAAAGAACTTAGGCCCTCTTGGCATTGAATTCTCACAGAATTTAAGTTCCTTGAAATTAATGAGTTTTTCTTCCTCTTTTTTTATCAGCATGCAAAGTCATCTGTCATTTGTCCCCTTCCTTTCCATTTACTCCAGATGCCCTGATTGTTTTCCTCACCACTCAGTTACTATAGTAATGACTAGGGCTAGAAGAGTCCCATCAGCACCTGCACGACAATGGGCTAAACCCTTTCCATCAAGTACCTTATGTAAGGCTGATGACATCCCCATGAGGTAGCTACTACTATTTTTCCATTTTAGTGAATCTACTATCTGATTGCTCATAATCATAACATGGAGACCATAGCCTATGCTAAGCCTGGGACCCTTACCCATTTCCTAAAGGGACCACAAGTGGGAAATGGTTTTTGTTACTTAGCTATGACCTGTATGTGTAGGGGTGAGGAGTATGTGTATGTGGTGTATGGTATGTTTGTAGCATAAACACACTCTCTCTCTCTCTCTCTCTCTCTCTCTCTCTCTCTCTCTCTCTCTGTGTGTGTGTGTGTGTGTGTGTGTGTGTGTGTGTGTGTGTGTGTGTGTATGTGTGTGTGTTAGGAGAAAGCGATGTGTAGAAGCCAAAAGAAGATGTCTGGTGTCTTTCTCTACTGCATTAGTCCCTCTATTGATTTGGTCCCTTAAGATGGGGATTTCTCAATGAACGTAAAGATCACAGTTCAGGCTAGACTGTCCTACTGTCCAGAGGGCTCTTAGAACCTGTCTGTCTCTATTCCACAACACTGGGATTATAGTGACACACAGCATTCCCACGTTTAACATAGTTATAGGAATTTTTCAAGCTCTGTTTTAATGGTGTGCATCCTTACCCATTGAGCTCCATCTCTGGCCCTTTGAGATTATTTTAAAGTGACTTTCTCCAATATTCTTTATTTCAACACTGCTTATTGTTTAAGACAGATCATAGAAAGTACTTTGGGGGGGTTAGAGAACACATACATGCACATATATGTGTATGCATGCACGCACACTCACACACACACGACCCACACAGGCACGTGAGAAAAGATATTCTTAGCTCACATTTCTGTGTAGCTATATCCTAACATTGATTTTTAAGATGAAACTCTGCACAGAGAAACTGAAAGTACAAACATAATAAGAACTATTTGATATATAAGGGGCAAGTTGTATTTTATTTTCATGAAGTCAAAATTTTATTTTCATGACATTGAAATTAAGTAGTAGTTGGTGGGTTCTTTAGACAGATACATACTTGGACAGGGAAAACACTTCCAAAGTGTGTTTGTCTTCATGTGCTCAACTTTGTTACCATTGCCAGCCCCACAAGAATGATTCCAGAAGGAAAGACTACACCTCTCCTAGGCCCCACATGGCTGCTCACTTTTCAGATTTTGTAATCAATGTTTGATATCTCATAATTTGCTCTAATGGAACAGATAAGCGTGTTTAATTCTGTGCACAATTCAATTTAAATTAAAGTAGCCCAGCAGGAGAGTAGGCTTTGCAGAGTGACTTTCCCATGCATTATCTCATTTAATTGTGAAAAATTAACTAAGAATGCAGGATTGACAGAAGACAGTTGAAGCTGTATTTGAAGTAAAGATGCCCGGATATTTTTGGTAGGCTAAACTTATTGCAAAGGAAAAATTCCAACACTGATGTGACCCAAGGACAGATTTTGTGTCTTGATTGCTGCTGACTTCTGGTTCTGTCAGTTTTCATTTGCTTTTCCAATCAGCATGGAACCAGGGCAGTTGGTTTGAAGTCATCTCCCTAACAAGTAAGAGCATTTTAGTTTGGAACTTTCAATTAGTCATCTATTCATTCTATTTGTTGTTTAGTGGTCAATAATAAAGTATGCCAAAAATAAGTTTGCCTTTCACCCCATTTCAAGTAATACTCTGGGAATACCTAGAGATTAGTTATAATATAATATTCACTGGGTTCCAAACTACTGCTATGCACTTTTGCTATCCATCCCTCCCACCTCATACCATTTTTCCTTTCGTTATTAATTTGTTTTGAATATGGTTGATACAAAACAGACTTTGCTTCCAGAAGCAGTTCCTACTTCTATTATCTATTTTCTTCACTTGGACAGTCTGTGTTCAAATGCAAATACTGCAATAACAACCGTTGTGGTCCTGAGAACTTTGAATGCATCACTCATTTGGTCACCATAGCCATTTTTAAAAGAGAGGCAGTTTATTGCCATTGGCCAAAAACAAAAGACGCAGAGAGTAGGAGGTAAACTGGATTAATATGATAGTGTTAAAGTACAGTCTAATCCAGCAATCTAATCCACTAAGTTTCTTTTCTCCTAATGTGAAGAGAGATGAACCCAGGGTCCTGTGCATGCCGAGTAAATGTTCCACCACTCACTGACAGTCCCAACTACCTCCTTGAACTCCACTGTCCCATTTCTTTGACAGATAATAAACTAGTTCAAGGTTTGCCATCATGTAAGTAGTTAAAGGTACTGGGAGCTAAGGAGCACATCAGTTGCTACTTAATAACGAACTAGTAGTGCAAAATATATTTATTCTTGTTGACATACAAGATGATTCATACCTCACTGATTAAGGATTAGCTTGGCGGAACTTAGCAAGCTTCCAACTGGAGGTCAGCTTCTGTTCTTTTAACCCATTTTTTTGACCGTGGGCTACTACCCATGTTGTGTTATCTCACGCCACTACCTACCAGACATGAAAGATGAACAAACAGAAACACACTATTTTTTGAGGATGAGCCTAGGGCTATCTTTTTTTAAATCTGTATTCTATGGATGAAACTATATAATCAAGCCCACTATCACTGAACCAAGGAAACACCCTCCAGCTCCAATTAGAAAAACAGAGTAGCTGTGTGACAAAAAGAATGGACAGGGGGAGCAAGGAGGAATGGAAGCAACTTATACCATCCACCCTAGAGCTCTTTGTGTGAATTTTTACACAGAATAAGAAATAGAAAGGACCCTTGAATTCCTCTGAGCAGCGAGCGAGATACGATGTGCCATCCCTATTTTCCATGTTTACAAATTTTAAAAAAAGGTGTAAAACGTCTCCTGTACTGTTGTCTACAAATCTGCTTCCCAGGCTGTGACTCTCAGGCTAGTAAGGTCCAGTAGTTGGTTCAGGAGGAAGGAATTAAAATGGCCCATTGGTAGTTATGTGGACCGAACATCAGAGTGAGTCTCTATGGTGTCTACAAAAAAAAAAAAAAAATTAAAGCCACGACTGGTGGGCATGTCAGTGATCACAGTCAACGCTTAGAATAAGTTTCTACGTGGGTTTCATAAACTGGCTAGTCCGTGTCCTGTTCACACCATCAGTAGACCAAGGTTGCTAAGGGATTTACTCTTATAAAAGTATTGTGTCAGGAGGAAATTTTATCTTCTGTAATGAATCGCAAAAACATGTCAATAACATCCTGAGCCTGCTTAAAGTAAACTTTGTGAGCCTGTGAGGTTCCAAATGGCCCAGGAACATTTGGATACCCTGAGATTTTATTAGTTCATCTGATATGACTGGTTTCAGACAAGGGTTAACTAAGCAACCTTTCCCCCTTTAAAGCTTTTGTGTTTAATTTACATTTTTAAAAATTGGGTATTTTTATTTACATTTCAAATGTTTTCCCCTTTCCCTGTCTCCATCCAATAAACCCTAATCCCCTCCCCCTCCCCCTGTTTCTATGAGGGTGTTACCTCACCCACCCACCCCTTCCCACCTCCCACCCTGACATTCCCTTACACTGGGGCATTGACCCCTGGCAGGACCAAGGGCTTCTCCCATTGGTGCCCAACAAGGCCATCCTCTGCTACATATGCAGATGGAGCCATGTGTCTGTCCATGTGTACTCCAGATGGTAGTTTAGTCCCTGGGAGTTCTGTTTGGTTGATATTGTTGTCCTTATGGGGTTGCAAACCCCTTCCTCTCCTTCAATCCTTTCTCTAACTCCACCATTGGAGACCCTGTTCTCAGTTCAAAGGTTGGCTGCGTCTGCCTCTGTATTTAAAACTTACATTTCAAATGTTATCACCTTTCCTTTGCAAACCCCCTATCCGATACCCCCCTTACCTTGATTCTATGATGGTACTCCCCCACCCACCCACCCACTCCCACCTCACTACCCTAGCATTCCTCCACACTGGGGCATCAAGCCTTCACAGGACCAAGGAACTCCCCTCCTATTAAGGATCAGATAAGGACACTTCAGCTCCTTCAGTCCTTCCCCTAAATCCTCCAATTGGGGTTCCTGTGATTAGTCTGATGGTTGGCTTTGAGCATTCACATGTATATTGGTCAGGATCTTGCAAAGCCTCTCAGGAGACAGAAATATCAGGCTCCTATCAGCAAGCACTTCATGGCATCAGCAATAGCATCTGAGTTTTGGTGTCTGCATGTGGGATAGATCCCCAGGTGGGGCAGTCTCTGGTTGGCCTTTCCTTCAGTCTCTGCTCCACTCTTTGTTCCTGTATTTCAGGAGCAATTCTGGGTTAAATTTTGGAAATGGGTGGGTGGCCACATACCTCAATAAGGGGGCTATGCATAACCTCTGGATGTGGTCTTGAAAGGTTCTCCCTCCCCTTGTTGGGTATTTCAACGAATGCCATCCCCATTGGGTCCTGGGAGGCTCTTGCTTTCCTGGCATCTAGTACTTTCTGGTTGCTAACCCCAGTTTCCCATCCCCATTGATGCACACATTTATTGAATTTTCTGACCCTGTGTATATCTCCTACATTTTCTATATCTCCTCCCATACCTGATTCTGCACCTCTTTTTCACCTCTCCTTCCTTTCTTCTTCCCAAGTCCCGCCCACTGTCTACTTTCCTTGATTATTTTATTCCTGCTTCTTAGTAAGACTGAAACATCCACTCTGTATAGTCATCCTTCCTTTTGAGCTTCATGGGGTCCTTGAGTTGTAGGTATTTCAAGCTCTTTGCCTAATAGCCACTTATCAGTGAGTACATATCATGTGTGTTCTTTTGTGATTGAGTTACCTCACTCAGGATGATATTTTGTAGATCCATCCATTTGCCTGTGAATTTTATGAAGTCATTGTTTTTAATAGCTGAGTAGTACTCCATTGTGTAAATGTAGCACATTTTCTGTATCCATTCCTCTGTTGAGGGACATCTGAGCTGTTTACAGTTTCTGGTTATTATAAACATGGCTGCTATAAACATAGTGGAGCATTTTTCCTTATTACATATTGGAGCATCTTTTGGGTATATATCAGGATTGGTATAGCTGGGTCCTCAGGTAGTATTATGGCCAATTTTAAGAGGAATCTCAGGGATTGGAGAGATGGCTCAATGGTTAAGAGGATGGACTGCTCTTCCAGAGGTCCTGAGTTCAAATCCCAGCAACCACATGGTAGCTCACAACCATCTGTAATGAAATCTGATGCCCTCTTCTGGTGTGTCTGAAGACAGCTACAGTGAACTTAAATAAATAAAAAAAATTTTTTTTAAAGAGAAACCTCAGACTAATTTCCAGAGTGGTTGTAAAAACTTGTAATCCCAACAATGGAGGAGTGTTCCTCTTTCTCCACATCCTAGCCACCATCTGCTATCAACTGACTTTTTGATCTTAGCCATTCTGACTGGTAGAATCTCAGGGTTGTTTTGATTTGCATTTCCCCGAGGACTAAAGATGTTGAACATTTCTTTAGGTGCTTCTCAGCCATTCGATATTTTTCAGTTGAGGATTCTTTGTTTAACTCTGTATCCCATTTTTAATAGGGTTATTTGGCTTTCTGGAGTCTAACATTCTTGAGTTCTTTGTATATATTGGATATTAGCCCTCTACCACATACGGGATTGGTAAAGATCTTTTCCCAATCTGTTGGTTGCAATTCTGTCCTATGACAGTGTCCTTTGCTTTACAGAAACTTTGCAATTCTATGAGGTCACATGTGATGGAGGCTCTTAAAACATAGCCATTGGTGTTCTGTTCAGGAAATTTTCCCCTATGCCCATGTGTTTGAGGTTCTTACCCTCTTTCTCTTCTATTAGTTTCAGTGTATCTGGTTTTATGTGAAGTTCCTTAACCCACTTTGACTTGAACTTTGTACAAAAAGTTAAGAATGGATCAATTTGTATTCTACATGCTGACTGCCAGTTGAACCAGCATTTGTTGAAAATGCTATCTTTTTTCCACTGGATGATTTTAGATTCTTTGTCAAAGATCAAGTGACCATAGCTGTGTGGATTCATTTCTGGGTCTTCATTCTATTCCATTGATCTACCTGTCTATCCCTGTACCAATACCATGAAGTTTTTATCACTACTCTTCTATAGTACAGCTTGAGGTCATGGATGATGATTCCCTGAGATGTTCTGTTATTGTTGAGAATAGTTTTTGCTATCTTGGGTATTTTATTATTCTAAATATATTTGAGAATTGTTCTTTCTAACTCTGTGAAGAAGTGAGTTGGAATTTTGATGAAGATTGCATAGAATCTGGAGATTGCTTTTGGTATGATGGCCTTTTTTGCTATATTATTCCTGCCAATCCATGAGCATGAGAGATCATTCCACCTTCTGAGATCTTCAATTTCTTTCTTCAGTGACTGGAAGTTCTTCGCATTAAGATCTGTCACTTGCTTGGTTAAAGTCACACTAAGGTATTTTATATTATTTGTGACAATTTTCACAATATGGTGTCATTTCCCTAATTTTTTTCAGCCTTTTTGTCCTTTGAATAGAGGAAGGCTACTGATTTGTTCGAGTCGATTTATATCCAGTCACTTTGCTGAAATTATTTATCAGATTTAAGATTACTCTGATGGAATTTTTGTGGTCACTTAGGTATACTATCATATCATATCATATCATATCATATCAAATAGTGATATTTTGACTTCTTCCTTTCCAATTTGTTTCCCTTTGATCTCCTTTTGTTTTCTAATTGTTCTGACTAGGACTTCGAGTACTATATTGAATAAGTAAGGAGAGAGTGGGCAGCCTTGTCTTGTCCCTGATTTTAGTGGAATTGCTTCATGTTTCTCTCCATTTAGTTTGATGTTTGCTTCTGGTTCGCTGTATATTGCTTTTACTATGTTTAGGTATGGATCTTAAATTCCTGATCTTTCCAAGACTTTTAACATGAATTTGTTGAATTTGTCAAATGCTTTCTCAGCATCTAATGAAATGATCATGTGTTTTTTTCTTTGAGTTTGTTTACACAGTGGATTACATTGATGGATTTCCATATAATGAACCATCCCTGCATCCCTGGGATGAAGCCTACTTGATTATGATGGATGATCGATTTGATGTGCTCTTGGATTCAGTTTGTGAGAAGTTTATTAAATATTTTTGCATTGATATTCATAAGGGAAACTGGTCTGAAGTCCTCCTTATTTGTTGGGTCTTTGTGTGGTTTAGATATAAGCATAATTGTGGCTTCATAGAAGGAATTGGGTAGTGTTGCTTCTATTTCTATTTTGTTCAATGGTTTGAAGAGTATTGGTATTAGGTCTTCTTTGAAAGTCTGGTAGAATTCTGCACTAAATCCATCTGGTCCTGGGCTTTTATTGGTTGGGAAACTTTTAGTAACTGCTTCTATTTCTTTAGGAGTTACGGGAATGTTTAGATTATTCAGATAAACAGAATGTGATTTAAATTTGCTACCTGGTATCTGTCTAGAAAATTGTCCATTCCATCCAGATAATTCAGTTTTGTTGAGTATAGGCTTTTGTAGTAGGAGCTGATGATTGTCTGGATTTCATTGGTTTCTGTTCTTTTGTCTTCCTTTTCATTTCTGATTTTGTTACTTTGTATACTCTATACCCTCTGGCTAGTCTGGCTAAGGGTTTATCTATCTTGTTGATTTTCTCAAAGAACCAGCTCCTGATTTTGCTGATTCTTGTATAATTCTTTTTGTTTCTACTTGGTTGATATCAGTCCTGAGTTTGATTATTACCTGCCCTCTACTCCTCTTGGGTGTATTTGCTTCCTTTTGTTCTAGGGCTTTTAGGCATGGTGTCAGGTTGCTAGTGTATACTCTCTCCAGTTTCTTTTCAGAGGCACTCAAAGCTATGACTTTTCCTTTACGCACTACCTTCATTGTGTCCCATAAGTTTTGGTATGTTGTGCCTTCATTTTCATTAAATTATAAAAAGTCTTTAATTTCTTTAAGGGATTTTTGTGTTTTCCTTTACTGCCTTCTACCTGTTTATCTGTGCTCTCTTGTATTTCTTTAATTGAGTTATTTATTTTCTTCTTAAAGTCTTCGATCCTCATCCTGAGACGTGATTTTTAAATCCAAATCTTGTTTTTCCAGTATGTTGGGGTATCAGGACTTGCTGTGGTGGGAGAACTGTGTTCTGATGATGCCAAGTGACCTTGGTTTCTTTTGCTTAAGTTTTTGCACGTGCCTCTCGCCATCTCATTATCTCTGATATTAGCTGGTCTTGTTGTCTCTGATTGTCACTTGTCCCTCCTGTAAGCCTGTGTGTCAGTAATCCTGGGAGACCAGTTCTCTCTGGGCAGAATTTGGGTATGGAGAGCTCTGGCACAAGGCCAGCACAAGGAAACCAGAAAAATTCTGACCCAGGCTGCTTCTAGGTTCCTGTGTCTTGAGGGCTCTGGGTGGGTCCCTCTTTGCCAAGGTATTTGAGCAGAAGTGGTGGTCTTACCTGTGCTCTCAGGTGTTTCATCACTTTTGGGAGACCAGCTCTATCCTGGCTGGATTTGGGTATGGAGAACTTTGGCACAGGGTCAGCTCTGGTGCACAGATAGAAAATGGGAGTATTCTGTCCCAGGCTGATCTTTAGTTCCTGGGTCCTGAGGGCTCTAGGTGGGTCCCTGTCGGGCCAGTGATTTGAGCAGAAGTGTCCCTTAAAACTTTTTATCTCCAAAAATTCTGCAACATCTGAACAATTGTTCCAGCACTACTTTCTCTGTCAGTAAATGTGGTCATTAAAAACATTTGAAATGAATCGAATCCACTAGGATAATGACTGTTTCTTATATGTATAGCTGCAGACGGCATTCTGTATTTGAGGGAGAAGTCCTATGATTATTAGAGTAGAAACAGAAATACTGGCCCTATAGACATTAATTCCCCCTTGATCTTCTTTTGATTTTCCCCATTCTTCTACCACTTCCAGTCTCACTGACTCCCACCCCTGATTCAAGGACACACTACCCATCAGTAATTATATACTGTGTTTATGTCACTTGGTGAATGTAAGAAACAACTTACCATATCTTACTCCAGCCTCATTCCAAAATCTGTTGATCTTTCTTTGATTGCTATGGATGGAAGCTTTTTTGTTGTTTGTTGTTGTTGTTGTTGTTGTTTTCAGGTTTTTAAACCAACTTTATACTGGTCATCAAATGTGATTATTTCTAAAAAATAAAAAAAAAGTCAGGATAATCTCAACAGACTGTTGGGAGAAACTAAATTGCAGGATTGCAGAGTTCTTCAAATCTTCAGGATAATCATAAAACAAATGAAAACTAAAGATAAAATTCAAATTTGCTTTACACTGATGTATTTATTCCTACTTTACCTTGTCAGATTCTATGATAAACAGGAGGAAAAATGAAAACTGTGAGATGAGTTCTCTAACCTTGATACTGAACATCTTTTTCGAACAGAGTTCTTCCCTAATGTTTTATAGTCACTATATTATTTTACGTAATGAACTATCACTAAACTGCTCTCCTTACAGCCTATAGGATATTATGTCAAGCTGTCACACCTCTTTGACAAGTGTACATTCCAACATCTACTTGTTGTCTTCCTTACCTCAGGTTCACCATATATATGCATTGACTTGTCACAGTATTATTTCCCAAGGTACCAAAATCAATGATATATCTAGATATGAACAGTCTGAATCATTCCTCAAAATGCCTGAAAACACAGTGTACCAATCAGAACATTGCTAGACCTTCTTCTGTAAAATACAGTCTAATGTCTCACAACACAGGTCAACCTGACACATATATTTTCAGACTTCTAGCACCCCTTATGATACTTGGGAGTTTGGTAGCTTCTCTATTCTCATTGTGAAATGGAGCAAAAGGGTGCATAAGTATGTTGATTACATAGTAAATGGTATGAAAATTATGTGGAATTAATAAAATAATGTACGCAAATACTTGATACCGATTAGGAATTCAACATACAATCTCGGTACTTTTCATGACATCATATAGAGCAGCTTGTGAACAAGAAGAGACCTCATTACCTCATAGCTAGATTTTATGAGTATCACAGTACTTCCCCAGACATAGCAGCCATTTTTTTACAAGAATCTTTAAATGACTTTCAGTTATGTTTGAAGAGCACACTTAAACCTTTAATGATAACTGCTTTTTTTTCCAGTAAAAATCATAATGTATGAAATGTTGTGAAGCTTAATGGGAAACTTACCAGGTATTTTTGAGCACTGACTCAACATGTTCTTTATTTCCACCTATCACTAAGACAGAAATGATTATGGGCTTGCAGAGCTAATGCGGATATCTCCTTCAGCTAATTTGGCTCTGCAGGCATGCAGGATAGGCATATTTCTGACCCTCAGCAGCACGCAGAGATCCTGGAGTGCCTGGCTCTTTTGTACCTTTCATCATTGGTGATTAGGGGCTATGAAGGAGGACTTGACTCAAAGGAAAGCAAAAGCTCCAGTAGTTACTTTGAGATTTTAATGGAGTGATGAATGTAAAGCAGAGCATTTAGAGGTTTATCCAATAGTGTTGATGAACTTCAAAGGCTTTTGTAACAATAACTTGGATCTGAAGTGGGCTACCACTGTGAAAAGTTTGAGATATATAACACAAATTAACTTACAGGATTGAACTCACAGCATTGGACATAATTGGAAATGCATATCAATTTAACCCTTCTTATCAATCCAGAGACTAACCAAGCACTTCCCAGTTACCCTGCACTTTTCAAACATTATAGAAAATAGGCAGGAGAAGGTAAAACTTCCACATCACCACATTCTCTCCTCTATTTTGTCTTCTACTGGGTAACTGCACTTTCTTCTCCACTAGGCTTTTCATAGAATACTATGCAGTTAGATATAGTTTACACATCAGCAATCATAAGGAATTTTCTCTGAAAATTATTATTTTTCCACTTTGTCTTCTGTTTCACATCTGTAAAATGTCCCATAGATCTCAGAACAACACTAATAACTTTCAGGGTCATTTATCTACATGAAAAGTGGAGGAAACAGTAGTGCATACTATACCATTCATTTATTTGCACCTTCCTAATAACTGGACAGTTCATGCGCCAGTTGTACCTTATGATGTTGTTTGTATTTATTTTTTTTTTGGTTCTTTTTTTCGGAGCTGGGAACCGAACCCAGGGCCTTGGGCTTCCTAGGCAAGTGCTCTACCACTGAGCTAAATCCCCAACCCCAGTTTGTATTTATTAACAGAAACTTTATAAGCCTAAAATTAAAAATACAACAACAATGGACATTAATCTCCATTGGAATGCCAAATGTGTGGAGAAATCTGAGTTAGATTTAGCAAGGCAAGGTCCTATTGCAGAACATAGCATCACTTGATTTGATTGACAAGGAGTAGAGGAAAAGGAACTATTGCTTCAAGTCAGCAATATTCTTCATTGCACAAGATAAAAAAGTGAACTTGCCATGAAAAAAAAAGAGATAAATATCATAGAAAGAAAAAGAAAGAATTGGGCTGATTATTAACATATTAATTGAATACCAGGGAGAAAAGCCAAACATCAGACACACACACACACACACACACACACACACACACACACACACACACCTAAAATACTCTGTAATCTTGAGCAAAATCTATCCACTGTGGTCATATGGTTCCTAGAGGAGATAATTCCATTCAGGTGTCACACAAGCCTGTGAACAAGGCCAGCATGTGGGTTGTAGATGGGACATCAGTGTTCTTCCCCTGCAATGTCTGAATTGTCTCTAGCCACAGTAGGAGCAAGGGGATACTTTAGAGCAAGTGTCTGAAAGCAGCAGGTGCAGAAGGCAGCAAGTCAAGAATTTACCTAGTTTCTCCTGTGAGATTTAAAGGAAAATAATATTTTCCATTGTGTGGGACTCGCCATATTGTCCTTTTCTACACTTGAAGCATGAGCAAACCAAATGAACCCAAAACGTATCCACAATTGTGACTAGTGATAAAGTCATCTAAGTGCTAGGAAATATGTCTCAGCACAGGAAATCATTTCTGAGAGTTTTGCTCATCTCCGGAGAGGATGACAGCCTTTTATTTTCTCCTGTATTGTTTTCTAAGGAACAATTTGTGTTTGATAAAGTCTACTCCCTGAGGTGTCCTATCCCTACAGATGTCTATTTTGACACTCATTTAAATTATCTCTGCTAAAGTCAGCTATTCGTCAAGCGTCATTGAATCCATCCTTTGCTCCAGGCATAGAGATGGTTGCAGACCCTGATGAGGTCCAGTGTGAGGTTGAGACTGGTCCCCTTCAGTCAATGTGAGGAAGGATAGGAATAATCCCATGACCTGAGAAGGTGTGTGAGGCCAAGAGACTATGTAAGGGCAGATCCAGAAAAGCCTGGGGGAATAACTCAGAGACCCAATAGACTTAGATTTACAAGAAGAAAGGAACCTTTTCAGAGGCACTAGTTGATAAATCGCTGGCACATGTGTTCATTCTTCTCCACTCAAGGGTTTAGAGCAGTGTTCAGTGTACTTGAGGATATCTTTTACACATCTCTGAGCTCTTGGGTTCCTCTCCAATTATTTGCTTTCCCATACCTCTTCTAGCTAGTCCTCTTCTAACACCGACAGAATTACTCTCTGTGGTATTCTAAACTCGGTACCTCGCACAGAGCAGTAGTTCACAGAATGCTAAATAAAATCGTAAATGTTTCAGATACAGGAATGTGACCTACACGGGGGCGGGGGAACCTTATAATTCAAGTCTAATGGCAGTGGGGTTTACCTGCTGCGCAGGGGTCAAGTTTGGAGTAAAATGATGCTGTGCTCCTGGTGACAGAGTAGAGAGTGGTTGGAATAGGCAGTAGTGACATCTAGGGGGCATATTTGTGACCTCCATCTTGAGTGGAGAAAGTTGGAGTGAACCAACAGGTAACCAGGTAACCAGGAGAAATGGTGGAGCAGATAGTAGCATGCTTTGAGATGTCTAACTTTGTCACAAGTTGGCGTGTGAACCTAGGTCAGTGGACTCTAGACCAATGGAGTTGCAGCACCAGAAGGCTGCAAATAGGAGGGCCAGAAGTTAGAGCTGGTGGTAGGCCCTGCCTGCCCTGAGCAGATGTATAGACTCTGGTCAGCCATCAGTCAGTGTTCCTTCTGAGGGTGGCGAAGGGAGAGAAGAAGAGGAAAAGGCAGAGAGCTTTTGTTTCGGGTTATATGGTGGATGCTACAACATTGACAGGCTAGGGAACAGAGGAAAAGAAATACAGCATTCTAGACTGAGTGGAAAAACATGGCAAGGAGGAGCAAGTGGCATAAATGTGAAGTTTACTTCACTTGAGGAACCCAGAGGACAGCCATAGTTTGTGCTGTTCGGGAATCACCATATTACCCTTCTAAATAAATTCTAATGAGCAGGTTATGCTTTCAAGCTGTGTCCCTGATTCTTTGTTTTCTTTTTGTCAGGATTGTTTCATAATTGGTTTCAGAATTCTGATACTGTCAGATAAGTATGTCAGAGTTGACGAGGCACGTTAGTTTCTGATATATATATATATATATATATATATATATATATATATATATATATGTCACAGTGTACCTGCAAGGGTTAGAGGGGTCAATTCTTTCCTTCTGCAAAATAGGTCCTCTGCATAGGTCTTGGGGCATTAGATTTGGAAGAAAATACATCTTCCAGCTGAGCCATCTTACCACAAAATTTATGAAATAAATATTATTAAATATCATAGAATATAATAGACTCCATAATGACATTCTCATATCTATGTATATCATTGTTGCTTCACATGTTGACTCCCACTGGTGTCCCTCCCCTCCCCCTAAACAACACAATCCTCTTTCACCTCTTTCACCTCTTTCTTTTATATAAATATATAAAAGTCTAGAGTGCTTGTAAGAAAGAGAATGTGGGAATTTTAACTTTCTTCATTATTACTTTGTCCTTTTCCTCTGCCTTTAGATCTGCTTCTCATGGCCCCATTTGAGCAAACCTTATTTTAGTAACAAATATTTTCTACATGATTTCCTACAATAAATACTCATATTGTCAAGATTCTTTAGTCACTAGAACTTGGAACCACCTACACAAAATATTCAATATAAGAAGAAAAATAGACTTATCCCCAAACATGGTTTTGTAATGGTGAAATGAAGAGAAGGTGCTTACACATTATGGCAACTGGTACATATTCCCATTGTCTCCCTCCTATGTCTAAACAGAGGCCAGTCATTAAGTCATTGTTCTGCATTTTGAAGATTATTTCTCTCAGTGGCTTCATAAATATACCAGGTTTGTCACTAAATATTATGGTCTGTGACTTTTTTTTTCTTTTTTCTTTTTTCTTTTTTTTTCCGGAGCTGAGGACCTAACCCAGGGCCTTACCACTGAGCTAAATCCCCAGCCCCGGTCTGTGACTTTTGTTGGACTTTTATGCTACTTTGTTACTTAGTTTTACTAAAACATATTTGAGACTTAAACTCTCTTCTTACTGAGTGGACTATATTGATACTCTGTTTTTTCCGTGAGCCCAAAATAGAAGTACTCATTGTAATTCCAGGGAGGATGAAAAATCCCAGGAAGGACTTGGCATTTTCTTCCAAGTATACATTTCACTTGAGGGTTCCAAAATGGACAAGGGAACAGCAGGTCTAAGTAACTTAGCACATCTCATGTTAAAATATTATGTTAGAGTAAAATTTTGTATGAATTCACACATACTTAAAAAGGACAGCAATGCAAGTTTGCAAATACGGGTAGACTAGCTGTCAGCATTTTCTCCTTCTCACCTCAAGTTTGGGTGAGATTTCAGGGCTTCTAAAGATGGTCTTACACACAAGACATTCATTCTCTCTCTCTCTCTCTTTCTCTCTCTCTCTCTCTCTCTCTCTCTCTCTCTCTCTCTCTCTCTCTCGTTGCCATCTTAAGCAGACTTTAAAAAGTCATGGCGGAACAAAATGATGTGTTTTTCTTTATCTGTCTTTACTCTTTACCCTTACTGCATGCTCATCTTCCGGCTTGGGAGCCTCCAAAAATCACAGCGCTTCCCCCACCACAGAATGGCTCCTTTTTTTCTCCCTTAAAAGTCATAGGCTCTGTAGGAGACTGCATCCCCTCCACAATTATTTCTATCTCCTCAGCCCTGAGCACCTGTAACAGGAGGAGTATTTAATATATGTCACGGAGTGAGGAGCAGGTGAATGAGTGCCTGCATGAATCTTGGGGCAGACCACAATTCTCACCCTCACACCAGTAACACTGAAGATTTTAGCCCTGGGTTTACTCTGGAATATTGCATATAGGGGCATAAACTCATACGAGACAAATCTCATTACCTAGACCAAAGCAAAGAGAACATCTGGAAGAGCTAATCTGTGCAAACCTACGTTTGTTAGAATATACGTGCAGCAAACTCCCTGGGAGGAAAACAAAACTGTCAGAAGCCCTCCCATCTTCCAGCTGCTGAGATGAGAGGGAAGCAACAAGTAAGCAAGTGTTGAAAGTGATGTGCTTCGAAGTCTCTAGGCTGCCACAAGCAAGTGGATCTGCAGTCAGCGCTTGTCATCCGATGATTCTAAGTTCATTAAAATAATAAGCTCTCATTACCAATGTTTAAGTACATTACATCGAGATGTGTTTCTGTATATTCAGTGGTTAATTCTGTACCTGCAGAGAGCTAAATGCTGGCAGGATCTTGGTCTGTGTATGGGCCCTTGTATTTTGTAGCTATTTGTTCCTTTCTCACCCACCTAAGGCAATCTAACATTGCATCTGATTGGCTGTAATAAAGATCTGGATGGCCAATAGCTGAGCACGAAGTGGTGGCTGAACTTCCAGACACAGAGAGGGACTCTGGGAGAATAAATCAGAGGTGGGAGGTTTGCCAGCGGACACAGGGATGGACAGATGGACCAGAATTGAGCAGACAGGAACACCTGGCCATGTGGCCGGTCTCAGTGCCAGGATTAGATGGGATAGAGCAGATGGAAGGGGACTCAAGCTAAGGTCTAGACTTTAAAATATTAATAAGCCTCTGTTATTTATATCACTGTTGGTAGGTCCAAGAAAGTCCCATTATTTACCATAGCCCATCTTATCAGATAACCTTATGTAGCCTGACAATTGGTAGATTTTTAAAATGCTAAAAAAGTGAATTGACTGAAAATCCAATAAGTATTAGATAAGGAAGATAGCCTGACTAATGGGGTAGGTAGCTGTTCTGAAGGATGATAGAGGAGAAATTTCACTCAAGCAAATATTTCAATGCTGCTTATCTTCCAGGTAAAATAAAACTATAACAGGCTAAACGAGAATAAGAATATTCACCTGCCACTAGTTTGTCCATTTAATAAAGAGTCTGGAGTTTAAAAAGGTTGCAACTCGTGTCAGAGGTAGCTTTAGTTGTCAACGTGAAACCTGAAAAGAGTTCCCTCTGGGATAGATGGCCTCCATCATATTGGTCTGGGAGGAATTCTGGAGGGCGTTTTCTTGCTTGTTAATTGATGGAGTAAGGTGCAGGCTGTTCTGCATAGGCCCACCCCTGAGCGTGTGTCTACAATTGTCTAAGCAAAGGAACAGATCAAAAGCAGGGAAACAAGCAAGTAAGAAACATTTTTCCACAGTCTCTTCTTCAGACCTGACACCAGATTCCTGCCTTGAGTTTTTGTCCTGACTCCCCTTAGCGATGCTGTCACCTGGGAGATGTAAGATGAAGTAAACGCTTTCCTTCCCGCGTTATTTTTGGTCATGGTGTTGATCTCAGCAACAGAAACCCAACTAGGACCCTTTGTCACGTACGTTTTGAATGCTAAGTGTTCAGTATAGCGTGTGATAGTCAAACACCTCACTGAATAGTGAGCCTGGACATTAACTCCTTTCTGCATTTTTCTGATGACACTACAGTTAGGTGAGCAAGAGCCATGGAGACTGTCAGGTGACTTTTACTGTGGCTTTCTCTCCACAGGTGTCAAGTTAGTGACTAAAGCTAACTTTATACCACAGAAAGAAAGAAAGAAAGAAAGAAAGAAAGAAAGAAAG
This sequence comes from Rattus norvegicus, assembly GCF_021556685.1. NCBI lineage: Eukaryota > Metazoa > Chordata > Mammalia > Rodentia > Muridae > Rattus > Rattus norvegicus. The sequence goes on along the minus strand of NC_141537.1, from coordinate 47,944,333 downwards.
AAAGAAAGAGAGAGAGAGAGAGAGGGAGGGAGGGAGGGAGGAAGGAAGGAAGGATCTTAGCCACTGTGACTGGTGTAAGATAGAAAGACAAAGTAGTTTTGATTTGCATTTCATCCTTATCTATGCATATCGACAAATAAGGATGCTGAATATTAAACTTCAGATTTCTTAAATGAATAAACTATTCATAGGTAAATATTTTATGCTCGTTTTATCTGCTATTATTTTGCCCCGAAGATATACAGTATTTAAATATTTGGTTGAACTAAATCCCTTCATCTTTCATGGTTCTCTCTGCAAATGTGAATAGCAAGGTAGCACAGGGATGGACCACATATTTGGAATGCCTTGGTTAGAAACCTGCTTCTACTACTAACTAAATTGGTGACCTTTGGGAAAGAGACTTTAAACAAGATCTCTGCCTTTATTTCTTTCTCAGTAAATAGAGATAATCATATGGCATACTCCTTAGAGGGACACTGTTAAGGTGAGACGATCTAAACAAAATGTATAGAACAATGCCTGATACCAGTGTGCATTCAGTGAGGAGAAGCCATTACTTACCGGAATCTTGATAGACACCAGAACTGTCTGCCTGAACAGACTTCTTTAAAAATATTTTCTTTAAGGCTGATGAAAATTCCAACTCAATTCTTCATACAGTTAGAAAGAGCAATTTGCAAATTCATTTGGAATAACAAAAAACCCAGGAGAGCGAAGAATATATTCAACAGCAAAAGAACTTCTGGGGGAATCATCATCCCTGACCTCCAGCAGTATTACAGAGCAATAGTGATTAAAAACTGTATGGTATTGGTACAGAGACAGGCAGATAGACCAGTGGAATAGAATTGAAGACCCAAAAGTGAACCCACACACCTGTGGTCACTTGATCTTTGGCAAAAGAACTAAAATCATCCAGTAGAAAAAAGATAGCATTTTCAACTGGAGGCCAGCATGTAGAAGAATGCAAATCGATCCATCCTATTGCCCTGTACAAAGCTTAAGTCCAAGTGGATCAAGGACCTCCACATCAAATCAGATACACTCAAACTAATAGACGAAAAAGTGGGAAAAAGTCTTGATCACATGGGCACCTGAACAAAATACCAGTGGCTTATGCTCTAAGATCAAGAATCGACAAATGGGATCTCATAAAACTGCAAAGCTTCTGTAAGGCAAAGGACACTGTTATTAGGACAAAATGGCAACCAACAAATTGGGAAAAGATCTTTACCAATCCTATATCTGATAGAGGGCTAATATCCAAAATATGCAAAGAACTCAAGAAGTTGGACTCCGGAGAGCCAAATAAACCTATTAAAAATGGATTACAGAGCTAAACAAAGAATTCTTAGCTGAGGAATATCAAATGGATGAGAAGTAACTAAGGAAATGCTCAACATTCTTAGTCATCAGGGAAATGCAAATCAAAACAATCCTGAGATCCCACCTCACACCAGTCAGAATGGCTAAGATCAAAAACTCAGGTGACAACAGATGCTGGTGAGGATGTGGAGAAAGAGGAACACTCCTCCATTGTTGATGGGACTGCAAACTGGTACAACCACTCTGGAAATCAGTCTAGAGTTTCCTCAGAAAATTGGACACTGCTCTATCTGAGGACCCAGCTATACCTCTCTTGGACATATACCCAAAAGATGCTCCAACATACAACAAAGACACATGCTCTACTAAGTTCATAGCAGCCTTATTTATAATAGCCAGAAGCTAGAAAGAACCCAGATGCCCTTCAACAGAGGAATGGATACAGAAAATGTGGTACATCTGCACAATGCAGTACTACTCAGCTATCAAAAACAATGACTTCATGAAATTCATCGGCAAATGGATGGAACTAGAAAATATTATCCTGAGTGAGGTAATCTAATCACAGAAAAACACAAAACATGGTATGCACTCACTGTTAAGTAGATATTAGTCCAAAAGCTGGAATTACCCAAGATACAATCCACAGACTACATGAAGCTCAAGAAGAAGGATGATGCTTCATTCCTTCTTAAAAGGGGAAACCAATATATTCATAGGAGGGAATATGGAGACTCAGTTTGGAGCAGAGACTGAAGAAGGAGCCATTCAGAGCCTGCCACACATGTAGATAAGATTGATGAAGCTAAGAAGTGCATGCTGACAGGAACCGGATAAATGTCTCCTGAGAGGCACAGACAGAGCATGTCAAATACCGAGGTGAATGCTAGCAACAAACCATTGAACTGAGAATGGGACCCCCTTTGGAGGAATTAGAGAAAGAATTGAAAGAGCTGAAGGGGCTTGCAACTCCATAAAAACAGCAATGCCAACCAACCAGAGTTCCCAGGCACTAAACCACTATCCAAAGACTATACATGGACTGACCCATGGCTCCAAACTCCATATGTAGCAAAGGATGACTTTGTTGGGCACCAAAAGAAGGAGAAGCCCTTGGTCCTGCCAAGGTTGGACTCCCAGTGTAAGGGAATGTTGGGGTCTTGGGAGTGGGGAGGGGGGTGGATGGGGAGTGGAACACACTTATAGAAAAAGGGGAGGGAGAGGTGATAGGGGGCTTATGGAGAGGAAACCAGGAAAGAGAATAACATTTGAAATGCAAATAAAAAATATCCAATTATAAAAAAAGGCTGATGAGATGGCTCAGTGGGTAAGGGAATTTGTCACACAAGTCTGATGATATAAAGGTGGAGTGAGAAAAACAACACAAAATTGTGCCCTGACCTCTCCCCATGCATTCGTGCCCTCTCTGTAACAGTGAATACATATTTTTTCAAAGCTATGTCTTCGGAAAGCTAATTTAAAAATCAATTAGAAAATATTCCAAAATGATAAGTTATGTCCAGAATGGTTGATTAAATCCATAGATTATGTCTTACTTACATTCTTCTTTACTGAGCAAATGCTAATAAAGATGCAAACAATCTGAAAGTTCAATTCTTTTTGCATTTACACTTTATTTATAACAACAAGACAGTAACAGATGAAAAACAGTCAAAAATTAAATATCAAAAGACAGGCGCAACCACTTCCAGGCTACAATTAAAGGAATGTCACAATACAGTATATTAGTACTATGCTGACACACCTTTTCAAACCTATGGGAGGCACTGATGTTTAAATAGTTAAATGCTTAATTTAAATATGTACAGCTAAACCAAATTACTCTATGAACTGATATCTCTTATATAGGTATAAACCAAACACGAACTTTTAAACTGAACAAATAATAAGCAAAGTCAAACACTCTAGTCAACGGTTGTCAATTTGATGTAGACCCTTACTAAACTGTCAGTTTGGTGCTGAACACAGTGTTGACTTGGTGATCTCAGTCCTCTGGAATTTGACATATTTGTTATGACTGCTGCTGGGTGATGGTGAGATGCTGCAGAGTATGCTGGTTAGGCCATACTTCCTTTCTTAAGTAATGCCTTCTTATTTCCTTTCTGTCCATTTCTTTTACTCTTATCTTTTTACATAGAATACCTTGCTTTCATTTACCATTCCCCTACTGAGTAGAATAGCTTATATGTATTGTCTGCCTCTTCTGGTTTTGTTGTTCTTTGTTGTATAGTTGTTGTATAATTAAAGTGGCATCATTTAGATTAAAAATCTCTGGAACTTAGTCTTAAAACAGGAGCAAGCATACAAACAATACAGAATAGTCTGAAATGGAAAATTAGGCTGATAAAATTCATAAATTATGTCCTCTCCACTAAGTTAGATGGTAAGACACTGCAACGAATATGAAAACCTAATTCTGTTCTTTTAGGGTCAAAATAATCAACGTAATGGGCACTGAAAAGGCCATGTAGTTCTCCTTCCTGGGGAACCACTGGGTACTCAGAGGATCATGTATAGCTGTTGTGTTTATTACTACCACTGGATGAAACACAGCACATATGGTTACTCACAATTTTTTACAGAGAATATATTGTGAGATTATTGCTGGGTTGAAGAATGACCTTAGTTAATCATAATAGTAGCATAGGCTCATAAGTTAAGTACTCAGAACACCTAAGCAGAAGAATTGAGTCTGACATTAGCCTTGGCTACATAGTGATACCCTGCCTTAAAAACAAAGCAGAGAACAACAAAAAGATAGATGTGGCTGTGTTCTTAGATGCAAGTGGATATGTAAGAGCCCTTAAGCTTTGGATGTACAAAATATCACACAGGATTTGTTGGACCCGAAGGACCACCACCAAAGATCTGCTCGTCCCCAAAGACCACCGAAACCAGATTCGATGCAATCAGCAAGAGGATTTTTATTCCAAGCGCGCTGGGTTCCACAGTCGTACGCCACATAGGGGTAGAAGACTACAGACCCCAAGCGCAGAATCGGGTCAGCTTTTATAGGGTTTACAACAAAGCCCTTGCATAGCAAACCAATTATTTCATAGCATCAAGAGCCTGCGCGGTGCGAGCCAATCAATTTGTACCACTCCATAGTTTCTAGGCCAACCAATTTAAACTATCTGAGCCCACCCTCCATGGGCCTATCAGTTTCCTAAAGTCTCGGAGGTCCAGGGTGGGGTGGGTGACAAATTGCAGTTAAGACAGGTCACAAGGGCTTTCCTTCTATGGCGCAAGCAGTTTACAGAAGCTAGATAAGTGGTTAGTCAGCTCATTTCCTGTTACCTTACTAGGCCGAGATCACGTACTTTAGGGCCTATCTTATGCCCTTTCACCTTGTTCCACACAGTGAGCAGGCTCAAGAAATGTGACCTTTTACCTACTTACTGGCAGAGAGCAGAGTCTGGAATTTGAGGTATTTAGGGCTTCTTAGTGGTGAGATAGCATTTTAGCATTTCTAAACTTCTGACTTCTTGGCTGCATTTTTCATTCTTTCAGATTCATGTATGAGTAAGGAAAAAGTACAGAACAATTCTACGTTAGGGGAAAAAATTATAGATAAATAGTTAAGCGCATCTTGGTGAAGTTCATAAAGAATCCACTTTTGGGATGGTTGCCAGTGACTCTGGCCAATTTCTTATCAACCCATTTTAGGTGAACCTTTGTGTGCTAATGAATGTGCCTGACATTCAAAGAAAGATTTGGTATTTATTGGAACTAAGTGAAATGTTCTTATTCTTGACTGAATGCAAGAATGTTGGCTTTTAGACTGGGAGTCCCAGGGGTCCTTTATAATGCTAATTTGCCACTTCTTTGGTGTTTGCTCAAGGTTTTGCAACCAGCAGGAACACTAGAGTACAATGTAGGTACAATCAAGAATTCTTGCACAGAGAAGCTGTAGGTGCGGGAGTAAGTGGAGACCTTGCTTATCACCCATTTGCTGTGAACTGAAAGCACCCCCCAACCCCAGCCCCTCAAATGCAAGAGGTGAGGCCTCACTCCTTCAGTGGTGACCAAGATTCCTGGACTTTGGAAGCTAAATAAAGAGATCATAAAGATGGCACTTTCACCTAATGGCATTGGTGTCTCTAGAAGTATAAGAGAGTATAAGGATCCATAATTCACTAAAAAAAATGACACCCAGATTCAAATAGTATGCAAATGTAAAGAGTGTTTTATTCTGTAGAAGTCTAGCAGGTTGGGGGTCTCCCATTGCCAGAATAGAGACACACCCAAGTAAGCTTGTAGGCCTGCTTTAAAGCACATTAGGGAATTTGAGTGTAGGTGACCTCTATGTTAATCTGTTGGGTCCATCTCTGTGAGCATTCCATTACCAGGGTATGGGGGCTGAAAACTTGCTGGGGAGATCTAGAAATTGTTGTTGACCTTGAGCCGGGTGGCTGGGCAGCTTTTGGGGCCTGAACTTGCCTGAAATTGCCCAGTTCTTGGAAACAGAGATTTAGGCATAGTCTACTTAACTGCCAGTTTGAATCATATAACAGAATCTGACTAGCCTTCTCAAGAGAAATAGCCCTCTTTCTCCCGTGATAACACACAGAAGGTATAAGCTAGCTGAGACCCTTCCAAACACTAATGACATGAACACCTGATCTCATACTCCCCCTACCCCCGCCAGAACAGTAATAAGTTAAACTTCGTGTTTTGAGGCTATCCTGTCTGTGTTTAGTTTAGTTACAGAGTTTAAGGTTACTAATACTGAATTAACCAAAATAACATCTAACTGGTGCTATTTTTCTATTTTATATTGTATTCAGCACACACACACACACACACACACACACACTTATATCATGTGGCAGGCTTACAAGTTGTCAGTGAGGATGGAGGCATGGTAATTTGGTCTGGATGTCATTTATTTCAGATTGTCTCATAAAGGCAAGATGCCTTCAGTTGACCTCTAGACGTTATTTGCAGCACAATCTCTAGACTGCATAAGCCTCTCTTCACCAATAAAACTTGATTGATCCTGATTCCTCATATAAGTTGCAAAATTGCTCCAGGTGCCAAGTGCATCCTTTCGCCCAGGGAGAAGAGAGATTTCACAGCTTTCATTTTTCATGTAAAACTTATTATGCCTCTAAAAACTATAAAATTTAGAGCCTAAATATAGTCTGTCAAGGATGTGAAATGTGAATGAACAGTAGATGGAAACAAATTCATAAAAGAAGAGAAAATGGGCTAATTCAGGAATACTGGGCTGCTTTAAATTCTCCCTATTATACTTTAAGGGCTTCTTGAGGAACAGACAATGAAATTCATGATTATGGAAATTTGAAAAATACAAGTGAGGGGCATACTCTCCTATGTGACTCTACCGTGAGGTGTTACCAATATAATTGACCTTTTATCCTGATGGGTACTGTCGCTAACCCATCAGAGGAGGAGCCAGAACCCCACAGGAAGGCACAGTCTGCCATTTTCTTCTTCTCTGGAACATTTCCATTCACTTCAATACACTGTAACTGACACAGAGTGAACTTTCAAGCTTGCGGTCAGAGTGTCTTTAAGGTTAAAGACAAGTCAACAGTGTGCCTACTGTTTCAATATTTTAAAGCACAGTCAGAAGCTTTGGCTCTCAGCCTGAGGTAACATTCCTAATGGTGATTTAGGATAAGATTGGCCATTATATAATAAAAATGTGTGTGTGCCTGCATGTGTGTGTGAGAGAGAGTGTGTGTATGTGTGTATATGTCTGGAGATGAGAAGCTGTGTTAGTTAGGTTTTACTGTTGTTAACAAGCACCATGACCAAGGCAACTCTTATAAAGACAACATTTAATTGGGGTTGGCATACAGGTTCAGAGGTTCAGTCCAATATCACCAAGGCAGGAGCATGGCAACAACCAGGCAGGCATGGTGCAGGAGGAGCTGGGAGTTCTCCATCTTCATCTGAAGGCTGCTAGCAGAATACTGGCTTTCCTGGCTTCCAGGCAGCTAGGAGGGTTTTAAAGCCCACGCCTATAGTGACACGCCTACTCCAACAAGGCCACACCGTCTAATAATGTCACTCCTTGGGCCAAATATGTATAAACCATGACAGGAGCTTAGTCCATGTCCTAAGATCCCCTTGAACTACCAGGTTGAATGACTGTCCCTTTCTGGGGGCTTATATAATATTGAGACATTCTTCAGTGCAAAGGCCTGAATTAGAGATTATCATCTGGTACAGATTGTCCTCTTACTTTATTGGTGCTTTTAGTTTAGCCTTTTCCCCTCCATCTTCTTGGAGATTCTAGAGAACTATCACACCCTCATGCTGAAAAGCATCACCAGGGGATTTCAGCTCAGAGGTTTTGTTCAGCTCTGACTGTATGCTGGAAAATGGTTTCCCTGTTAAGACAAATCTCAAGAAGCAGTCAGCCTGTGTCAACCCCACATCTGGACTTGCAGATCATGATCAAATCCTTATACCCTGTCCCTAGCCACTCAGTATCTTCTCATTTTTCACTTCTCTGTCTTTCCTCCATGACCTCAGTGCTATAAAGAAGCTGCTTCTTGATTCCTTCTCTCAGAGTCTGTGTGAGCTTTGCCACCCGAAGCTTTTTCTCTTTCTTTTGTGACATCACCACTCCTTGAATCAAAGATGGTCATGATCCTGACAAATACCAGTGTGGTGTTTTGTTTTGTTTTGTTTTGTTTTGTGTGTGTGTGTGTGTGTGTGTGTGTGTGTGTGTGTGTGTGTGTGTGTGTGTGTGTGTATGGGAGGGGTGTAATCATGACATAGAGTGAATAAATAAATTAACTAATGAAAAAAACACGACCTAGCTGATCACCACCTCCTTCCCTCTCCTGGCTGTGTTCAGTCTTTCAAATACCTTTCAGATGCACTGGTTCTACTTTCCAAATTAAGCCAGATATCCCACTTAGATAGAGGTCTAACAACACCTTTCTTTATAAAGGAAGGGGGCAGAAGGAGCCTCAGTATTGGAAATATGGCCTTACCAACTAGTCATCATCACTACCTTCTTTCTCTTTCATCAGATCCCTGGCTCTTATTAAAGCCTTCTTCTCCCGGCTCTGGGAGTTTTCTTTTAGAGAAGACTACTATAGGGAAGACAATGTCTGTTTTATAATCAAAACTTTTGGCTGACATGAACGTTTCAGATAGGGACCCTCTCCCAAAAGTCCATGGGTTTGAATTGAAAGTCTTTCCAACCATTTCATACATTGTCACATCATGAAAACATGATTGAAATTCCCATCTCTCTTATGTTGATTGATAGCCATTTATTAGACAATGACAAGAACATCCATTAAATGAGAGACCCAGAGATACAGGATGAGTAGGCATAATGCCCATCTTTAGAGCTTTCTGTCAAATTAGGATGAGGATGGTGACCAATCATGGTAGTCCTGGACAACAGAAGCTACCCTTGAGTTGTAAACAAAGTTGATTGGTGTTGATAGGACAGGACTCTCCCAAAATGAGTGAAGAGATATCAGAAAGGCTTCCCAGGAAGCCAGAAATTGTTACTTAGGATTCCCCTTCCTTAGTGGGCCCAAACCAGAAGGTCTGCATGGCTGCTACTAGGTTTCCATTTCCCTCTACTGCAGCTATTCTGTCAGCTTCAAAATGTAGCCTGACAGTGTGTGCAGATTCCTCTCAGTCTCTTTCCTTCTCAATTTGCATTTTTAATCATCCTGAGTTGGAAAGTCTTCTAACGAAGCTCCTTCCAACCAAGAATCCTAAGAGTAAATAGATTCTCCCTAGGAAATGCTCCCAGGGGTACCGTGAGGATAATGGACCCAAAGGTGGTTTGATTGCTTGTTTTCATTGGATTACTCTGATTGCTTTGTGTTTCTTTCCCGGTTCTTAGTTGGCTTGTGAGTTTGTTAAGTTAGCAACTGCTAAGTAAACTGAGGACTGCAGGTTCAGACAAGGAGGATGTTATGAGAAGTGTTTTAAAAGTAATATCTCTGTTTAATGTGCCCCATGCTTTTCATTTGTTCTTATTTTAATCTTCACAGCAATTCTGCAATATAAGTAAAATGATTCCCATTTTATAGGAAAGGGGTCAAATACTCAGAGTTGAAAGACTACCCAATTCACTGTCTTTGTGATGTGAGATTTTCTGACCTTCCTTGTCCCTCATATCCTTTCAATATATAATGCAGTAGACAGTACTTAATATAGGCTTCTTGGGGATGCTGTGAGGATTTAATAGGTTCATATGCATGTCTAACACTTTCTGAGGGTACATATTAGCATTTGGGGATGATCATTGCCCTGGTGATGTTGCTATATTGTTGTTGTTACTAAAGTCATGTGGTTATTATGTAGTAGAACCCAAGTTTTCTGTACTTCTCATCGCAGGCATGCTAATACAAGGAAGGTCTTTGCCAAAGTGACTTTTCATGGCTCATATCATAGATAGAAATAACAACCTGTCCTGTTGCTGATTAATAGAGAATGGGCCAAAATCATACCAACATCATTGCCATACTCAAACCTCACAGGGACACCATTTTAACAGATTAAGAGCAGTAGTGTGAATTTATCTTATGGTTAAGTTTTGGTCCATTGAGATGGCTCAGTGGGAAAAGGCACCTACTCCCAAGCTCGATGACCTGAATTCAATCTACACAGCCCAGTTTATGGAAAGAAATTCTGGCAAGTTGTTTTTTGATCTCCAAGTGTACACCATGTTAGAGCCAAAGATCAAAATAATCTTCAAAAGTTGTTACACATGTATATGGAGACCCACCAAATATTCCTAACATTCCCACGAAGCAGAATCTGACCTTCCTTCAGAAGACCAGTGTGACACATAGCCATATGCTTTCCTCTGGGATGTGAGGATGTTAAATGTCAGGGGCTGTTAGTCCTGGAAGGAAAGACTGTGTTGCAGAGAAACAGTAAGGTGTTCCATTTCTAAAATTAGATATGCTTCCTGGGAAACATCTGGAGAGAATCACTGTGTAGCATCTGCCACAGTAGCAAAGACAACTCCGTGTAGAAGTAGGATGCAAAACAATGGTTCTTAACCTGTGGGCCATGACCCCTTTGGGGTCACATATCAGATATCCTACATAGAAGACATTTACATCACAATCCAAAACAGTAGCAAAATTACAGCTATGAAGTAGCAATGAAATAATTGCATGGTTGGTGATTGCCACAAGATGAAGAACTATTTTAAAGAGAGAACTATATTAGGGAGGTTGAGAACCACTGATGTAGAAAGAACAAAGGCCATTCCTGCCAGTCACTTCCTCAGCAGCTTGAGCCATGATAGGAGGTTGTGTGGGGATGAAAGGCAGACCTGTCAAGCCTCAATGTCAGCCAAGAGGAACTGAAGACCAAAGAGTACATAATCTCTTTCCCCATAATTACCTACTTGGTTAAATGCAAGTCAGACTGGAGAACCCATTCTGGGAATTGCTAACTTAAAAAGAAAGAGTCATGCCTTTTGCCACCTAATGCAGCAGCATCAACTTCTAAGGAATGCATAATTAAATCAGGGCACATTTCACCATAAGGTAACATCTAAGCAAAGGTGGCAGAATTAGAGTGCCTCTCACTGTCACTGGAGACAGCTGAGTTGCTCCTGTAAACATCACAAGATCAAGGACTTGTCAGTGTGAGCTTCCAGTCTTGTCCAGAGCATTTAGCTTCCAACAGGCACAGGGCTCTGCTGCCCCCTTCCCATTTTCCTTTCTTGTTAATCCTCTGGCCGCCGAGCATTCTTTGCTTCACTCCATTTAGGCTGAAAGTCTCATTTCATCTTAGAATCTCCCACACAAAAAGAAAGGACAATCCTAACTGTGACAGTCAAGGGTCCTCTACTCAAGGGGATCTCTGTCGGCTATGGGCCTTTCCTCCTTCTGGGCTAGAGGGCCTTGGAATATAGCAGTGTCTACTGAATGCCCTCATGACTGTGCCTAGGCAACATCCCACTCAGCCAGATCATTAGAAAGTGTGAAGAGCTACTTTTGTACAGTGTCAGGCTGACAAGTCAGCATATTGCAAGTTCTTGCTTGATACTACTAGATGCGAATTTTATTTTTACTCCTTTGTGCTTTTCTGCCCTTGAGCCATCATTGCTTGGTATGAAGAAAGCAGGCATTCTGCCTAGCACATTCTCCATGAAGTCAGGCTGAGATGACTACAGTACTCCTCCAGCAGCCTAACATGGATGCTCTAGTTCAACTGGACCTTGGGCCCTAAAGTCCCCTGAGATATATTCATTCCTAGAAATTCAACCTAAATGAACTTCTTATGAAGTCATTCCTAATTCCTGTTTTAGCTAATGGCACTTTTATCTGCAAAGGTCTCCTTCCCCCATCTCCCACCCACTTTCCCCCACTGTCTGATTGATTTTTAGCCTCATATTATAATTTTGTTCTCTCTTGTTCCCAATTTTATCTGTACCCCATGGGAGTAAACACACCCACAACATACATGGGTTGGACAGGTGGGCTAGCTGTCACAAAACAGGCAGAGACACCATGAAACAACAAGTTCTTGGGTGCTCATAGCAAACATTTGTGATTGTCATTTGACCCCCTGCGTCTAATTATATCCCCCAAAGGTCATTTAGCTTAAGTGAAGGCATTCCACAGGGTTGGACACTTATTAAGTACAACTCAATTTGTTTGCAATTTGTGGAGCACTAGAGGAATGTTCCATTATTGAGAAAGATAACATCTATCTTCATGTGAGGTTTTTTGGGGGTGGGGATAGGGGACAGGTGGGAAGGATGACCTTGGATAATTGAGTAATATGGGATCTTCAAGAATGGTTCAGATCCCTTTTACTTCTCAGTAAATAGAGGTTGGTAATTTCTTTAGGAGGTAGATAGATAGATAACTAGATCAACAGATGGATAGTTGATGGCCAAATGATAAGGAAAATAACCGAGAAGTTGTGTGAGACACCATCCCTATCACATATCATAAACATGGTCAGGCTACTTCTTAGCATGGTTACATATCAAACATATGGTTGCTATGGGCTAACTCTTTATGACTTCAGAAAAACCTATGTGTTGAATCATTCAAGAGCTTTTTCTCCCAAGTGTGGGGGTGCTTGGAGAAAAATGTTAGGAAGGGAATTAAGTTGTGGAGGAAAAGACCTGATAATAGGTTCAACTACATTATAAAACAAGATATAGAAGCCCTTCTTCCTCTGCTGTCTTCTGCTATATAAGGGAACATTTAAAAGTAAACCATCTAACTAGAAAGAATTCCACTGGGCTGGCTCTCTAATTTCTAGACCAGTTGTCTCAACCTTCCTAATGCTGTGGCCTTTTAATAGAGTTCCTCATATAGTGGTGACCTTTGACCATAAAATTATTTTTGTTGCTTCTTCCTAACTGTAATTTTGCTACTGTTATGAATCATAGCGTAAGTATCTGATATATAGGATATTTGATATGTGACCCCTGAGAAAGAGTCTTCTGACCCTCAAGGAGGTCACAACCAGCAGGTTGAGAGTCACTGTTGTAAACTATGGGACATAAATGTCCATTGTTCTGGTCACTCATTCTGTACTTCTTCTGTAATAACATACTATACTGCTAAGGCTATAAAAGCATTTTTGGGTGGAACACTTTTCCACTGGGTAATATTTACCTTTTGTTGAGTTAGAAATTAGTTAACCTGGGGACAAATTTAAATTTAAACAACCTACTATGGTATCTTATACAAAAAGGAGTTAGGAGGTAAGGCTAAAGTTTTTGCTGGCCTAAATACTGGGTCTCACGAATCTTAGAACAGGTGAGAGGACAGGGACAGAACTCTCTTACCCACTGACCTTTCCGTGATGCTGCTGAAGATGGATGCCAGACGGATTCTGAATCTTCAACTGTCTTCCAAGTATATCAGAAAAGAATTTTGGAGGGCGTAGATCTTTTATCAGACAGAAAAAGTTTACCTTTCAGCCTCGGGTAACATTCTTTTGTCTATAATTATATCTGCATCCATGCTTGATTTCAGGAAAGGATAGGAAATATTATTTAGCTAAGAATGTCATTACTCTTACAAAATGGTCTTCTGTTAATAAAAGGTGGAATGGTTGTTGAGAACAAAATAAGTGTTTGGTAAATTATAGCAAATGTATGCCATTCTTGTTAAAAGCCTATGTGGTGCTAATTATAATTAAGGGCAACAATTCCACTCTAGCTATCTGCTATAGAGTTATTACTTATTAAAAGATGGTAGACTTATCTCAAATATCCCCAGCAGTGCCAGGAAAAGGCAAGCTTGTATGCTTCCAGACATAAAAGCAAATAGAAAAATACTCATCTGTCTCATAGTTTTGATTTCAAAGATGCGGTGGTTGCTGCCTACCCGATATATACATTTACACTCTTTCATCACCTAACAAACCAGACACTGGACATCAGAAGCCCACAGGTTTGCCACAGGGGAAACAGGGCCCCCATACCTGTGTGTGTGAAGATAAACTTCTTCTTCGTGATACCCACCCATACATCCCAGATTCTCCCAACAAGTGCAGTGTAAGAGACTGAAATGCAGTCCTGTGCTACCATCCTCTCTAGCGTGGGGGTGGATGCTAAGACTATCTACTGTGTCTATCAACATGTTTTCTACATAGGAGGACCCAGCATTTTATGGGGTTGAGTTTTATCAGGAGTGAGGAATCATTTCCAGTGGCTTAGAGATTTAATTACAGAAAAATGGAGTGGGTGGCCATCTGGCTCTCAAAAAGAATGGCTTCCTCTGAAAGAAAGAAAATGACACAGCCCTTCCAATTCTGGCTTAGTTTTTTTCCTCCCTCTGTATTACTTGCTGCATTTTCATAAAGATAGCAGATGAGAATCCTATATTCATTAAGGAGAAAAAAGGGTTCTTCATCTGCTAGTGTTTTAAATAAGGGAAATATATAGTATTACTGCTATCCTTTGAAGACCTTTTGAAGATTTTAATTAGCACCGAATGTGTTATTCCATCTGCTTAAATGAGCAGGCCACATGGTTACAAGCCCTTTCTTCTCATCTGGTGAACCAGTCCATTGGGTTTCCTTGATTGGAAATAATAAAATAAAGAACTTCAGTTTAAAAGGCCCTACAAATTATCCCACAGCAATCTTTTAAATATTCTTAAAACAGAAAAGAGTGAGTGCACATATGTATAAATGTATACATATGGTTCTATGTATGCACCTATATATTTATATATGTATGTATATGGATGGAGGAAGAAGAGGGCAGAAAGAAAGAGTATAAAAGATACACAGAGAGAGAGAGAGAGAGAGAGAGAGAGAGTAACAGACAGACAGACAGACAGATATTCAACAAAAGTCATTCAATACATATTTTAATTCAGGCCAGTCCTCTCTAGTGATTTATGATGATATTTTTGCAACACAATACATTTCACAGAACACTTTCATTTCTATAATCCTCTGTATTTTGTAATGCTGAATGGGTAGATAGTATTTCCTGCAGTGAGCGAAGAAAATGAAGGCCCAGAAACTCAATAATCTGCCCTAGCTCTACAAGTCCACTGGAAACTTGCTTGAGTCATGTGACCTAGATCTTCTGATTTATGTTCTGGAACCTGTCCATCAAAGAAAGCTCAGTCAACAAAGAAAAAAATCTTTCGGTCAAGAGGAAGGTTATTTTACATCAACCAGACTTGACTTAGATTAAATAAGAAATAAGGAATATAATATATGATAGAAAAATGATTTTAATAATTTGAAAGTATGAAACAAGTCATTATGACCATAGGCAAAATGAGCATTAGCAAATGTGAAGCTGAATCCTACCATCAGCGACCTTCTGGCTCAGAGACAGGGACCAAATTAAATTTTCTCTAAGGAGCTCCTCAGATTTCTCATTCACCAATAGAGAAAATATATCAAACATACTTATAAAGAAATGCAGTACACATCTATGTGCCTAAGAGAATCACATTACACTTTTGCTGCATAATATTAATAAACTAATTTGTTCATCTGTTTACTTAAATAAACAATGTGTACTCTGTCCTCCATGTTCTCCATTGCTCTACATGCCAGAAATATGGTGTTTAATAGAGAAAAATTCTTGAATATACCAAAGAAGATGTGGCTAATTTCATATGAGTTAGAGAGAGAGAAAGAGAGAGAGAGAGAGAGAGAGAGAGACTGAGACAGAGACAGAGACAGAGACAGACAGAGACAGACAGAGACAGACAGAGACAGACAGAGACACCGTGATAAAGAGAACAAATTTACAGGTATGCATGTGTATATTAGGAGTGGGAGAGTGCTAGGGAGTTGCTACATATAATTTATTTTTATTTCTTGACCTAAGTTTTGCAAAGTAGACAAGATGAGAATTGGGTTTAGAGTCGTGCAGGTATTATCTTGTCTTACATAAACATATGAAAAAAAAAAGAGAAAACAGGGGTCTAATCACTGTGCTGAAATAACAAAATAACCTTTCATTTGAACAGGACTTTGCACTCAGGATTACAGTTGGTGTCTGTTATTGAGCACTTGTATCTGCTCATAAATGCTTAGTGAAAGTTATTGCCTGACGAAACAAGAAGTATGAGGAGCTTGGCCAATGAAAGAATTGCCATCTTAGAAAACAAATGATAGGAAACAAACAGACTAAATCTAAGGGAGTACTACAGTGACCTTTTCTACCTTTTCCCATGTGACAATGAAACACTCAAAGAGCCATCATGGAGGCAAGGACAAAGCCACTAACAGTCACCTAACCCACTGGCATTCTGCTCCATAGACTTCAGAACAGAGAAAAGCAAATTTGTTAGTTATGAATCACTCACAATACAAATAGGCAGGGATGGTCTATTATCAAAATAACATTTATGGAAATCAGATATTACCTGCATTATGCCAGGAAATGAAGGCTTGTTGAAGTAAATACTTAGGCTTATTGGCATTTGCCTGTAACCCCAACACTTGAAAGGGAGAAGCAAGAAGACTGGAAGTTCAGTGTCATCCTCAGCTATATAGCAAGTTGAAGGCCAGTTTAAGCCACATGAAATTCATAAAAAAAAGAAATTTCTCAAAAAAACCCCAATAAACAAGAACTTCTTTACTTAGGTACTTCAAGAATAAGGTCAAGAAATGGGCCAGAGACAGGTCTTCCTGGTTGCTGCCGCCGCAGAGAGCCCTTGGGCAGCAAACCGCGAGCAAACTTGAGCCTCGGGACCACAGGTAAGACCAACTTGTCTGCTGAAATAGAGCTGCCTGGTGAAATCGGCACACACAGAGGCAGAATTCCTCTAGGACCGGGCACGTCCTGTGTTTACCGGGAGTCCCACACCCGCGGATCCCGGCCCGCAGCAGCTCTCTGCTCCCAGACCGCGTGGGAAAGAGACCTCACCACCTGGTCAGGTGGGCACTCCTGAGGCTGCAGAGCGAAAGAGACCACCAACACTGCCCACCCCTGCCCAGATCCCTGGCCCAAGAGGAAACTGTATAAGGCCTCTGGGCTCCCGTGGGGGAGGGCCCAGGAGCGGCAGGACCCCTGCCTGAGACACCCCCGGAAACTGAAGGAAACAGACCGGATAAACATTTCTCTGCACCCAAATCCCGTGGGAGGGAGAGCTAAACCTTCAGAGAGGCAGACAAGCCTGGGAAAACAGAAGAGACTGCTCTCTGCACACACATCTCGGACGCCAGAGGAAAACACCAAAGGCCATCTGGAACCCTGGTGCACTGAAGCTCCCGGAAGGGGCGGCGCATATCTTCCTGGTTGCTGCTGCTGCAGAGAGCCCGTGGGCAGAACCCCACGAGGGAACTTGAGCCTCGGGACCACAGGTAAGACCAACTTTTCTGCTGCAAGAAAGCTGCCTGGTGAACTCAAGACACAGGCCCACAGGAACAGCTGAAGACCTGTAGAGAGGAAAAACTACACGCCCGAAAGCAGAACACTCTGTCCCCATAACTGACTGAAAGAGAGGAAAACAGGTCTACAGCACTCCCGACACACAGGCTTATAGGACAGTCTAGCCACTGTCAGAAATAGCAGAACAAAGTAACACTAGAGATAATCTGATGGCAAGAGGCAAGCGCAGGAACCCAAGCAACAGAAACCAAGACTACATGGCATCATCGAAGCCCACTTCTCCCATCAAAACAAACATGGAATATCCAAACACACCAGAAAAGCAAGATCTAGTTTCAAAATCATATTTGATCATGATGCTGGAGGACTTCAAGAAAGACGTGAAGAACTCCCTTAGAGAACAAGTAGAAGCCTACAGAGAGGAATCGCAAAAATCCCTGAAAGAATTCCAGGAAAACACAATCAAACAGTTGAAGGAATTAAAAATGGAAATAGAAGCAATCAAGAAAGAACACATGGAAACAACCCTGGATATAGAAAACCAAAGGAAGAGAAAAGGAGCCGTAGATACAAGCATCACCAACAGAATACAAGAGATGGAAGAGAGAATCTCAGGAGCAGAAGATTCCATAGAAATCATTGACTCAACTGTCAAAGATAATGTAAAGCGGAAAAAGCTACTGGTCCAAAACATACAGGAAATCCAGGACTCAATGAGAAGATCAAACCTAAGGATAATAGGTATAGAAGAGAGTGAAGACTCCCAGCTCAAAGGACCAGTAAATATCTTCAACAAAATCATAGAAGAAAACATCCCTAACCTAAAAAAAGAGATACCCATAGGCATACAAGAAGCCTACAGAACTCCAAATAGATTGGACCAGAAAAGAAACACCTCCCGTCACATAATAGTCAAAACACCAAACGCACAAAATAAAGAAAGAATACTAAAAGCAGTAAGGGAAAAAGGTCAAGTAACATATAAAGGCAGACCTATCAGAATCACACCAGACTTTTTGCCAGAAACTATGAAGGCCAGAAGATCCTGGACTGATGTCATACAGACCCTAAGAGAACACAAATGCCAGCCCAGGTTACTGTATCCTGCAAAACTCTCAATTAACATAGATGGAGAAACCAAGATATTCCATGACAAAACCAAATTTACACAATATCTTTCTACAAATCCAGCACTACAAAGGATGATAAATGGTAAAGCCCAACATAAGGAGGCAAGCTATACCCTAGAAGAAGCAAGAAAATAATCGTCTTGGCAACAAAACAAAGAGAATGAAAGCACACAAACATAACCTCACATCCAAATATGAATATAACGGGAAGCAATAATCACTATTCCTTAATATCTCTCAACATCAATGGCCTCAACTCCCCAATAAAAAGACATAGATTAACAAACTGGATACGCAACGAGGACCCTGCATTCTGCTGCCTACAGGAAACACACCTCAGAGACAAAGACAGACATTACCTCAGAGTGAAAGGCTGGAAAACAATTTTCTAAGCAAATGGTCAGAAGAAGCAAGCTGGAGTAGCCATTCTAATATCAAATAAAATCAATTCTCAACTAAAAGTCATCAAAAAAGATAAGGAAGGACACTTCATATTCATCAAAGGAAAAATCCACCAAGATGAACTCTCAAATATCTATGCCCCAAATACAAGGGCACCTACATATGTAAAAGAAACCTTACTAAAGCTCAAAACACACGTTGCACCTCACACAAAAATAGTGGGAGATTTCAACACCCCACTCTCATCAATGGACAGATCATGGAAACAGAAATTAAACAGAGATGTAGACAGACTAAGAGAAGTCATGAGCCAAATGGACTTAACGGATATTTATAGAACATTCTATCCTAAAGCAAAAGGATATACCTTCTTCTCAGCTCCTCATGGTACTTTCTCCAAAATTGACCATATAATTGGTCAAAAAATGGGCCTCAACAGGTACAGAAAGATAGAAATAATCCCATGCGTGCTATCGGACCACCACGGCCTAAAACTGGTCTTCAATAACAATCAAGGAAGAATGCCCACATATACTTGGAAATTGAACAATGCTCTACTCAATGATAACCTGGTCAAGGAAGAAATAAAGAAAGAAATTAAAAACTTTTTAGAATTTAATGAAAATGAAGGTACAACATCCCCAAACTTATGGGACACAATGAAAGCTGTGCTAAGAGGAAAACTCATAGCGCTGAGTGCCTGCAGAAAGAAACAGGAAAGAGCATATGTCACCAGCTTGACAGCACACCTAAAAGCGCTAGAACAAAAAGAAGCAAATACACCCAGGAGGAGTAGAAGGCAGGAAATAATCAAACTCAGAGCTGAAATCAACCAAGTAGAAACAAAAAGGACCATAGAAAGAATCAACAGAACCAAAAGTTGGTTCTTTGAGAAAATCAACAAGATAGATAAACCCTTAGCCAGACTAACGAGAGGACACAGAGAGTGTGTCCAAATTAACAAAATCAGAAATGAAAAGGGAGACATAACAACAGATTCAGAGGAAATTCAAAAAATCATCAGATCTTACTATAAAAACCTATATTCAACAAACTTGAAAATCTTCAGGAAATGGACAATTTCCTAGACAGATACCAGGTACCGAAGTTAAATCAGGAACAGATAAACCAGTTAAACAACCCCATAACTCCTAAGGAAATGGAAGCAGTCATTAAAGGTCTCCCAACCAAAAAGAGCCCAGGTCCAGATGGGTTTAGTACAGAATTCTATCAAACCTTCATAGAAGACCTCATACCAATATTATCTAAACTATTCCACAAAATTGAAACAGATGGATCACTACCGAATACCTTCTACGAAGCCACAATTACTCTTATACCTAAACCACACAAAGACACAACAAAGAAAGAGAACTTCAGACCAATTTCCCTTCTGAATATTGACGCAAAAATACTCAACAAAATTCTGGCAAACCGAATCCAAGAGCACATCAAAACAATCATCCACCATGACCAAGTAGGCTTCATCCCAGGCATGCAGGTATGGTTTAATATACGGAAAACCATCAACGTGATCCATTATATAAACAAACTGAAAGAACAAAACCACATGATCATTTCATTAGACGCTGAGAAAGCATTTGACAAAATTCAACACCCCTTCATGATAAAAGTCCTGGAAAGAATAGGAATTCAAGGCCCATACCTAAACATAGTAAAAGCCATATACAGCAAACCAGTTGCTAACATTAAACTAAATGGAGAGAAACTTGAAGCAATCCCACTAAAATCAGGGACTAGACAAGGCTGCCCACTCTCTCCCTACTTATTCAATATAGTTCTTGAAGTTCTAGCCAGAGCAATCAGACAACAAAAGGAGGTCAAGGGGATACAGATCGGAAAAGAAGAAGTCAAAATATCACTATTTGCAGATGATATGATAGTATATTTAAGTGATCCTAAACGTTCCACCAGAGAACTACTAAAGCTGATAGACAACTTCAGCAAAGTGGCTGGGTATAAAATTAACTCAAATAAATCAGTTGCCTTCCTCTATACAAAAGAGAAACAAGCCGAGAAAGAAATTAGGGAAATGACACCCTTCATAATAGACCCAAATAATATAAAGTACCTCGGTGTGACTTTAACAAAGCAAGTAAAGATCTGTACAATAAGAACTTCAAGACACTGAAGAAGGAAATTGAAGAAGACCTCAGAAGATGGAAAGATCTCCCATGCTCATGGATTGGCAGGATTAATATAGTAAAAATGGCCATTTTACCAAAAGCAATCTACAGATTCAATGCAATCCCCATCAAAATACCAATCCAATTCTTCAAAGAGTTAGACAGAACAATTTGCAAATTCATCTGGAATAACAAAAAACCCAGGATAGCTAAAGCTATCCTCAACAATAAAAGGACTTCAGAGGGAATCACTATCCCTGAACTCAAGCAGTATTACAGAGCAATAGTGATAAAAACTGCATGGTATTGGTACAGAGACAGACAGATAGACCAATGGAATAGAATTGAAGACCCAGAAATGAACCCACACACCTATGGGCACTTGATTTTTGACAAAGGAGCCAAAAGCATCAAATGGAAAAAAGATAGCATTTTCAGCAAATGGTGCTGGTTCAACTGGAGGTCAACATGTAGAAGAATGCAGATCGATCCATGCTTATCACCCTGTACAAAGCTTAAGTCCAAGTGGATCAAGGACCTCCACATCAAACCAGACACACTCAAACTAATAGAAGAAAAACTAGGGAAGCATCTGGAACACATGGGCACTGGAAAAAATTTCCTAAACAAAACACCAATGGCTTACGCTCTAAGATCAAGAATCGACAAATGGGATCTCATAAAACTGCAAAGCTTCTGTAAAGCAAAGGACACTCTGGTTAGGACAAATCGGCAACCAACAGATTGGGAAAAGATCTTTACCAATCCTACAACAGATAGAGGCCTTATATCCAAAATATACAAAGAACTCAAGAAGTTAGACCGCAGGGAAACAAATAACCCTATTAAAAAATGGGGTTCAGAGCTAAACAAAGAATTCACAGCTGAGGAATGCCAAATGGCTGAGAAACACCTAAAGAAATGTTCAACATCTTTAGTCATAAGGGAAATGCAAATCAAAACAACCCTGAGATTTCACCTCACACCAGTGAGAATGGCTATGATCAAAAACTCAGGGGACAACAGATGCTGGCGAGGATGTGGAGAAAGAGGAACACTCCTCCATTGTTGGTGGGATTGCAAACTGGTACAACCATTCTGGAAATCAGTCTGGAGGATCCTCAGAAAATTGGACATTGAACTGCCTGAGGATCCAGCTATACCTCTCTTGGGCATATACCCAAAAGATGCCCCAACATATAAAAAAGACACGTGCTCCACTATGTTCACTGCAGCCTTATTTATAATAGCCAGAAGATGGAAAGAACCCAGATGCCCTTCAACAGAGGAATGGATACAGAAAATGTGGTACATCTACACAATGGAATATTACTCAGCTATCAAAAACAACGACTTTATGAAATTCGTAGGCAAATGGTTGGAACTGGAAAATATCATCCTGAGTGAGCTAACCCAATCACAGAAAGACATACATGGTATGCACTCATTGATAAGTGGCTATTAGCCCAAATGCTTGAATTACCCTAGATCCCTAGAACAAACGAAACTCAAGACGGATGATCAAAATGTGGATGCTTCACTCCTTCTTTAAATGAGGAAAAAGAATACCCTTGGCTGGGAAGGGAGAGGCAAAGATTAAAACAGAGACTGAAGGAACACCCATTCAGAGCCTGCCCCACATGTGGCCCATACATATACAGCCACCCAATTAGACAAGATGGATGAAGCAAAGAAGTGCAGACCGACAGGAGCCGGATGTAGATCGCTCCCGAGAGACACAGCCAGAATACAGCAAATACAGAGGCGAATGCCAGCAGCAAACCACTGAACTGAGAATAGGTCCCCTGTTGAAGGAATCAGAGAAAGGACTGGAAGAGCTTGAAGGGGCTCGAGACCCCATATGTACAACAATGCCAAGCAACCAGAGCTTCCAGGGACTAAGTCACTACCCAAAGACTATACATGGACTGACCCTGGACTCTGACCCCATAGGTAGCAATGAATATCCTAGTAAGAGCACCAGTGGAAGGGGAAGCCCTGCGTCCTGCTAAGACTGAACCCCCAGTGAACTAGACTGTTGAGGGGAGGGCGGCAATGGGGGGAGGGTTGGGAGGGAACACCCATAAGGAAGGGGAGGGGGGAGGGGGATGTTTGTCCGGAAACCGGGAAAGGGAATAACCCTCGAAATGTATATAAGAAATACTCAAGTTAATAAAAAAAAAAAAAAAAAAAACTCAAAAAAAAAACTCAAAAAAAAAAAAAAAAAGAAATGGGCCAGAGTTTTTCTGACCTTCTCTACACAGGAAAATGGAGTCACTATCTCTTCCTGTTTTCTCATTTGTCTTATTGCTCCAACTAAGACCTCAAACACCATATTTAATAAGTATTTTTAAAGTGTATACCTTTATCATCATCCCAATTTTAGAAAAAAAATGCTTTTGGAATTCTTATCCACCTAGTGTGATATTAACTATGGATTGAGTGGTCAAATATAGCTTTAAAAATAAGTATTTTATCATGGGGATGGTATGTACTCATGGAGATCCAAGGGCAACTTCATGAGGAGCTCATTCTCTTCTTTTACCTTCATGGGAGCTTCAAGGATTAACCTCAGTCAGGCTTGCATCATGAGTCAGCAACCACCTTAACACTGAGCCTATGTAGCAGCCCTCAGTCATATAGAACCTTTTTTTATGCTTGTATATTCATGTAGGCCTAGTTTCTTTAGGGATTTTATCATAAACTCTTGTTGAATTGTACAAAGACCTTTTCTCATCTCTTGACATAATCCTAGGATCTCTGACCTGGAGTCTATTGACGTGCTATGTTACACTTATCGAGTTGTGTACATTGAAACAACCTTGTATCCCTGAGAGGGAAGATACCTGATCATGGACTGATACCTGGTGACTGCTGTTGAATCTGGTTGGACAGAATTTTACTGAGAATTTCTGTATTGTTATATTTTGAAATTTAAATTTATTTATTTTTTATTAGATTTTTTTAAATTTACATTTCAAATGTTATTCCCTTTCCCGGTTTCCTATCCATAAGCCCCCATCCCATCCCCCTCCCCTTTTCCTATAAGGGTGCTCCCCTCCCCAACCACCCCCCTTCCTGCCTTCCCACCCTGACATTCCCCTACACTGAGGAGTCCAGCCTTGTCAGGACCAAGGACTTCTCCCTCCCATTGGTGCTCAACATGGCCATCCTCTGCTACATATGCAGTTGGAGCCATGGGTCAGTCCATGTATAGTCTTTGGGTAGTGTTTTAGTCCCTGGGTGCTCTGATTGGTTGGAATTGTTGTTCTTATGGGGTTGCAAGACCCTTCAGCTCCTTCAATCCTTTCTCTAACTCCTCCAATAGGGACCCTGTTCTCAGTTCAATGGTTAGGGGCTAGCATTTGCCTCTGTTTTTGTCATTATAAAGGTAATTTGTCCACAGTTTGTTTCTTTTTTCTTTTTTAGCTCTTATCATGTCCTGACCTGGCTTGGTTATTGGGTCAATAGTAGTTCATTAAACTGCTTTGGAAGAGCTATTTCCCTTGATACTTAATGAAAGGTTTGAGAACCATTGCTGTTCATTCTCCTGTGATGATCTGAGAGAACTCAAAAGACAATCAATCCAGGGCTATTCTTTGCTGGGAAACTATTAACTACTTCAATACTATTGATCAATATCTGTTCACAGTGTTAATATCCGCTAGATTTTACTTTGTTTGGTCATATATGTCTGGGAATGTTATGCTTTCTTCTATCATTTCCGACATTTTAGAATAAAAGTTCTCAAAATAATTTTAACCTTCTGGCTTTCATTGTATTTTGTTGTGATACCACCCATTCCACCACTAATTTTATAGATTTTTTTTAGACATCTCCATTAGCTTGGTTCAGAGTTTGTTGATCTTTTGTTTATGTTCGTTTGTTTCTTAAGATTCAACTCATTGTTTCACCAAATTGCTGAATTGTTCATTCAGTCTCCAGTTCTTCCATTTCTACTCCATCCTAATGGCTTCCTTCTTTCTACTTAATTTAGATTTGGTTTGTTCTTATTTCTTCAAGACTGTAAGATACATCATTATGGTTATTTATTTGACATTCCCCTAATATTTAAGTGTAAACTCTCATAGTTATATTTTTGTTAAAAATACATACTTTTAAATATAATATATCCTGATTACAATTTCTCCTCCCATATTCCTATGGGTTCCTCCCTACCTCCCTTCTCATTTGTATCCATATCCTTTCTCTCCTTAGGAAACAACCAGGCATCTAAAGAATAATAATGAAATAAAGCATAATATGAAAAACCAGCCAAACAAGAGAGGAAAAAAAAAACAAGAAATGTATACTGTAGCAGATGCACACATGTTCACACACTCAGAAATCCCATGAAGACACAAAACTAGAAACCATAATATAAATGCAAAGGACCTGAATGGTAGAAAAAAATGTTCACTGACTTAGTATTATGATATAACAAACTCCCAGAGACGCTGTTGAGTTCATTTTGTGTTGGCTACCGAATGCTATGCATGGGGCCCTACCCTTAAGAGTTCAATTCCACGGGCTGGAGAGATGGCTCAGCCGTTAAAGGCTAGGCTCACAACCAAATATATAAGAGTTCAATTCCACCAGTGAGATTCCCTTGAAAAAACTAAATTTTCAATTGTAAGTGGCTATCAATTGGGGGTTGCTTCTGGGATAAGGGTGGGGGTATGTGTGTCTACTTCCCCTTTTAGCACTAGGACCCCATCTGATGCAGACCCTTGCAGGTCCCTTACCTGCTGCCATCTCTGAGTTCTTTTGTATACCAGCCCTGTTGTTTCTGGGCTTGATCTCCTCCACCCCTTCCTGTTTTTATACTCTGTTTCCACTTCCTCAGGGATCCCTGAGTCCAAATGAGAAGAATTTGATGGAGATGTCCAATTTAGGGCTGAATGTTCCAAGGTGTCTCACTCTCTTCATGATGTCTGGCTATTGCTCTATGTATTTGTTCCCATCTGCTGCAGGAGGAAGCTTCTCTGATGATGGTCGAGCAGGACATCATTGAGTAGAGCAGAGTGTCATTAAAAGTAATTTTATTATAATGTTGCTTTAGGAAAACAGTAGTATTTGGTTTTCCCATCAAGCCTATCAAGTCTCAGGTTCTTAACGATCTAAGCAGCATCTGTTTGGATTCCATCTCATTGAGTAGACCTTACAACATACCAGATATTGGTTAGTTACACAAGCTTTGGGCATCTATTGCACTAGCACGTGCTATATGTCTCAGATGGTCTTCAGTAATGCTGGAATCCTAAAGAAATAGTCTCTCACACCAATGAAGGAATGGACTTGCTAGGAAGATGAGAGCAAGCAGGCAAAAAGCAAAAGCTTCCTTCTTCCATGTCCCTACATAGACATTTAACAAAAGGGGTGGCTCAGATTAAAGATGTGTCTTACTGCTTCAAAACCCATATTAAAGGTATTTGTCTTTCCTCCTCAGGATTCAAAACAGAAATTGATCATCAATACTTTAAATTAAGCAAAAAAAATTTCCTTATTGGTGTGCTTTCCACATTTTAATTTAGTTAATGACTGGTGGAGTCAAGTTGACTGTCAAGTATAGCCAAGATGGTTGGTGTTTATCTTACTGTAGGAGCTGCAGAGTACCCTACAGGAACACGAATACTAGTCCTCAGGGGGTGATGGCTCTTTGTAAACACCAGCTTGAATTCTCCCTGTTCAATGAGTTGTGTAGGAGGTCTCTGAAGCAGTAGAACCTTACCATCAGGTTGTGGAAAGCTGCCAATTGCCTTGACAACAGCTTGAATTTTGGGGGATTACCATAAGAGAGCTTTGGCCAACAACTTAATTAAATGTAAGCTATCCTCAAAACTGGAGGATGAATTTGGTGATGAGAAATGTCTGGTTGGGGTTCTATCTTTCTTTTATTTGGTAATTTTACTTAGATGTTTTCATATATGTAGATATTATAGGAAGCCTCTACTGCATTAGGTTTCCACATGACCCTGCAAATGGCCCTGAGTTTGAGCATCCCCTCCCCATATTCCTATCCTACCTCCATCCTTCCTATTCCCCATTTGTTCCTCCCATGTCAGTCTCCCCTTCATCCATAACTATCTCTTTTATTTTCCTTTCCAGGGGAGATCCACTCCCCAATTTCATTACTCTTTATCAAACCCATGTGGCTGTTTCAGTTATAGCCTGCTAACTTGCTTATTGTCTGAACAGCTAAAACCTACATCTGAAAGATCCCTGAAGAGAGACCCTTACTCAAGTCTTGGGAAATCGCGGACCCCAGACACAGAGAGACTGTAGGGAGCCGTATTGGATTTGGGCCTGGCCGCTTTGTGACTATGGCTCAAAGTGGCTACGTGACTCTTGGCTGCATGGCCACAGGGATTCAACCTTGAAATGACTGCCATAAAGTCTTGAGATTGTTGGACAAAAGCCTCTCCCATGAATTTACGACACAGAAAGATAACATTCACAGGATGTTTCAGCCTGAGCAAACACCAGACAGCGGCATTTCCATCACATGACCTCTTCACCTTCTGCTATCGCTGCTGGAATGCCCTCCTCCCTCCATCCTTTGTGTTTCACAAAGGACACTCCCCCTACCTGAAAGCCTTAAAACCTGTAACGCTCACCCCATTAAATGAGACCTTGACAACAGAACTTTTGCATGGTCTCCTTCTTCTCTTCACCCCCATTTGACCCACAGGTAGAAGGCCTCTTGGGGATCCTGAATAACTGGGTTCCTGCTGGCAGGGGCAAGAGACCATTTTGGATGTAATATGCAAAGGCAAGATTTATTACGAAGATCTATTACAGAGATCTCCGGGCCGACATGTATCCCACACAGGAGACAGAGGTGTCGGTCCCGAGAGGCTGGGAGAAAGGGTATTTAAAGGGAGAAACCACAACCCAAGGGGGCAGGGGTGGTGTCATTGGAAAATCACAAGAAGCTTCCTGTCTCTCAAGATTGCTTAACTTTATGGTCCACTAGTTCCTAGAAGCTTCCTGCTTCTCAAGGTTGTTCTCTAAGATTTTAATCTAACTTTATGCTCAGCTAGTTCCTGGAAGAAGCTTTCTCTTACCTTTACTAGGTTGGGATCACCTATCTAAGGGCCTTATCTTAAACCCTTTTATCTGGATCCTGGGAGAGCAGGCTCAAGAAATGTGACCCTTTACTTACTTACAGGTAGAGGGCAGGGTCTGGAATTTGAGGTATTTAGGGCTTCTTAGGGGTGGGACAGCATTCCTAAACTTCTGACTTTTTGGCTGTATTTTTTATTCTTTCACATCCAAATGAATACATACCATACCCGTGTTTCTGGGACTTAGTTTCCTCATTTAGAATGATATCTTTCTAATTCTATCCATTTACATTCAAATTTCACGGCATCATTTGTTTTGTTTCGGTTTGGTTTTTTTAAGAGCTGAACAAAATACATTTACTCCATTATATAAATGTACCACTTTTTTAAAACCCATTCATCCATTAACTGAGATCTAGATTGTTTCCAATTTCTGGCTATTATGAATAGGAAAGCAATGAACATGATTGAGGAAGTGTGTTTGTAATAGGATGCCTTTGGTTTATATGCCCTAGAGTAGTACAGCTGAATTCTGAAGGAGATGATTTCCCATTTTCTAATGAAACACCACACTGATTTCCGTAGTAACTCTGTATTAAGTTTGCACTCCCAGTAGCAATGGACGAGTATTCTCTTTGCTACACACCTTCACTTGCATAAGCTTCTTTTATTTCAGTAATCTTTTTCATTCTGATTGACATGAGATAAAATTTTGATGTAGTTTTGATTTATATTTCCCTGATAACTAAGGATGTTGAATATTTCTTTAAGCATCTCAGCCATTTGCATTTCTTCTCTTGAGAATTTTGTTTAGACCCATTTTTAAATTGGGCTTTTGTTGTGGTTTGCCCTAAAGTTATCTGTATTTGGATGCTAATTCCACTGCCCCAAGAACAGCAGCCTAGTCATGTACTCAGAACTCAGGTGACTTCACCAGAACCACCTCCCCATTAATTTGTAAAGTACAGGTGAGGGGCAGGTACAGGATAGAAGGAGGCCTGTCATTGGAGGAGAAGGAAGGGTGGGCGGGAGAGAAGTTTGAAGGAAGAGGAGGAGATTGAGGAGAGGATCAGAAGCCATGGCAGGTGATGTTAAGATTCTGCTCTGTGTATTTACAGGTTGTTATCAATGTTCCTAAGGGATGGATGGTACCGGGCTTTGTATGTAAGTGGGCAATTATATCTTATCAATTGGATCTAAGATTATTGCGTTGTGTGTTCTTTTATGTGATGGTTTGATTGTAGGAAAGTGTGTGGTGGCAAGCAACACTGGGCCGCTGCAGAGTTGGGATGTGTTTCCGCCAAGATATCTAGCAGATATCTTGGGGCACCATGGTGCAGACCTAGCGGGGTAAAAGACAACTATAACATTTATTATTTTTATATTTTTACAACAGGCTTTTTTATATCCAGTATTTTTAGTTTGTTAGACATTTTAGATATTACTCTTCTTTCAGAAGTACAGTTGGTCAAAATTTTTTCCTGCTACATAGGCTCCTACTTTGTCTGAATAATATTGTTCTTTGCTATAAAGATGACTTTCAGTTTTATGAGGTCTTATGTATTAATTGCCTGTGGTAATGATGTTCTATTTGGAACGACTTTTCTTTTACCATTGAATTCAAGACTATTCCCCAATTTCTCTTTTATCAGTATCAGTGTAGTTGACCTTACGTTGAGATCTTTGAGTGTAGTTGGTCTGTTGTTGAGGCCTTTGATCTATTTGGAGTTGACGTTTATGCAGGATAGTAAGTCTAGATATATTTGCATGGTGCAGCCATCCAATTTGACCAGCACCATTTGTTGAAGATGCTTTCATTTTCTCCAGTGTGTATTTCTGGCTTTTAAAAATCCAAAAATAAAGCATAACTACTTATGTAGGCTTATTTCCGGGTTTTCAATTCTATTACATTGATGAGTGTGTCTTGTTTTGTGCCATGCTCTTTTCATTACTATAGTTCTGTGGTACTATTTTGGTGATACCTACAACAGTTCTTTTATCACTCAGGAGTCTTTTATTCATAGTTCTTTGTGTTTCTATGAAAGTTGTCCTTTTAAGATCTGTGAAGAACTGTGTTGGAATTTTGATGGGAATTGCACTGAATCTGCATACTTCATAGTCATAAATTTGTATAATTTTTATTGTTCTATTTCATAGTTGTGTTTTTCTTTTGCTTTGTGTTTTGCTGTGTTTGTCATTTTGGCAGGTATTCTGCTAGGTAGCTCTACTTTTGGTAATTTTTACAATTAAAGTTTTTGGCTTTTTGAAATTCTCATACTTGAGTACTATATTTATATAATTTCCATTCCTCTCTCTCTCTCATTCAGCTATTCCATTGCCAACACCCTTGCTCTCTTTCAAATCCATGAGCCTAATTATTCATAAATGATTCTTCTTTATTATTATTACAAATATACATTTACATATATACATACATACATATTTATGTACACACACACACACACACACAAGTCAGGGATGGAGAGATGGCTCAGCAGTTAGTAGCAGTTACCTCACAGAATATCCAGGTTCTGTACCTACACAGTAGTTCAAACCCACCTGGAACTCCAGTTCCAGGATAACTGATGTCAATTTCTGACCTCCAGGGGTACCAAGTATGCATATACTCTAATACTTACATGTTAGCAAAATATTCATAGAAAATAAATACATTTTTAAAAAATAAAGTCAAGGTAGTACTGAAAATTTAAGAGCATACACAAAAAAAGGTGAATATGAGGCAAAACAAGAAAAAAGGAAGGAGTAGGAGAAGAGGAAGAAGAAGAAGAAGGAGAAGAAGAAGAAGAAGAAGAAGAAGAAGAAGAAGAAGAAGAAGAAGAAGAAGAGATCATCTCTCCCTGTTATGAAAAAATATGAAATCAAAATTAGATAGATTTCTAAAATTAAAAAAATATATAAATATTTCAAAGTTTAACAAAATAATTTGAAAGATTACTAAAAGTATGGTAAGATGAACAAAGAGGATCCAATGGAAACCATTACAGAAACACAAATGACTATAATGCAGATATGAATAGATCATGCACATGTCCACAAAAGAACATAACCCAACTCCTGTACATATGCCCAGAAAAGAACATAGAAGAAGGGACAGAATGATTGTAAGACCAGAGGACCAGAAAGTCTGTGAGGTTTGTGTTGTAGAACTGACAAAAAAAATAACACCCACGATACCCCAACAATATGGTTGCCTAACAAGACCTGAACAATGATAATATCAGTCAACATTCTAACATGAAAGAGAAAAATTTCATAGGGATACTTGTACATGAACTACAATCAACTAGAGATGCTTAAAGAGGGAGGATTAACATCTCCAGGGGATGAGGTCTCTTTCTTGTTGCTTATTCATAATGAATGCTCAGTCCTGAAATCCTATATACACAAACTGCAAACATATATATATATATGTATATATATATATACATACACACATACATCATATACATATACATCATACACATATACATCATATACATATTCATACATATATACACACACAATATATATACATATATACATATATACATATATATATATACACATTGCTGACAATTTAAGAAGGAGCAGGGGGGGAAGGGAAGGGGATGATATAATTTTATTTTAATTAGATTTCTTAACAAAGGACAAAGAACTAAAAAAGGATAAGGAACACACACATACACACACACACACCCACACACACACACACACACACACGCACACACACAGAGACATGCACCAAAGATGACAAAGATGCACCAAAGTGACTTCTTCCTGAGCCCTGGAAACTTAAAAACTGTCATTTTTATGCATGGACTCAGATTCCTGGCAGCTACCACAGCCCAGAGGTTTGTGCGGACAGAAGACCTGTCTCTGTTGTTTTACGATCTTCTGAGAATCATTTGCCCTGGTGGGACAATGCCCTTCATCAGCATCTCAGGTTTCGCAGCCCTGGAAGGGAGATAGGCAGCTCCTGAGGTTAATCAGACTCAGTACCATCAGGCTCCAGGGCTCTTCTATGTTGATGAGCTTGCTCCTTGCCAGAGTTATTTACTTCAGCATGGTAGCAGAGCTTCCTGTAGCCTTCACTTCTGAGCTTGTCTCTGTCACGCCTTCTGCTCTCCACCACTGCTTCCCAGGGCTGTCTCATGCCCTGCGGCTATGGCAGATTAATTTCAGGCTCCCTGACTCACAGTTGTTCCTGTTTTCACTCCCCCAGGGTAGCTGAGTTTAAACAATAGATTTTCAAGAAGTCACTGAGCCATTGCCCTGTGAGTCATAGAGAATGACAAAATGGATTTCTTCCTACTGCCTAACCATCCACAATCACTGTCCCAAAACTCACAATTGCATTTGGTGTTCATGAGAGCCATTGTATGGGTCCTGAGAATATGGTGGGATGAGAGGGGACTTCTACCCTCCCCACTGTCCTGCTAAGGAGCCAAATGGCTATAAGTGTGTTCCACATGGGTGGGAGGATAGCGCAGATGGAGTACTGGAGCTGCTTTCCTCCAGGTCCTCCAAAATAGGGTAGAACAGATGGAGAGAGTGGGGATTGGCTGAAATTGGATTAGCTTGTCTTTTCTACCATTTTTGTTGATGCTGAACCAGGAACACTCAAGTTTTAGATCTCCATTCAACCTGCCTTCTCTTTTGAACCTTCCCTTCCTCATATGAGGCATTTCTATTGGCTATAATTAGCTTACCATCTTATAAGCAGGACAACTTCTCTCACATTTTTGTAATTTCCAACTTAAGATACTAGGAGTTAATACTCTAGCCAAGGGATGTCTCCCAAGTGCATGGAGGAATGAAGAAAGCAAGTACAACATTAACGTTTACACAGGAGAGGAAACTCTCAATGATTTTAAAACCCGCTCAGCAGACAGGCATGGCAGCACATCTGTAATCTGAGAAGTTGGAAAACCATAAACTTAAGGATCAGGAAATAAAAGCCATTCATTGCTACATAGCAAATATGAGGATGGCATGGACTATATGATATTCTGTCTCCAAAATACAAAACAAAATAATGCTCATCATTAAATATTATTATGGAGATGGGGTAAATACTCTTTTTTTAAATTTCTTTTCTGTTATCTCAGATTTTTTTTATCTCTGGCTATTTTCTTTCTCTCTTCATAGCATTCATCTTCATTCTTCTCAGTCATAACATAGACCTGTTATGGATCCAGAAGTTGGACTGGCTTTCAATCTTTGCAGTCATTCTCAGGAGATGGGTATGACTCCTAGCAACCAAAGGCAAAGTTATAGAATACTAAACCATTTGCTAGTGCTTGGTTTGTTGCTGTATGAACTTCTGAGTGTCTGTTCTTTCCCTCTCTTCTTGGCAACTATTTCCCACAGCTGTTGCTAACCCAAGGACTATAATATATTGTCATACACAGATGACAAGTGGTCAGATAAAGATGGGGAATAATTCTTTACTCCCCTCCAAAGTTTTTTCCTTGTCAACATTCTATCCACAACCATTCAAAAAATAAAATTTGCCTTTCATAGAGCTTTTCTTAATAGAACTTAATGGATACTTCTTATGATAATCTTATGACAATTTTTTGCTCTGTCAGGAATTCTGTTTCTTGATGGTTTGGGTTCACATTCATTTTGCTGTTGAGTTTCCATTCGTAGGCTACTATTAATATAGCCACTATGAACATTCTCAAACAGGTCAATTTTGTAAATATTTGTATCCATTTATTATGCATATACATCCAAAAACCAAATTCCTGAAGGAAATGGGATAGTCTAATAATATTAGCATGTAGCTTCTTCTCTGTGTTTACATATAGCTGCAGAGTAGTATAGATTCTACAAAGCAGCCAAAAATTCCAGGTAATGTCATGTCTCAACTTTCTCAAAGTCTCTAGACAACACTTAGAGATGAGGTGAAAATCATCTTGGATTTCATTTACGTCTTAGATAATTTATGTTATTGTAAAATACATCACAAGCTGTAATTTATAATAGATAAAGTTTATTGGCTTATGATTATGGAGGTTGGAAATAGCTTCTGGCAGGGATCATATACTGTATCATCCCATTATGAAAAGCAGAAGGAAGGTCAAGAGGAAGTAAGGTGGCAGGGTAGATCCTCTTTTTAAAATAACAGCAGTCCCACCTCTGAAGATGAAACCTTAATGGCCTAAATGTCTTCCAAAGATTTTACCTGCCATCACACTTGGACATTAGATTTCAGCATGAATTTGGAAAAAACTTTCCAACCATCTCAAGTTAGTGTGAAAGAAATTAGTGTAAGATTAAAATTGGTCAAAGATATAAATGGATTAGAGTTGGCCACTGTTTCCCTTATCGCCAGTGACAAATAACTGTTTACCTCTTTAACTATGCTTGTTAGAAAGAGAAGTAATCAAGTCTAAATTTAGTTTTAAAAACTTTTTATAATGCATTTTATTCTTTGAGCATTTAATACATATATAAAGAAATATGATAACATTCATTGTTATTTTCTTCCTTAACCTCTCCCATATCATCTGTTCAATTTTGATAAGTCAAATTAGTGCTGTCCCCATGTACATTGCTGTGAGGTCATTTGCTGGAAATGAATGGCTAAGATAACAATGGCCATGCCCTCAAAGAAGAATTACTTTTCCCTTCCTGAAGGGAAGGGAAATTAACTCAACTGAGAATGGCTCCTTAGTAAGAGGTTTGGCCTGGAAATCATCTGTCCTACCTCTGTGAGGATTTTGGCTTGCTTGATTTAGTGTAGGTCTTCTGTAGGTACCCACAGATACTGTGTGTTCATGAGTGCCAATGTCATGTAATCTCCAGAAGGCAGCACTGCAAAGCACCTCCCTGCTCTCTCTTTCTTTCCTTCTTCTCCAATGATGCTCCCTGAGCCTTGGTGGGAGAGGAAGAATTGATAAAAAGCAAACTTTAAAAAAATTCTGACCCTTAAGGAGACAGAATTTACCACTTAGACAAACAAAACTCTAAGGAGGAAAACGTAGTGCTTCCGTTTGAGATATGTATCTATTTGCTTTTATCCCTTCTCACATTTTGACTGTAGACACACTGTGTTTGTCGCAGACCTCCCCTTTTTCCTCATTCAACAAATAATTTATTAAACAACCACTATAAGCAAGATTCTATGTTGCACAGCCAGCAAATGCAGTCCTGGTGAAAATGTATAAAATTTCTTCCACCCCAAAACTTGCAGTTCAATGGGAATAGATGTTAAGCAACTAATTAAACCTTAATCCAAACAGAATTGCAATGAGATCTATATGACACAGAATTTCAAAAGAACACATAACAGAGCTGTGAAATGAGCTTTGAGAAGTGGGCAGGAAAGAGCTTGAGCAGGACCTGTTTCCACTGCATAGTTGGCACCCACAGAAATAACCAAGTAAGAGGTATAAATGGAGTGGGGCTTTGAAGGCTTATCCTAGCTACAGACTGAAAGGCTAGAAGATATCTTGGTGGCTTCTCATTATCTTTCTGGGCATCAGCTTTCACCACCAAGTTCCATAACAGAAGAGGCTAGGGACCATGTCTTTAAGTTGCCCAGCCCATCATGTTGGGATGTCCCTTGAAAACGATCTTGTTCCTTTGGCCTCCCCACTAGTCCAGGTAAACTGACTTAGATGACGTCTTCTCCCTGTGTGCTTTCTTCTTTCCTCTGTTCAAATACAATAGTATTCTTCCTGCCTCCATACAGAGATGATGTAAAACTAGTCGGCTCAGCTGGAAAGACACATTAAACATAGGTAGTCAAGCTGCCCACCCTCCCATGAGTTCTACCAAGATAAACACAGAGCCTTTTTAGTCTGCACAGCCATGATCTTGCTTATCATTTCAGAAAAATTTGCTAATTGTGGGATCAGTTTCTGGAGCGGATATTCACCATCACTGATGGCTACCCAGTATTTCAACCATATAGAAGATGCATGGTATATGTCAGGACATGTATACATCCCCTTTTTCCTGTTGCACAAAAGCATTTACTTTTCCTAGTTCTTGGAAGGAAGTGAGGAAAGTCAGTGGTGGTATTTGTGATCTCATTTCTTTTTAATGCTCCCTTTTTTCCCTTGTGATCTAATAATAATGTATCTATATTAAGCTGACCAAAAGTAACATGGAAACTATGGGAAAGGGAGGGAAAGAAGATAGGAGGAAAACCACCTGAACAGCATCATCCTCCTGGTCTTTGAAGGAATGGCTGCAGCTGAGCCTTTTTCCCCACTGAGGACCAGAAGAAGAGAAAGGAAAGCACTGTTTCTATTTTATGTTTTTAAAGTCCTGTGTGTCCTTCAAAACTGCTGCCCCTCCAGGAAAGCCATAGAAATGTGCTTCTATTAAGCCCTCCTGATTCTGGATGGAAAGCTCCCCAGGGTGCCCCTGGTAGGGGACTGTAGGCGCAGCCATTTCAAACAATATGGAACTATTGCATTATTTTTCCCAGAGGTCTGGGAGAATGATTCATTCCACAAAATAATAGCAGAAACAAGTCTGAGCTGCAAAATTAGCATCCACCCCCATGAGCAGCTTTTGGGTTGTTTGTTAGGAACACTATCCGAGGGGAGGCATAATTCACTTCTGAGCAGCTTGAACTAATATCATTGTTTCTCTCTGGCTTATCTATCAACTTCACACTAGAATTACAGTGGATAATCTTCTCTTTTCTCTCGAGCAAGTCAATCATGACAGGTCTCAGAGTGCCTGAGCATTCTCAGCATGATGAAATGTCTAAGAGTGGAGAAGCATGCACCTTGCATTCTGAAACGGTGATGTTTCCAGATGGTGCAGAGGAGGAGGTGCAGATGATAGCAACAGGGCTCCTAACATGGGATTGTTCTCAAGCAAGGCACAGAAGCTACCCCAAGAAAAGGCAAGTGCCCCTAATTTGATTGTGAAGGTTGTTGGTTTCCCACTCCCTGGGAAATAAAAGAAAATAAATGTGTGCGCTAATCTGTTCCCAATGAAATATAATAAACAGACTCTCCACTTTGCTGTCTTTGGATCAGAGGTAGAAGTGAAAATAGGACACTTGTCAAAACACCCAGTGCTAAAGTGTTAGGAACAAAATAAAGGAGGCTGAGAAACTGAACTGCTGGGAAAGGAGCTCAGGAATCATACTGTTCTCTGCTCTTGTCTTGCTTCCACAATACTCTTACTATGAAGATAGTAGAATAAATTCATTCCTATTTCCTAGTAAAAGGAAATACATTGCAATCAGATCATTTTCATACAGTTTGGCAAAATAAAATCAACAGTCCATTGTGGTCATTTCTGTGATTTGTTTGTGGATATTGGATCATCATTTGTTCAGAGCTACTGTGTCTACTAAGTCAGTAATGCAGTATATGGACAACAAAGAAAGGTATTCACACTTAACATAATGGTTGGCAAACTCCATCATTTGTCGGAAGCACACGAAGTGATGACAGTTGATTCAGTGGACAGGAGGTAGAGGCCAGAGAGTTGCATTTCTAGCTAGTTAGTTTACAGATGGCGCTGCGGATGTTTTTCTGGCAGCACATTTGAGAACCATGGTCCAGAGATGTGCTTCTAGGTCTTGGATACCCATTAAACCACGTGGGGAGCTGGTAAATGTCTTTATGCCAAGGCGACAATCCAGACCCTGTGAATCAGAATATCATGTGTCAGACTTAGATATCCAATTTTAAAACTTCTGAGAAACAGTTGTCTTGGGGGGCAAAGAAGCACACCAGAAAGCCAGGATGAGCTATAAAGGAACCTTGTGGTAGAAGGGGCATGGAATGAACATCTAGGCTGATTAAGAAAGCACATTCTGAGGAAGAAGCTGGAGGAAAGGAAAGCAAATGTTACTAACAGTAAGATGAATAATTCAGACGGTAGAACCAGCAACTGGAAAGCCCCTGAAAGTGGAGATGAGTTGCATATTTGAGTGATTGAGGAAGGGCTTGCACAAGACTAGGTCATATTGAATGAACAGTAGAGTTGCTGAATTGTAGACCTAAGCAATAATGTGGGGACTTGTAGGATAAATCTACTTTGTAAAAGAAAGTCAACTATTCAATAATCAATTCATATTTGAAAACATTTTGGTTGTTGTAAGTAAATTTGGAGGAGATGATGAAAAGGAGAGAGAATAAGTAGAATGCTGTAGTAGTTTATTAGGAACAAAGTAAGACTGGCCTGCCTAGGGCCACAGGAAGCATGGACACTAATGGGTGGCTTTAATCAAGGTTAGATGAAAAGATAACAGAATAAATAGTAAAATGTAGATTATGAATATCAGAATAATCAGAAATCAGACAGTTGAGAAAATGGTGATAGCATTGATTTGTATGAAGAAAAGTATCAACTTTTATTAAGAAAATCAAGATTTTCTGTTGACATAATGTATACATATGTAGAAATATCAGATTGTACTTACCAATATGTAATTAATTAATATGTAATTTTTATATTTTTGCACATTAATAAGAAATATCAATTGTTAGTTATGTATATTACTACACTCCCAGCAGGGGTGAGTCTGAAGTAGGTAAATCACAAGTTCAAGGCCAGACTGAGCAGCTCAGCAAGACCTGTCTCAAAAACCTGATAATTGGCATAACAGAATTAATGATAAAATGTAGATAATAAACAACACAGGATAATCAGGAATCAGACAGCTGTGAAAATGGTAATAGCATTGATTGGTATGAGAGAAAATATTCTATTGCTTCAGAGATATTTATAGAAATATTGAATAAATATTTTGCTGTTCTAGTGTAGCACATAAAAATTGACTTGAAAATTTGTAAAAGAATTTGAGTGTTATCAATCTTTATGACCTGGGGATTGGATAGGACATAAGAAACAAGTGGGAAAGGGTCTAGTTTACATGTATAGAGTCCATCTATTAGTAATGAGTGGATGGAAATCATCTGGCCAAGGACACTGGAGAATAAAGTAAAAGAAAATAAGACAAAGGTAGCATACAGCAACAAGAGACAAGGCCCATGTCAAAAGACAGAGAAGAAAATAGGTACTTTAAGCATGGGTACTGCTTAAAGTCAGATGAGAAAAATTATTCTTCTGTATTTTCTAGCAACTGTTTGGTTTCATTATGTATTGTTGTTCTTTGTCGTTGTTATTGTTGTTGTTGCTGTTGTTCACATTTTGTTTTGACAATTATTCTCTTCCTGCTGCACAGTCTCCCTGTGGCCCTGCAGCTTGACCCAGATAATAGTCCTTACCCTACAGTAGCCCCTTCCCACTTTCATGTCACATATGTCCCATTATTCTCTTTTGCCACTTCTCTTGTTCCTTAAGGTCTCTTTCCCCCTGTTATTGTCCCTGTTCTATTTTCATGACCTATTACTCACTAGTCTATATAAAAAAATTAAATATAGGATCCTTTTATGAGAGAGAACATGTGGTATTTATATTTCTGAGTCTGAGTTATGTCAAATTAATATAATAATTTCCAGACCAAACCATTTCCTGCAAATTTTATGATTTCATTTTTCTTTACAGTTGAATAAAATTCCATTGTGCACATGTACCACATTTTCATCATCCATTCATTCACTGGTGACATTTAGACTGGTTTCATTTCCTTGTTATTTTGAATAGTCCAGCAATTACATGGATGCTCAAATATCTCTGCAGTAAGACATAATCTCCTTTGAATATATGTCAAGAATTTGAACACTAGGTCATATGCTATCACTAATAAGTAAAAAACAAACAAACAAACAAAAAACTCTCCACTGACTTTTATAGTGGTTGTATCAGTATACGTTTCTTAGTGGTGAATAAATGTTTCTCTTTGCCCACATCCTCATCAACATTTACTGATATTTGTTTTCTTGACAATTGTCATTCTGACTGGAATAAGATGCGTTCTAAGAGTAGGGATACATTCAAGTGAGCAAATCTAAGAATTTTTGAGGGGAAAGAAGAGGCTGAGATTAAAGTCATAGGTGTGACTAGGTCACCTATGGTGATTTGATCTTTGACAAAGGAGCTAAAACCATCCAGTGGAGAAAAGACAGCAATTTCAACAAATGATCTGGTCCAACTGGCAGTCAGCATGTAGAAGAATGCCATTCAATCCATTCTTATTTCCTTGTACAAAGCTCAAGTCTGAATGGATCAAGTCCCTCCACATAAAACCAGATACACTCAAACTAATAAAAGAGAAAATTTGAAAGAGTCTTGAAGACATGGGCACAAGTGAAAGTTTCTTGAACAGACCACCAATAGCTTATGCTCTAAAATCAAGAATCAACAAATGGGACCTCATAGAATTGCAAAGCTTCTATAAGGCAAAGAACACTGTCAATAGGACAAAATGGCAACCAACCAACTGGGAAAAGATCTTTACCAATTAATTATACATCTGATAGAGAGTTAATATCAGTTTTATACAAAGAACTCAAGAAGTTAGACTCCAGAGAGCCAAATAACCCTATTAAAAAATGTGGTAAAGAGCCAAACAAAGAATTCTCAACTGAGGAGTATTGAATAGTCAAAAAGCAACTAAAGAAATGTTTAACATCCTTAGTCATCAGGGAAATGCAAATCAAAACAACTCTGAGATTTCACCTCACACCAGTCAGAATGGCTAAGGTAAAAATCTCAAGTGACATCAGATGCTGGCAAGGATGTGGAGAAAGAGAAACAATCCTGCATTGTTGGTGGGATTGCAAGCTAGTACAACCACTCTAGAAATCAATCTGGCTGTTCCTCAGAAAATTGGACATAGTGCTACCCAAGGACCCAGCTATACCACTCCTGGGATTATACCCAAAAGGTGCTCCAAAATATAGCAAGGACACATGCTACACTATGTTCATAGCAGCCTTATTTATAATAGCCAGAAGCTGGAAAGAACCCAGATGACCTTCAGCAGAGGAATGGATACAGAAAATATGGTACTTCTATACAATGGAGTACTACTCAACTATCAAAAACAATGACTTCATGAAATTCATAGGCAAATGGATGGAACTAGAAAATAACATCCTGAGTGAGGTAACCAAATCACAAAAGAACAAACATGGTATGTACTCAGAGATAAGCAGATATTAGCCTAAAAGCTTGGAATACCCAAGAAACAATTCACAAGCCACATGAAGCTCAAGGAGAAGGAAGATCAAAGTGTGGATGCCTCAGATCTTCTTAGAAGAGGGGACAAAAATACTCACAGGAGGAAATATGAAGTCAACATGTAGAGCAGTGACAGAAGGAAAGGCCATCAAGAGACTGCCCTACCTGGGAGACATCCATCCCATATACAGACACCAAACCGAGACAATATTGCTGATGCCAAGAAGTGTATGCTGACAGGATCCTAATATAGTTGTCTCCTGAGAGGCTCTGCCAGAGCATGACAAATACAGAGGTGAATGCTTGAAGCCAACTGTTGAACTGAGAATGGGGGTCCCCAGTGGAGGAGTTAGAAATGACTAAAGGGGCTGAAGGGGTTTGCAACCCCATAAGAAGAACAACAATGTCAACCAACCCGACAACCCAGAGCTCCCAGGGACTAAACCACCATCCCAAGAGTACACAGGGATGGACCTAT
Organism: Rattus norvegicus; assembly: GCF_021556685.1. Classification (NCBI taxonomy): domain Eukaryota; kingdom Metazoa; phylum Chordata; class Mammalia; order Rodentia; family Muridae; genus Rattus; species Rattus norvegicus. The sequence continues at coordinate 47,902,883 of NC_141537.1, read as the reverse complement.
GGTTCCAGCTGCATATGTAGTAGAGGATGGCCTTGTTGGGCATCAATGGGAGGAAAGGCCCTTGGTCCTGTCACAGCTCAATGTCCTAGTGTAGAGGAATGCCAGAGCAGATGATGGGAGACAGTAGGTGGGTGGGTGATGGAGCACCCTCGTAGAAGCAGAGGGAGGGAGGATGGGATAGCAGGTTTCTGGAGGGGAAACTGGAAAGGGGGAATAACATTTAAAATGTAAATAAAAAATATCTACTAAAAGGTGTGATTCTTCTGCTGTCTCCAAGAGACACATGCCATAGTCAAAAACATTCCCAAATTGATAGACAAAGGATGGAAATCAACCTACTGAGCAACCATATACAGGCTGATTAGTGTTTTTCTTAGTAATCGATATATATAAAACCAGCTAGTCAGAAGGGATAAAGAAGGCTCCTACATATTAGGAAAGACAATAATATATGAGACAAATATAGACATAGTCAATCTGTGTACACTGAATCTTGGGCTCCAATGTCATATAACAAAGACTGATACCATACTGCCATTTTTAAACAGGTCCTCCATATTGAAATTCAGCATATATATATACATATATATGTATATACATGCATAAATGTATTAGGCCACACTGTAAGCTTTCATAAATCTAAACCTAGAGAATCAGGAAGACTTGTGTCTTATCAGACCACATTAGACTAAAACTAGCAAGCAACAGCAACAGAGATCTTACAAATCCCATTGTGTTTTACAATTCAGGAGTACATTGAGGAGGAAAGGTAGATTGCAATGAGTTGATGAGTTCCTTGAAATTGGGAAGTGGAAACGGCATAGGGATCTAAAAACTGTGTGAGAAGAGAATTAAATCCTGCAGGGAAGTTAGGAAAGTGGCTCAGTGAGGAACTTTTGCTTAAGGTGGAACACACAGGAACAAATACTGAGAGGACAGTCCCAGCTGACAGGGAAAAATATATGGTGGCAGAAAAAGAGATACCAAATTTAAGATCTTAGGAAAGCCAAAGAGGAGAGATGTGGAGAGCATTCGAGCATTTAGCTTCCATGAATGAAGAGGACTTCCCTGTTGCCTTAAGAGGAAGGGGTGAAGATCAAAGCCATTGTGGGTCAGTTTATTAAACTTGTCATGGCACATTTGTCTTTCTCAATTAAAACATATGGAGTGATAAACTCAAAAGTATGGAAAATGAACTTACCTGGAATAAATACTATTCCTATTGAATGAGAAAATACTTGGGACAGAGTAAGACTAAAAAATGAATGCTAGGATGTACTGTCAAGTGCTTACCTAGCATGCACAAGACCCTGCATTCAATTACCGGTAAAACAGGTACACACACACACACACACACACACACACACACACACACACACACACACGTACGCGTGCACACACCCACTCACAAGCACAAGCACATGTATACGTTCACTTAAAGCTGGATATGACACGAATTCCTATAATCTCAGAAATTATAGAGCTGAGCCAGGAGGATTATAGTCAGTTTGAGAACAAGCTGGAATAGATAATGAGTTGCAGGCTGGTTTGAGCTACATAGAAGCAAAATATTAATCAATTTAAAAATCAAGTTCTAAGTAGGATGAGGTGATATGTGCCTGTAATCTCAGCTAGCTATTCAGGATGCTGTAGTGCAAGAATCACTTGTACCCAGGAGTTCAATGTTACCCTGGCCAACATAGGTAAGACCCTACCTCCAACTTTTAAAAGAGTTTTTAAGCGAATGTTGCAGTGATACACATTAGGACATAGTAGACTTTGTGTGATTCCAGAAAAGGAAGAGAGAAGGAAGGAGGAGATTAAAATACCAGGACTATTCTCTGTGAACCCCTTCACTACATTAAATAAAAGCTTTCATATTTGTGGATTGCTTACTGACAGAAGTACAATAACCAATTACCTTTTTTAAAAAATGAGTCTCTAGGGAAGACCATAAACTGAGTAGAACTTGGACAATCAATGAACACAAAATCAGAGATTTAGAACAAGCTTGTAGACCTGTCTCTTGATACTCAGATGACATTTGCATCTCAAACCGCGAATGCCAGAAGGAAAGACAAGTGAGTCATACTGAGGAGGGGAGGATGTGAAGTGAGTCTCCCACGCTGGTCCTTGGAGTTCTTTCAATCTTCTCTCCTACAGATGAGCTCCAAAACCCAGCCTAGCATGCCTCCTCTCCCTTCACTTTCAATGCCAGGAAAGGTTACCCTGGAAAAAAGGATACCCCTAAAGTTTCATTTCATTTTGTGGGATTCTGAACCTCTTTAGAGTTGATTTTTTTTTTCTTAAACGTAACTCAGAGAACAGGTACTGAGCATTACTGGCATGAGAAACAAAGAGATAAATCAAAGGAGCTCAAACTGTCAACCATATCGTAATGAAAACAGGTTGTGGCTGTGTCAGGCTTCCTTTCCTCTTGGATAGCTAACATGTACACATGGAATGAGCCAAAGAGCTGTAGGGATGCTTTCCTGTTCCATTTCTTTCAGTTAGCTTTACTGTAGGTAGATAGATAGATGATAGATAGATAGATAGATAGATAGATAGATAGATAGATAGATAGATAGATAGACAGACAGATAGATAGGTGGGTGGTAGGTGGGTGGGTGGGTGGATGGATAGATAGATAGATAGATAGATAGATAGATAGATAGATAGATAGACAGACAGATAGCAAATGAAAGAGGCTCTTTCAGTAGTCACGATGCCTTAAATTGCCCCAGCTGTTCCCCAGCATTTTCATTGATGTAAACCCTTGAAATGTACTGCTACCTCACCCTTGTACCATGCCATTCTACTAGTGTCTCAACATTCTCTTCAGATTTAAAATTGAGACCTGAATTCAAGCCCAGTTATTACATTCAGCTGCTGGACTTGAAGGAATGAACCACCAGAAATCTCAAGTCCTATAGAGCTACACTACCCTCAGTTTATCGACACACTCGTGTGAATGGCATATGCACTGATACTGAAACAATGGTTCTTTTCTACATATCAAATAGAGAGGGACAATGAAGGAATTCTGTGACAGCATGACATCCTGCCCCACGCTCCAGGATCACCTTTCTGTCCTTTAGACATCTTCTATGGCTCCAAATCTCTAGAAGCCTTCCCCTGACACTCTGTATCCCTTCTGGCAAGATGGTTTGTTTTTCAGGCATGGTTGTGGGGTAAGGATCACAGTTAGAGTGTTACTAGGTGTCACCATGTGAAACACACCTGTGACACAAAGGGAAGTCCTCACTCCAGATAACAGAATGAGAGAAATTCGAGGAGAAGAATCAGGAAGATTCCCCTCTCAGACCAGTGTCTTCTTTTCACTTGTCATTCTTGTCTTCTTGGCAGTGTCTGTTAAGTTTATAACACTTGCCCTCATTTCAGAACCTCTCCTTTTTGCTTTCATGATGTCAGTATTTCTTGTAAACATTTCCTCAATTCTATCAACACCCATCTTCCCTAAATCTATTCTATTTCAAAATAATACCATCTAAATTGTAAATGTATCTAGTGCCTATACACTGACGCATACCTCCCTGCCCATGTGCTCAGTGGCTAACCAGTCACTCAAGCCAGAGATCTGGAACCCAGCCAGGCCCCTCTGCTCCTCAGTTCCCCCATCCCTGTTGTCCGTCTCACACTTTCCAAGGCTGGAACAGTTGTTTTCAAGTGAAAATTCAATGCCATAATTTCTTCCTTTTTAAAGCTATAATTGTTCTTAGGTTTTGAAAGATTTTTTTTTTTAATTTACAGTTATTTATTTGGAATAGGGTGAGCACTTGGGAGTGGACATTTTTGAAAGTTGGTTCTTTCCTTCTATCATACAGATTCTGGGAATCAAACTCCAGTCACAGGTTTCGAAGGTGGCTTTGCTGGCTTTAGTAAACTGAAGCAGATGCACATTCAGCCATTTCCATGCCGACCTTCCTCTTCCTCTCTCTCCCCTGACTTTTCCTTTCTTTTCTTTTATATTAATTATCCCATTCATTTACATCTCAAATGATATCCCACTTTCCCATTACCCCTCCACAAACTCATTGCCATTCCACATCCTTCTTCTCTTCTTTCCCCTTTGCCTCTATGAGGGTGCTCACCCAGCCACTCACCCACTCACCCTCTCCTGTCCCACCGCACCAGCATCCCCCTTCACTGGGGAATCAAACCTCCATAGGACCAAGGGCCTCCCCTTCCACTGATGTTAGGCAAGACCATCCTCTGCTACATATGTATCTGGAGCCATGGATTCCTTCCTGTACACTCCTTGATTAGTGGTCTAGTCCCTCAGAGCACTGGGTGGTCTGACCAGTCGATGTTCTTCCTATAGGGTTGCAAGCAATCCCCCTCTGTTCCTCCATTCCTTCAGCTGGTTCCCCCACCCGGGTCCCTGACTTCAGTTTGATGGTTGGCTCCAAGTATCCACATCTGAATTGGTCAGTTGCTAGATGGACCTCTCAAGGAACAGCCACACCAAGTTTCTTTCAGTGAGTGCCTCTCGGCAACAGTAACAGTGTCCGAGTTCGGTGTCTGTAGACAGGATGGATCCCTGGGTGGGATAGTCCCCAGATGGCCCTTCCTTCAGTTCCTACTCCATTTTTTGTCCCTGTTCTTCCTTTGGACAGGAACATTTCTGGGTTAAAAACTTTGAGGTGGGTGAGAGGCCCCATCCCTTGACAGGGGGCTGTGCCTATCTACTGGAGTGGTCTCTATGGTTTCTCTCTGCCCTTCTCTGTGCATTTCAGCAAAATCATCCTCATTGGGTCCTGAGGGCCTCTTGTTTCCCTGCGTCTGAGGCCCTCCAGTGGCTCCCTAGTTCCTCATCCCCCACTGCTACATATTTTTATTCGATTTCCTCACCCTCTGTACTCTCTCCTGTCCCCTCCAGTAGCTGATACTGTTCCCTTTATTTCTTCCCCTGACTTTTCACAGACTTCATTAGGCAACCATTCCTAAGTGACAGCAAAGTAGTGCACACAGTTCTCAATTTAAAAGGCTACCATGCTAGCTCTGGGGAGAAAGAGGCTGTCTCCTCAATATTCCCCATTGAATTTAGGGGCCCAGTTTTATTGTGTTATCTCAGATTACAAGAACACACACATGGCAGACAGAATACTGCCTCCCCAGGGTCAGTGCTTAAATGCCCAGATCCTATAAATATGTTACTTGACATTCCAAAATGACAGAGGTCATCAAGTTATCGTCAATCAGAAAATTTGCTTATTTTAGATTATTCAAATAATCTCAGTAGAACCACAAGGTTGTTTGAATAAAATCAAGAAAGAGGGATTGCAGTCATAGTAGATCTGATAACAAAACAGGTTAGAGAGAAGCATGGAAGATACTGTTTTGCTCACTTTGAAAATGGAAGAAGGAACCATGAGCCAAGGAGTGTAGGAAGCCTCCACTAATCCTGGAAAATTCAATGAAAATAGTCTTCTCCATAGCTTGTAAAAGAAAGCTATGTTGATTCTCCATCTGAGGACTTTTGGACTCTAGAGCTGTAGACCTGTGAACTTACCTTGAAGATACTGCTTGTGGTACCTTGTTACAGCAGCAGTAAGACCTGGTGTGACTGACTCCTTAACTGAGTGCCAGAAACTAATTCGATAGGCTCAATCAAAGCCATGTGATCCTAAAGGCAGGATTGTAGGAGTCATTCAGATTTGACCATAAGTCAGGGGATACATGTTTCCTGAAAAGAGACTGACATGCAGTAATCACTGACTTTGGAAACAGATGCCTGGCCAGATGGTGGTGCAAACCTGTAATCCCAGTTCTCAAGAGGCCCTATACTGAGCTCACCATGCTTCCTTAAAAGTGATCTCAAGCTAAATGATAATTCCCATAAGCAAACTTAGCAGTTATGTGGGAGGAAACATATAGGCCCGATTTCATAAACAAAATATAATATTAGCTATTTTTGTAAGCCTTGTTTCCATGGAAATAAGCATCAACATGACAAAAGAGATTCACTGTGGTCGCATTTCCTACAGTTCAATAAACAGCTATTTATCTCTTTAAAGAGATAGGATTCATTTAGACATCTAGACTTCATGTGATAAGTGGTTAGAAGATTATGTGAACTTTATGGAATTGGGAACTATTGCTGTCTATGGAGAAAAATTGTTTTCATTTTGTGCTATGATTCCTAGACTCTACTGCTATTTACATTAGAATGCCATTTAAGAAAAATAAGTGTGATGGTGATATTAAGGATCTAATTAGATATTGCTTCAGTCTTCGGTTCAATACAGAATAAAGTAAATTAGGAAAGGGATACACTAGTCCTGCTCCTGTTTCCTGATACAAATCTATCTACTTCTTGCCAATAAATCCTCTTGACATCTTACAGCACTGGTGCTAAATCATGAATCCATCCACGGCAAGCAGAAGGCTGCTGAGAGAAGTGGCTTTAAATGATCAGTTTCAGATTCTGTAACCAACTTTCAAATGTGTTCTTGATGAGGAACTGGATTAATGACCACATTTCAACAATCCTGCCCACATCTCCACTCCCATCTACGCTCTAAAGACTTATTAAACCTCCACGGACCCTTCGACCGAGCAGTTTCTAAATAAATCAATGAAAATGAGCGGTCTATTTTCTGAGCCCAGCACATCACAGCTGCTTGACAGAAAGAGTACAGTGTTTGCTTGCTTCTAATCGAATAATATCCCTTAATTTTTGCAAGATGTGGAGAGTGGTTTGATAGACCACAGGAAATAGATTCAGCTATTTCATGAATAGAGTGAGAGGCATGGAAGCCTACAAAGAAATGAGGAACATTTAGAGAGCTGGGTGTCCTCCTTCCTCGCAAATGAGGCTTTCCTTTCTTCCTCTTATTTTAACAACGCATGAAGATTTCCCTACGGAGCTTATGTAACGCTGTGCTCATTAACCTGGTGTGGCTCTTATACTTTTTTCTGCTATGTTGTTCCTACTTAATTTGCAAACCTGAATAGTGTTAAGTGCAAAGATGCGACTGCGGATTTCCTTCTACTTGCTCTGAAGTAGCTCTGAGGAACACAGAAATCTCCAGTCAAGTTGCTCAGTGTTGGTGCCATACAGAAAGTGTTACTGTGCCTTTCTGATTCCTCTCTCCAAGCTGAGCCCACAGGGCCTCATCAGCTGCAGTGCTCTCTGCTCTCTACTGAGATTTCGAGAGGAAACAGCTTGGCTGTAGCATGACTTCCTCAGGTTCTTGCTCTTAGTGTTGTGCCTGAGTGTGTGTGTGTGTGTATGTGTGTGTGGGTGTGTGTGTGTGTGTGTGTGTGGTGTGGTATGTGTAGCAAATGTGTGTGTAGTTTGGGGTATGGGTTTTGGTATATGTAGCAAATGTGTACAGTGTGTGTTTTTATGTATAGTGTGGTTTAATGTGTATACATACCAAATGTGTGTGGCGTATGTGTGTGAGAGATGTGGTGTGGTACATGCGGCATGTCTTTATATGTGGTATGTGTATAAAGTGTATGGTGTGGGTGGTGTATATGTGTCTGGTGAATGCGGTATGTATGGTGTATGTCATATGCTGTGTGTGTGTGTGTGTGTCTGTGTGTATTATGTGCATGTGGTATATATGTGTGTAGCATATTTGTGTGTGTGTGTGTATGTGTGTGTATGTGTGTGTATGTGTGGTATGGTATGATGTGATATGTGTAACAAATGTGTGCATTGTGTGTGTGCTGTGTGTGAGTGTTTAGTATGTGGTGTGTGGTGTGAGTGATGTGTGTGGTATATTTGTGTAGTTTTGTGTGTATGTGTATGTGTGGCATGTGTGTGTGGTATGGGTGGTGGGTGGTGCTATATATGTGTGGTGTTTATGTACAGTAAGTAGCTTGTGTGTGTGTGTGTGTGTGTGTGTGTGTGTGTGTGCAAGAGAGAGAGAGAGAGAGAGAGAGAGAGAGAGAGAGAGAGTGAGATAAGGAGACTTTATAAAGTCAAGGAAGAGGTGTTTTACTCTCATTTCTTAGAGGGTATCAGTCTAATGTGCTTTTTTGAGGATATCATATGACTGTGTGGGTCTTGTCTGAGGAAGGAAGAGTCTAAGTATATATACAGATTTCCAATGCATTCCCGGGTACTTCAAGTGGCCACTGGTAAAATTTTGTGATCTTTGCTTATTTATCAACGGAAATCCTGCTAGATGTCCACACTATGATTACCACAGAAAACATGCTGTTTGATGTTTGGTGGTTATTTTAAGTTTAAAGTCAGCATATACTTAGAAGCATAAATTTAGTCAAACTGTGTGTTCTTTTTGTTTATGACAGAGAAAATATAGTTGGTTCTTGAATTTGAGTTTACTTGGCGTGGCCTAGTTCAATATAGTCATTTATGTGTCAGGCTGGCAAGATGCTTCAGTGAGAAGGGCACTTGCTGCAGAGACAGGGTGACCTGAGTTCAACCCCCAGATCCCATCAAAGGTGGAAGGAGACTCCACCTAGTCCCTGGACTCTGAAAATAGTCTTTAGCATCTCCTCTCCTCCCACATAATGTGCATACACACTAATAACAATAAAACATTTTAAAGTGCATTTCAATGTCATATGTAGATTTAGTTCAATTGTTATCCAGATTCACACTCCTGATTTCACAATTAGACCCTATTAAACTGGGCCAGTACATCAAAAGAATGAGCATCTGAGACTTTTGAAGAGACCTATCTGAGGTAGGAAGAAGCAATATGCTTGCAAATAGCTGGCTGGACCTTTTTGGTCTGTATGAATGATCCATAAGTCAGGCAGGAGTTTTAGTGGGGATCTCCAGTCTAGAAAGGGGGTTGAGCAGTCTCAGGGAAGACAGTGTGCTTTAGGGGAAGCCTTAGATTCAAACTCATTAACTTGAGGGGAATGATGTTGGACACCAGAGTTCTATGCTTTGGAAACTGACAGAGACTCTACTCTGAAAACATTCAGCCTGAAACACTGATACTGAGCCATGTCTCCCTCTTCCCATGGGACTTTTACCACCTTGTCAGAGGCAAGGGCAACCAGAAGCTATACCTTCTTGTATCAGGTCCCAGTGGAATGCTGTAAGTATCAAATTCTGGGCTTTGAACAAAGGGCACTCATAGAGGCAGAGAACAGAACATGTGGAGTCCCAGACATGCCAGTGAGTTCTGAGGTCCCAAGAATTGAAACATCTAGGAATGTCTAGAATCTAGGGCATTATGCAAGAGGAGCCCAAGGACAATGAAGATTCCATATTTACAGTGGTCAGAAGATATTAGCATATAGGATATCCAGGTATACTTGAATTGCATTGAAGTAATTGATTATTTTTAGTGTGTGTCCTATATATAACCTATATTTCTATTTAAAACTTGTTATTAAAGAGCCAAATTTAACTGAATGTTTTTAACTTAGTATATTGGTAAACTTAGCCTCCCATTCATAATCTGTGCCCAAAACAGGGGCCTGACACACAGAAGTGTTTTGTTCATTGCAAACAATAGGCAGTATAATAAAATCTGAGCATGCAGTCACCAGTGGGAAGACAGATCCAGGGTCATAAATGTTGCTCCTTTGGGAAGATTTTTAAAAAATGTAAATGGCTGCATCAAAAAGACATGGACCATAAATATGCCTTTTTCAAATTTACAATTGGAGTGGTTATCCATTCATCCCCATACTGTGTAACAGCAGGCAACGTTTTGTTTTTAATAATGGCATGATAAGGACATCAGTGTCCATATGTAATGAGCCCATTTGAATTTGAACAGATCAAGTACAAATTGCCCAAGTATCTAAGTATCCTCAACGACCGCAGCAAACACCTAATTTTCTATTACAATTTCAAGTCCTCGGACATTTCCCTGAAGCTCCAAACACATGTAGGTTTCCTGGACTAAGTGTACAAATGAGGTAAGGGTAGAAGCTATTTATCTCCAGCCAGGAATCTTTTCTTTGTCACCCAAATCAAATTCCTTTATTTTTCTCAGGACTCTGCACAAGGTTTCTGATTTTTCCTCCTGTTGTGCCTCATGCTTAATAATTGATTCTCTCCATCTTGCTCAAGCCCAGTGTGTATGTTTTAGACCATGCTTTTCTTCCACCTGAAAATATCATTTCATTCTTACCCCCCTCCTCAGATTGCTTGATTTCTTTCTTCCAATGTGACTCTGTTTACAAACTCTTTTCAGGTGGAAGGTAACAGTATTAAAATAGCAACCTCTACTGTCTGACTATTGTTTCTTGTGTCTTCCTGAATCTTCATTTGTTGGAGACCAAATGATCCTCCAATGCTGAGGCTGCGTTTGTACTTTTTCTTCTATATGTAATATAGAGCTGTCAGTGGCAAACATGAAATAAATATTGTTGGTTTCCTAAGAGCAATGATCCACTTACTGACTTAGAAGTGTATCTTGGCTAGAATTATTTCAATAAAGCCTAATATAGTCCCAAATCCAGTTTCTTTCTTTGAAAAAAGAAAGACTTAGGAAATGATGATCTGTCACAGGAGCTTGGAACAGTGATGGAATTCCTATAAGTAGAAACACAGCTTCAGTCTGAAACACTGAAACACGCAGTACTGATGCCTGTGCTTCCTACAGGGTAATGATATAAGAGCTAGCTTAAGATTCTGGTGCACTGAACACCTTTTTAAGAAAGCAGTAACCTTAAACCACACAAGAAACAATAGTAATGATTCGGGATGATTTTAAGTTTCAAGAGATTAATCCAATGCATTTAGAAATTTTAGTAGCATATACTACGCTTACAAAAGAATGGGTTTCACTGTATTTTCATGAAAGCGTAGAATCTACTGTAATCATACCCTCCCCAGACACTCAGCCCCAGCTTTCTCCTCTTCCTGATCGGATTGCTCTTCCTAATCCCCTATCTTTCTCCAAGTATTCCTCTGGAGCACCTTGTAAAGAGTGATACACTCAGATTTTTGTGTGTCCATAAAAAGCATATATCAGGGAAAGCTGTAACCTAATGCAATCGCTGGGGTAAGTCTAAGTATATAGTATAATCTATAATGCACCAACCACAAAACAAAAATAACTTTGAATATTTAAAACAGATCAAACCCAATGTAGAAAATTTCACACATGGAGTATATTTAACACTGAGAAGGACCAAAGAGGCAACCCCAGGTCTGATCATCTCAGAAAGCTACTTTGATGCTAAATGAACAAAGCAGGCTACAATATTAGCAAAGTCAAATGTGGATGGCACAGAGGATGCTGGGAGCACAATGGTTTGTCTGTGGAAGGGGAAAACCATTAAAGGAAAGCACCTGGACTAGGGCGGATAGAGCTGGAACTGCAGAGCCCTACCTTCCTCTTTCCTCCTACTCTCCAGGCTGCTCCCAATGACCCCAGTGCCCAGATCCACCTGTGAGTCAAAAGAGACAGAGCTTAAGCCAGTCACCATGTGTGGCAAATCGCTGAGCAGGGAAAGAGTGAGGATAAGCACAAAGAAGCTCTTGACTGCCATGCGTGGTTTGTGTCGATAATAAATGTTTAATCAATTACTTCTTTCCTCCCAAAACTGTCCCAAAGGAATGGAGGCAGAATCATCAATTAACACCTTTCTTCTTATTTTCATATGGCATTACTGAGACAGAGATTTAAATCCTAACATAAATAACCCAGAAAGAAATGCAGACCTTTATAGGAAAAGCAAAAATAACTTAGAAATACCTATTTATACAAAGGAAGCTTTGGCATGTGTTTTCACAAGTTATTTGTATTTTAGATCTTTAATTCTCTAGAAATTCTTCTGTACTGATGCAGGCATTTTCAATGTTTCATTTCAATAAATTTGTGTGTGTAAAAGTATTTGCATGCCTGTGTTTGCATGTGCATGCATACGCATGTGTGCACATATGTGTGTGCATGCAGGTGCATATGTGTGTCTATGGGCATGAATGTCTATGTATGAATTTGCATAGGCTTGGATATGCATTCATTTTCATGTGCATGTTCATAAGTGTGTATGTGCATGCCTCTGTTTATGTATAGGCATATGCGCAAGCATACAAATTTGGGTGTATATTGTGTGTGTGTGTGTGTGTGTGAGAGAGAGAGAGAGAGAGAGAGAGAGAGAGAGAGAGAGAGAGAGAGAGAGAGAGACTATGTGTATAGGTCCATGTGTATGTTTGTGGGTCTAGGCATTTGTTGTGCATATATGTGTTCATGTCATGTGTATTGTCCATGTGTTTGCTTATGCATTAGATGTATATATGTCTGATTTTATATGTACATTCACATTTATCCTTGTTCATGTGTGTGTATTTGTGTTTGCATCTATGTGTATTGCACAAGTGTGACCATATTTGCTCTGTTCATTTATATAAGTTTGGTTTATGTATATTATGCACATGTCTACATGTGTGTAGTGGTACATACATGGGGGTGTGACAAGTGCGTATGTGTGCATGCATTGTATGAATGCAGTGTGTCTGTATGTGAATGCTGTGTGTCTATACGTACACACATGTGTTTGATTCAGGATATGGTTGCTGAGGACGGTGCTCATTCAACTAGCTTTTAAAAAGCAAAGAAAATATGAAATCCTAGGAGAGATGAGTGGTTCAATATAAGCATGCCTTTGTTGGTAATAAAAATATTTTTACTCTGTTTTCATTTGGTATCAATAATACATGAAGTGTTGAAAATAAAAATGTCTGGCCAAGTACTTTTCCATTTTGTCCAGGAGAGGAAACAGCCATCATATGTGGGGCTTTAAGGGATTAGAAAATTGAAAGTTCTAGTCATATTATATATGGTTTAGGAGGTAACTTCAACTCTTCTGCAAAGATTATGTAAAAAGTCTTAAACATAAAAGACCAAGTGATCTTTCTCAGGTTCCCAGAAGTAAGCATTCCCAGGTTTTAAGCATGTAAGGATGTACAATAGGAAGAAAAAGAAATGGGGCCAAGTACAAAGCCAAACATTAATCACTTTATGGTTCTCCTGAGAAACTCCACCACAAAACAAATGGTTATTCTGGTGTGAGTTAACCTTTACGCTATGGGGAAAACTTTTTGCAAATGTTATTTAGGTTAGGACATTAGCACATGGTAATTGGTCAATAAACAGGGGGCTAGGTGTATTATTGCAGAAAAATTACACATAAATAAAGAATTGGTAAAGTATCACCAAATTTATAGAGGAACCAAACGCTAATGTTGGAGACAGGAAAATGTCACGGGCCACAGTTAAAGATGTAAACGGTGGAATGGATAGCAAAAGTGATTTACTGCTGGGGTAGGTCATTAATTCTAAAATTCATTTAAACAACAACAACAACAACAACAACAACAACAAATGGAGCAACTGCTCTTAAACCTAAAAAAACCAAAAATCAGTGTGTATTTGCAGAGTTGAAAATCCCAATAAATTGAGAGTGGGGTAAGTAACTATGGCATCAAAACTCTGGACCACCCAAAGCTGGGAAGATGGGAGGGCTTAGGGGCATTGGTTTAAAGGGATTTAACAAATCTGATAGCCTTGAAAGATGTCAAATCATGTTTTCTCCTGATGTATGATGTGAAAACAAAACTAAAGAATCTTACAACGTTTTAGAGCAGATCTCCCCACATGGCAGAGTTGATCACAGAGAGCAGAGTTGATCACAGAGAGCAAAAGATAATGAGTAGAGCACACAAGACTGAGTCAGACCAAGTGGTGCTGATACTTAAGGAATCCACACCAGAAATCATGTTATACAAATTCCAGTCATAAGACAAAGGTGACAAGGGTTCACACTATATACCAGTATCAGGGCAGTTTAGCCAGGGAGAGAATATTGATGCTCTAATGTACAGTGAACACTGGTAGTGTCTGAAGACAGCTGTAAAATGGCTGTGTGCTTGCATTAGGTTGTCTGTTCACCAATGAAGATTCTGGAACCAGGAAGAGCCTGGCCACAGACTCTGAATGGTGGCTGGTCAGGAAGAGAAGTGATTGTTGTCTTAGACAGTATCTGCCTTGCAAAAAACAATAAAAAGAACAGTGCAAACACTCACATATCAAAGTGATCGCAAGGTCAGAACAGGTTAAGAGCACATTTCCTCTGGGGAGACAGAGCTTAAGGAATGTCCTTCAACAATGGGAAGGAAGGTTGTTGCCCTGAGTTGAGATCGTGTGATCTTTTATGTAGCTAGAAAGGTGGACAAGCGATGTCAGATGGATTGGAGAGAGTTCAAAGCTAGAGAATAACCAAACTAGAAAAGTAAGCAGCGCCAGCTCTGGAGAAGAAGGTGAGTTTATGTTTGAAGCTAGAGAAAGCAGGAGCTGGAGAGAACAGGCAATCACCGATGGGTCTCAGAAGGGAAGAGCAAGCAACAGCAATGCTCAAATTGTGTGTGGTTTGTAACACAGTAAATTCACCTGCAACAAAGAAATAAAAAGTCACTTTCCTCTATGTAACCTCCACTCATAATCTTTATAGATAGATAGATAGATAGATAGATAGATAGATAGATAGATAGATAGATAGATAGATAGATGGATGGATGGATGGATGGATGGATGGATGGATGGATGGATGGATGGATAGATAGATAGATAGATAGATAGATAGATAGATAGATAGATAGATAGATAGATAGATAGATAAGGTGATAGACTAGAAAAACTGGTTATGTAGACCAGGTGGCTTTAAAGTCACAGAGATCCATCTGCTTGTTACTAAGTAAATTAAACCACCAATGCTCAGCCTAATTCATAATCTTTTACACGAATTTTTCACCTTTAATTCAAATTTTTTAGTTATTTTTCCTTTCATTTTGGTTGGCATTTTTTGAGCATTTTGCTCATGAAGCAGATCTTCTAATATTCTCAGTGCTGTGCCTCATAGTACTGAATGATGCCAAACCCTTAGATTTTTATGAAGTTTACAAGTGCATCTGTCTTGATCTTATTTTGCTATTATACCAGTTCCCAAACCAATTTTTGATTTTAGCTTTGAAAATTTAGAGAAAGTATTAAAATGAATGAATTATCACATACTAACATGGAAATGAAGTGGATAGCAATGAGTTGGGAGGAAAACAGATTTTAAATAAGAGAATAATGCTGAGAGGTTGCAGTCGCACTTTGAGGAACACATGATGAACTGGTATCTTTATCTGATTTGAATGTCAAAAGAACTAGAATTCAATTACTTGTATCAATCACTCATCACTCACAAATATCAAGAAATGAATTTGTTATAAGTTCTTCATGAAGTTGGACCAATTATTACCATGGGATGTGACTAAGTAATCATTTTCATTTCCTGCAAATGATGGCATCGTGTCAGTCTGTTTGGCTCCCATGACAGCCAGAAGCATAATTGGATCTCATTATTTTAGTTAATAACAAAAATGATTAAATCTGTGGCAGTTCCGTGTCACTAACTCTTTGATATTTATTGAAAACAAACACAAAATAAACAAAAAAAAATCCTAGCTTAATCATACGGAATGTTCAACTCACAACTCAGCTTCTCTGTCATTCAATAATGTGGTGATTTGGAAAGGCATTGGTCAGGTTTTAAGTCATTTTGCAAAATGTCTGTGTAAAAATACCAAACATTGCTCTTAGAAGAAACTATTTTGACTCTCTTTTAATACTTTTCTATAACAACACTTAGCACTTAGGTCAAAATTTTTTATCTGAAGAATTAAGAAGATGAGCAATAATTTCCCTATTTCACAAAAGAAAGTATGCATAAAATTACTTCTAATGTATTGTGTCAACCCAATTAACTAAATCTTTTGTTTGAGAAATGACCCAGGAGAATATTAAGAACAAAGATGAATATTAAATTGAATTTATGCTATCATCTCGTGGTAAATGTCATGAAATCTCTTTTAAGGGACATCAACCAATAGATAATAGAGTCCATTGTGTCACGGGAACCTTTTTGTGCCACTGCTAAATGCTCTAAAAATACACAATTTATAAGCTTGCTATAAAATTGGGTATGTTTTTAAAAGTTGTAATTGGACATGCTTTACTGTAGAGAGAACATTTCTGCAGATCATAAGCAAGGAAGTAAAAATAAAGAACAAGATGAAAATCTGTTTCTTTTTGTAGTGGATGAGAGGGAAAGAGATTTAAAAGTATGATGGGTATAAAACCCTGCCTTCATCCAACCCAAACATTGTTAGACTCATGGGCCAATGAGAGTCAAAGGCAAGCCTGTCCACCATTATCAGGCCAATATATATCCAGGGCTGGTAGAGTCTTCAAACAATGTTTATTCAAACTTTTTGTGAAAAGAAAATCCTATTACTAAGACAAAAGTCACACTTTTCTATAAAGCCTAAGTTACCACTTGCCCCAATAGTAAGAACAATCATTTTATCACAAATCTCAGTGGTATGTTAGTCAACTCCAACCAACCTTTTAATTTTAAGCTAGATAGATAGTTGAAACTGGGCACTTCTGAGCATCTATTGATGGAGGATGGGGTAAGGCTCATATGGTAACTGCAAGGGCCCCTAAGTCCAAAGTAAGTTTATGGTGATGCAGAAAGGGTTTCTTACATGGCATATGAAATGAACATGTGATAACAAAACATAGACTCATGTTCTGAATATTTCAAATCCTTCTGTGTAAGGATTCTGCATCTTCCTTCTCTGAAAGGTGATTGTTCTTTATTTCACGACATTAAAAAGTCTGTTCCCTTTTTCAGATACATCCATCATTTCCTCTTCAGATATGGCAAAGTCTGAACTATGAGTTTAGACTGGTTAAGCTTTGGCATTGAGCTATACATCTTCTATGAACCTGTGCTCTATCTTGCACAGAGACTGTCAATTGTCCCTAATGTTTATCTTTTCTGTCTCTGTCAGCAATAAAACTGTGAGATTCTAAAGCCTGCAACAACAACACTTAGGGCAGTTATGAATTTAAAATCAATACTGGCTATGTGGTAAGGTCCTATCTCAAGGAACAAAACAAAATAAAAATATGTGTGGATAGGAACTGTACCTGAGCTTCTGTTTTTAACACAAGGATGAATTAAGAGGAGAAGTAATTGGCCAGCAGTAAATATGGAGTTATATAAAATATTTCAAAAGTAACCATTAAAAATGTATGAGTTTACATGAAAGTAAGAAAAGGGGTTTTGAAGCAAGGATACAAAGCAAGAACATAAAAGAGGTAAGAGGAATCGACTTACAGGCCTCAGGAGGGAGAGAGCTTCAGTTGGTAGTTACACATGGACTAGCTCAAGGCCTTGCCTGTGCACTCATGGTCATTTTCATTGTGAATTTGTCAGTATGAAGTTCAGAACTAGTTCATGGTTTCGCTGTCGAAACCAAGTAGAAATTTATAGCCTTCCTGGGTATAATATATTCTCTCTCACACTTTCCCCCAGCCCATTTCCATTTGCTGTGCAAATTTAAACATCCCCTTTCTCGTTTTAGAAAGCTTTGCTTTGCAGATGTACTGCATTTATTTATTCCTTGTACCTAAAGTCTTTGTAGGGTAAGCCGCATGCATAGAGAAAGAAATGATAAATATGTCTATAAATAGCTATGTGATATTTTGCATGTATGCAAATTTCATTCATAAACCATATGGAAAATACATTCACCTTAAGGCTTTTATGTAAGTATTTAGTTCCATTTCAGAATCATCATACCATAAGATATTTCTGCTAAAGTCAAAGGAAGACTATGTCACCTTTTATGTTAGAGCCTTATTAGTGGCCCTATATTTGCTCACAATGTCGGTTTTTTTTTCTTTTACTTTTTTTTTCAGAGCTGGGGACCGAGACAATGTCGTTTTAATTAAAGACTTTATATTAAAACATAATTACATTATTTTCCCATTTTGCTTTCTCCTCTCCAACTGCCTCCACTCCCACGAGCCACCCCTCCTCCTTCTCCTCCTTCTCCTTCTCCTTCTCCTTCTCCTTCTCCTCCTTCTCCTTTCTCTCTCTCTCTCTCTCTCTCTCTCTCTCTCTCTCTCTCTCTCTCTCTCTTTCTCTCTCTCTCTCTCTCTCTCAAATTCATGATCTTTTTTTCTTTAATTGGTGTTACATACATTAGTTTTCTAAATATATAATTACAGTCTACTCAGTATATATAGTGTTTCTTGTAAAAATATCAGGAAAGCTACACACTCATAAAGTCTCATCAACATGGTGGTCTAAATAAGACCTGAACAAAGACAGTAGCAGCAGACTTGAAAACATGGAAGGGGGATATTTCACAGAGCCCCAATATGAGGCAAAGAACTATAGGCAACTAAGGAATGCTGAAAGTGTATGAAATTCTCCAGAAGAGAGCTCCCAACTAGATATACAATACTAAGTAATCATCCCTAATATATCAATATTTTTTGAGGTTTAGTAACTTCCTGCATTAGAAATCCCCCATCAGGGTCTCTTTCAGCAAGTAAAGGAACTGAAATTTCTCTTCTTGGAACACCCATGTCTCCCAGAAATCTGCAAAGGTGGCCAAACTACATGGCCTCTGACACCTTCATTTCAATGATTGGACCCACTACAACACTTAGGAACCATGTTGCAGATACCTTCCACTAGCCATCTGTATCAGGCCTGCTTGTAGGCCCCAAGAATTTCACTTCAGGATTTTGGCCAACAAAACCTCCCCATGAAAGTAGGACACCTTGTTTCTCTTGCTTAACTTTGCCTATGCCTCTACAGGATTTCTTATATTTGCCCCACAAAGGAAACTAGATGTCTCAACCCTACAATGACATAGTCTTCTCTTGAATATTATAAATGTCTTGACTGGAAGAATATAGGCGATATTAACAACAACAAAAAAATTAAAGAAAGAATTCCGCCAAAAATACAATTCCTCACGCACAAGTGTCAACATAAAAACAGAAATGACACAAAAATTCAAGACAAGACATTTTCTACACAAAGTCTTAATCCCATAATAATCACATCTAATGAAAGTGACCTGGAAGATTCTTCTGAGAAGGAATTCAAAAGGATAATTGTAACTGTATTCAAAAAGTTAGAAGAAAAAATAAAAGAAATAAATACTCATCAAAAAAACAAAGATACAAATGAAAATTTAAAAGTCAGTCTAAGACAAGAAAATATAATTCAAGGAAGAAAGAGAGTTGCTGAAAAAAGTCAAATTTAAATGATGATAGAAATGAAAAACTAAATAAACCAAATAAAAACATCATTGGAAAGTCTTACTAATGGAAGAATGGACTATGTAGAAATCTGAGAATTGGGGCTGGAAGATAAAATAGAGGAACTGACTAATTCTGTAAAGGTCAGTGATATTTATTCATAAACAAAAAGTGAGCATCTTCTGGAATAACCTGAAAATATTCAACATTCAGATTATGGGCACAGAAGAAGAATAACATAGCAAAAGCAAAGAGAATATTTTTTGCAAAGTCACATAAGAAAATTCCCCAACTCTAAAGAAATGGATGAATTTTTAGATGATTATGTCATGCAAATGTTAAATGAAGATGAAGAAAACAATATAAGCATACTGATAACAACCAATGAGATAGAAACAGTAATTTTAATCCCCCTAAAAAAGGACAAATTCTCAGGACAAAGACAAAGCCGCCCACATTCTTTGCCCAGAAAACCCAAGAATGGTTTCTAGTCTAGTTGCTAACGTTATTTCCTTCTGAAACCTCCTGAGCTAGGCCTCCACAGTCCACAATGCTCTAACAGTGCTATAATCTAAACTTCTACTGGGACAGCCCATTAATCTCTGCTTATAGCATTCAACCACATTTCTAGTCCAAATTACCAAAGTCATCCACATTCCTCAAAAAAACCAAAAAGAAACAACAAAAACTTCCCCAAAATTAACAATAAGAAGCAAAACAACAGTAACTCCAAAACACAAACAAACAAACAAAGAATCCTGGTCAGGTCTTTCACAGCAATAGTCCACTCTTTGGTACCAAGTTCTGCGTCTAATAATTTTCTATTACTGTGATAAAATACCATGGACAAAGACACTTAAAAAAGAAATTATTTAATTGAGCTTATAGTTTCAGAGAGGTGGAGTCCACAAGGATGGACCAAAGACAGCAAGAACAGCTGAGAGCTCTGAGGCAAAAAGAACGAGCTAACTGGAAATAGCATTGGCTTCCTTTCTCAGAGCCTTCCCCCAGAGACACATCTCCTACAACAAGGCCACACCCCCAAATCCTTATTAAATAGTCCTACCAACTGAGAATTAAATATTCAAACATGTAAATCAATGAGGGTTATTCTAATTCAAACCACCATAAGCATAAAATACTCTTAAGGAGGACCCAAAATCAAGTCCTACAACCTACATTGTAGTCTATTGGGTAGTTCACTACCATCTCTAATTGTAGCTCGATGGGAGTTCAGATTCGCTGGCCTCCACCACCACCTGTGTTCATATACATATACTCATACTCAGGTACACATACCCATAATTAAAATTAAAACATGAATTTTTTGAAAGTTGAAGGTTATAGTAGTAGAGGATAGAGAATGAATTAGAGCCAAAGGACTAGGGAGTGGATTTGACCAAAACACAATTGTATATATGCAGAAATTTTAAAAATACTTAGATGTCTAATAGGCATCTAATTCCCCAACTCTGTCATTTTGAGTAAAGACTAATTTTCAAAATATTAACTTGTTTCAATTTCACCTATTGTAATAACCAAACTTAGTAAGCTCTGGTAAACTTTGCACTATTCTTCAAATTTTTCTAAATACATTCTGGGAGGTTTAGGTAGCCTACGTTTTTGTTCCAATCTTCTTCTGAAAATGTCTTAGTGGTTTGCACTTAGTGGTTTCAACTGTTTGCACTGTCTTGCTGGAAGAAGTTGTACAACAAAATTTTCTTCTCTTCTGAACATTAAAACTATGCTTAGTAATTTCTTTGTTTTTCTTTCACTGACTGGAATCAAGAGGAACATTCATTCATGCCATAGAAACACATCTTAACTGTTATTTTGGCAGACAGATCAGCTTTGTTTATGTGCTTGTATAACCTTCTATTCTGACAGCAGAACTTGAAGGAGTTGCCTATATGATGCCAGCACAAAACCTAGGAATGCTGTTATTACAAGAATGTGACATCGGATGAGGGCTAATTTATTTTTCATTTACTAAGGAAAATTAATGCAATGTTAAAATCTGAATGAGAAATCAATAGAGGGCATGTTGTGGTTATCTTCTAATTTGAATGACAAACCTTTAATCTAGGAATGGTGGCTTTAGGGTGCCATCAGTTTTCTGTTGGTATCCCCACATGACTTACAAAGAGTGAGAAGGTTAATGCTGTGTGCTTATCCTGATGGAGGCTAGATAAACATGGGAAAACAGTACATTGTTTCCTGGAAAAACCAGACTTACTAGATCACAGTTTGCAAAATCAACCATTGTGACTCTACATGTATGGAAGAAATAATATGGGCATCTTCCTTTACTGGAAATAGCTTTGGGTTTCCGTTTCTGTTGATAGATAACTTGATTTTAAAAGAGACAAAAGTAATGTTAGATCTCTTAACAGCTACATGAAAATTATAAAAGTCCATTTCATTGGTACCATGACATTGTTTGAGATGCTCCTGGGATATTTATGAGAAGTATCAACCTACTTGAAAGTCAGTTGTCGGTCTATGACTCAGCATGCTTATAATTTACCCATGGCAACTTTCAGAACTCTACGTTAAGAACAGAAAAGAAGACACAACAATAGGGGTTTTTTATTCTTTTTATTTATTCTTCTCTCTTATAATATATCCAGGACATAGCTTCCCCTCCCTCACTTCCTCTCTTCCCCCATTTCTCCCAGAGAGGAGCAAGCCTGTCAGGACCCTCAACTGAACACAGAACAAGGTACAACAAGGCCAAACACAACCTCTTTCATAAAGATTGGGTGAGGCAACCAAGAAGAAGGAAAAGGGTCCCAAGAAGAGGCAAAAGAGTCAGAGACACGCCCAATAATGCTGCCAGGAATCCCCCCAAAACATCAAGCCACAACCATAACATATATTCAGAGGACCTAACTCTGATCCATGCAAGCTCTGCGATTGACATTTCAGTTTCTTTGAGCCCCTATGAGCCTTGGTTAGTTCATTCATCAGGGCATGCTCTCCAGGTGTTTTCAACTCCTCTATTCCCACAGTTCCTCCTCGCCTTCTTCTTTGGAGTTCCTCAAGGTTTAAGGGAGGGACCCAATAGAAACCTCCAATCTGGGCCTTCTCTCTGCCTAATGTTTGGCTGTGGCTGTATACATCTGCCCCCATCAGCTGCCAGCAGAAGCTCTCTGATGATTGGGCTAGGTACTGATCTATGAGTATATAAGAATGTCATTAAAAATCATTTTATTGATTTTTTTCTACCCTAGGTCTCTGGGTTAGCCAACATCCAGTTCCTGGCTGTCCATGCACAGGCTCCCTCCTATGGATTGGGCCTCAAATTAAACCAGTTCCTGGTTGACCACTCCATAAGTTTTGCACCACCGTTGCCCTAGCACATCTTACAGGCAGGACAGATTATAGGTTGAAGATTTTATGGCTGGATTGGTGTACCAGGACCACTCCTGGGAGACTTGCCTAGTTAAAAATGATGAATGGTCCAGGCTCCACATCCTTCAATATTGGAGGTCCTCACTAGGGTCACCCTAGTAGATTCCAAGGATTTTTTACTGTACTAGATTTCCACATTGACACCTGCCCCCATCTCCAGTTCCAGTCATCTCTCCTCCTACTCTCTCCCTCCATGTCTCTCTGACACCTAAACACTCTTATTCTCTTACCCACCTGCCCCTCTCTACCCACAAAAATCTATTCTCTTGCCTTCTCAATGATATTCATGTGTCCCCCTAGAGTCTTCCTTGTTATTTAGCCTTTCTGGGCTTATGAGTTAAACATAACACTATCTCCATATTTTAGATAATACCCAGATATATGTTATACTACCTTTTCTATATTTTAAGCAAGAAATTACTAAGGAGTCAGTGGTGTTTATTGCTCTCCAAAGAGTTCAGCTTTGACATGGCACCTAAGACCACCATAAACACTTGGTCCTTATAAGTTGCACAGTAGAGACAAAAGTTCAGTAAAAGGAGTCAAGGGGTATTCTGTGACCTTCTAAAGACTGGGAAGGCAGGACTGTGAATTTTTAGTCCCTGTATCCCAACTATACTTTGAGCTTGTAGTTGTCTTTGTTATAGGATTCTATGTGCCTTTTTTAAATCTAGTAATACCCTGTAGGATGCTAAAGAAGGCAGATGACCTAGACAACAGATTCTAGTAGCCCCTTTCCTGACTTCTCATGTGACACTGAACCTTGACTTTCCCAAATGTACAGAAACTAATCTTTTCCATCTACGAACAAGAAAGGAAAATGGAATTTAGGCAGCAAATTGAGTTTCTAGCGATAAACATTATTCATTATGCACTTCACCATCATTTTTAATTTGATGAATTTGTCAACCAGAAATCCAAAAGGAAATACTATTATCATTATTAATGTTAATCATGACTGAGGGAGTCAAATATCTATACAGAGTTCAAAGAGAATGGAACTGACTTGAACATTATGATTTAAATTAATGAATCTGAGTACTGCTTGGTTTCTCTGAAAATTTAGCAAGCTAAGTTATGCAACAAAAAAGATAAAGAAGTAAGCTAAAAATTATTTTTAAAATATATGTATGAGGAAAACTTAAAGAAATAAAATATGTTTAACAGGTCACACATAAACATATACCATAGAGGGAGAGAGAGAGTCTGATTTGTGACAGAAGAGGCTTATAGATCTGAAATAATTCCATACATACTTTCAACCAAACTTAAGAAAACTTCCTGGCTAATTTTCTCTTGGTTTCCCTCATTGTATGTTTGTTCTTTTTGAATGGGTCCAGACCAATACCTTCATACATACTTTTACATATTTTTACTCTTGTTTTAGAAAGCATCATAGGCATTTCAGAAACATTATAGAAAAGTACCCAATGGTTGCATCCTTAGTTTTCCACTACTGTAACATAAGAGTTGAGATAAATCTACTTACAACAGGGAAAGTTTATTTGGTCTCATGGTGTTGGGGACGTCAATCCATCACTTTCAGCCTGTGATGAGGTGGTACAACAAAACAGAAGCATCAGGTGGAAGGAGCTATTAGTATCTTAGACACCAGAATGTGAATGAAATAAAGCTAAGTGGTGGAGCCTCAAAATCTTTTTGAAGGAAACACTCCCGGTGACCTACCAGGAGTCTCACCAGTTTTCAATAGCATCACAGGTTGATAAACCAAGACTTTAACACAGAGGCTTTTGTGGGTTAGTTCTCCAACCCCTAGAAACTGTTCTCCAGGCATATAGATTAGGTAAAGGAAAAGACAGAAGCCATTTGTTTCTAAGGAATAATGATGAAGTTTAGTATAGGAGAGCAGGGGAAAACAACATATTCATCTTCAGCTAATGTGTCCCGGGAAGCTCTTTGAAGAGGCTTACTTCCACCTGATTTGATTCGGGCCATTTCTCGTCATGCATCATGGCTGAGAAGCTCATTACATTGGCCACAGATAAATTGAGTAGCGCTGAAATTAAGATAAACCAGCACAACATCACCAAGTCTTAGACTATCTTCCCAAAGGTAAAAACATTCTGTACTCCTAGACAATCTCTGTTTCTGTAAGTCAGGCAATCTCTCCCCCCTTGAAATGTCCCAGTAAACAAGCATTGCTTCTGGCACCCAGGGTTAAGTTACTATCCTTAGGCCTGAATATTTTAATCTCTTCTTCCCTCTTGGATCTCGTTTATGAGCTAAGGTTAATGGTACTTGTTATCTGTATTTATCATTATCTGGGATTCTGTTGGAATGACAATGTCAAATCTGCCTTTGATAGTATAAAGGATAAAGCCATGTACTTAGCCAATCAGCATCTTGATGAGGATAGGACCTGATAAAAGGAATAATACAGTCAGGGACGGTGACTCACGTTGCATATCAAGTATCTAAGTGATTGAGTTTTTCTTCAAAAAAGAAACCTCTTTATGTAACAGGAGAGAAAAATGGAAAGCAACAAGAGAAAGCAGATCTCCTCAGAGATAACCTGCATTTCAAAGCTTCATGTAGTGCTCATGGCTGTAAACTTAGAAGAAGCTTCTGCCTCAGAAAATACGCACTCTGACATGAGCCATGTTTCAGAAAATGCCAGAGAGACAGAAAGTTAAAAGACAGAAGCAGGGAGAATATGTTTCCCATAGAAGTTTTGTTCCTTTCCCCTCTATCTAGGGTTAGTGACCTTCTCTGAGGAAAATGAGCTATCTGTGCCTTAGAGATAAGAGGCTACTTGAGTGCTTCTCTTTCTGAGACCTTACACATTTCCTTTAATCCATACATCTTGACAGTACCATCTTCATTTCAGAGAAGAAATAGAGGCTCAGGTAACGGTATCTTCATT